>NC_140070.1:58528193-59128193 GCF_964194135.1 Talpa europaea
ATAAAAATATTACCCAAAACTTAGTATATTAAAAGAGCACAATTATTATTTTAAAGTTTAGTAGGTCAGAGATCTGTTATGATCTCACCAGTCTAAAATTATTGTGGGGGTCTCCCTGGTGGCTCAGGAGATTGAGAATAGCGACGTGAAGTTGTCCACAGCCTCTGTGGCTCGATTTCTATTCCTGGCTGGCCAGGGAGCTACCCACATGGTGCAGCAGACCTTTCCTGACTCACCCTCCCACTGCTCCCCTCAGCAGTGCATTTCAGTCAATCTACCTTTTCTGCTCCCCACTCTGCCTCTGGTGGGTCCTCTCACCTCCCATACTTCTGGCCTACACCCCAGTTCTTGTTTGCATAAATAAACTTAAAAAAATAAATAAAATTATAGTGTGTAGAGGCAGGACCAGGATACAATGCAGGTTTTCTGATCCCATGCAGACTGGGTAAAGGAAGAGTCAGAGTCCTTAGTGAGTTTTTGCAGGTCTTTTATTGGGGTTCACCAGGAATATGGCAGGCAGGGGTGCTGGGGGGCTGGGAGGCTGGCAGTCCTCCCAGCCCCCAGCAAATCCTCACCCTATCTGGGCTCTCTGGCTTTCTCTGCTTCTGCCTCTTTGCTTCTCTTCGGCTTCTTTCTCAGCTGCTGCTGGCGTCCCAGTGACGCCGCCCTTAAAAAGCCCAGTCTCAGCCCAGGTGAGTCCCATCTACCTATGCCCACACCCTATTCCAGGTGCCCGCCATCAGGCATGCATTCAGGACAAGGATCCATCATCTATCCTGATGGCAGAAGGGCAGAAAAGCCTGACATTTTCTTTACCCTACATAGTGTTTGCAGGCTGTGTTCTTTTATGGAAGTTCTAGGAGAAAATCTGTTACCTGTTCATCCAGGTTGTTGGCAAGAGATCCCAGTTTCTTTGCAAGCTGTCAGGTAAGGTCTGTTCTCTGCTCCCACAGACCTTTTTTTTTTGTCTTCTTTGACTTGTCTCCTACTTCCTCTACCTTCAAAGCTAGCAGTGACAGTTTCTTTTAATCACATCTCTCTGATCCTTTCTGGTTGTAGGGTCAGGAATGGACACAGTGCAGGTTTTCTATGATCCAGCAGACTGGGTAAAGGAGGAGTCAGAGCTCTAAGTGGCTTTTTACAGGCTTTTTTGGGGGTTTACCAGGTACACAGCAGGCAGGGGTACTGGGGGGCCGGGAGGCTAGCAGGCCCCCCAGCAAGTCTTCACTCTTTCTGGGCTCTCCGGCCTTTTCTCTCTCTCTCTCTCTCTCTCTCTCTCTCTCTCTCTCTCTCTCTCTCTCTCTCTCTCGGCTTCTGCTGCTCTTGCTTCTCTCTCAGCTTCTGTTGCTGCTGGCATCCCTGTGATGCCGCCCGTAAAAGTCCAGTCTCTCAGCCCAGGTGTACCCACTTCAGGTGCCCACCATCAGGCATGCATTCCGGACCACAGGGTTCCCTCATCTATCCTAATGGAGGGAGGGCATAAAAGCCTGATACCTTTTACTTACCCTACAGTCCACCCCCTCAGGGTTTTCTGCCATACGATCTACATATATACAATTTTCTTAGCAAACATAAACAATGCAGTCATGGCCCACAAAAGCAAATACATCACAATATAACAACAAAATACAACAGAACACAAATAAGTCCAGGCAGGGCACCAACCTAGTGGCAAATTACTGGTACCAGCAGATGAGCCACCAAATCTGCTGCCGAAGGCACTGCTCATGCGAGGGAGGGGAACCACTCACGGCATCTATTGTAACACACCAGGAGCTATCAGGCTTCCTGGCCTTCTCTGGCTGTAGTCTTGGCTACTAGCCACAAACCGCATCCACCCCCAGGATGCACTCACTCTGGGACTGGCCATTCTATTCTACTGTTGGGGGTAATCGTCAGCCCTCAGGGTTTCTGTTTGCTGTCATCCAACACTCAGCTTTCATAGCCACCAATGCAACACACAGACCCCTGCACTCAGGCCAATCCATTGCACAAGCACATGGGTCGGGGATCCAAACTACATGTGGCCTCTCTTGGGTCCCCTCTTCGGCTTGGGCTCCACCACAAGCCATGTTCCCCACCCGTCCCGTCCCCCAAAGACGGGTTCCTCAGCTCCTCACCCTCACTCAAGAACGAGCAGGGCATCACCTACAAATGACTTTAAGAGACTCACTGGTCTTCAGCATACTTAGGCTGCTTAACAGCCTCTCAGGGCTTCTCAACTTAGCATCAGTACCAGCTTTTGCCTTCTCGGTTGGCTTTTCTCTTCTGCCCTAGCTGTTGGGCACATCACACCGGCTGCTTTTGGCCATCAAGGCCCACTGGCCACCCCCAGATTCCCAAAAATACATAACCTGCCAAGGTCCTCCGCCTTCTAGTGGGATTGTCAGTCCAACTCTATTAGTCCAAGTCCATCAAGACTCTCCCCCCATCGGCACTGGCAAGCTCTGAATCATGGTCCTCTCTTCCCCAATGTTTCTTGCTGTCTCGGGGGTCATTGGCTGGTCCTCTCAGGGGTCATTGGCTTGTCCTCTTGGGCGTCTCCTCCTCCAGGCATGGTCTTAACCCGTTGCTCCCAGACCTTGTCTACCTTCTGTGGTGCCATGACACCTCCAGCGCTGTCATAGTCTCAGTCTGCTACTCCTTAGTCCCTCCAGGTCTTCAGAGTGCTCCATACCCATCTGCATGGATCATCCTGCCTACTACACCAATTGTAGGGTCAGGAATGGACACGGTGCAGATTTTCTATGATCCAGCAGACCAGGTAAAGGAGGAGTCAGAGCTCCCAGTGGCTTTTTGCAGGCTTTTTTGGGGGGTTACCAGGCACACAGCAGGCAGGAGTACTGGGGGGCCGGGAGGCTGGCAGGCCTCCCAGCCCCCAGCAAGTCTTCACTCTTTCTGGGCTCTCTGGTGTTCTCACTCTCGTGCTCTCTCCCTCCCCCTCTCCCTCTCCCTCTCCCTCTCCCTCTCCCTCTCCCTCTCCCTCTCCCTCTCCCTCTCCCTCTCCCTCCCCTCCCCTCCCCTCCTCTCTTCTTCTCTCTCTCTCTCTCTCTCTCTCTCTCTCTCTCTCTCTCTCTCTCTCTCTCTCTCTTTCTCAGCTTCTGCTGCTGCTGGCATCCCCATGATGTCACCCTTAAAAGTCCAGTCTCTCAGCCCAGGTGTACCCACTTCAGGTGCCCGCCATCAGGCATGCATTCAGGACCACAGGGGTCCCTCATCTATCCTAATGGTGGGAGGGAAGAAAAGCCTGATACCTGTTACCTACCCTACACTTGTACATTGCTCTTCCATTTTTAAGGATTTGTGTGATTAGATGAGCCCACCTGGGAGTTCCCCATCTTAAATTCCTTAACTTCAATTACACTGGGAAAATATTTTATTGCATGAAAGGTAACATATTCATAATTTCTGGGGATTGGGGTATGGGCATTTATTTTTTATGTGGGGGAATTATTTTGATCCTCTTATTGGATTGCTACCTTCCTGTCTTTCATTGAATGCGGTAGATATAAATAAAAAATTACTTTTGGTAATATACACTTGGGTCATAATATAGGTTTTTCTGTTTCTGTCATATATATGCAAGAGTCCATTATATCTAATCCTGCCAATCTTCTAGTGATGTAATATATCAATTTGCCCAACAGAGCTGATTCCAGCAGTGTTACGCTATTTAAAAAAAAAAATACAATCTGTCCTTTCTTCAGTTTTTCCAGCTGTAGTTATTGGCATTACAATCTTCCCACTTGTTCAATCTGGAGGTTGTCCTTGACTTTACCTTCACCACTACTTACTAATTTGAAACTTGATAAGGTTTTGAACTGTCATCTCGTTCAAATCTCTTCCTTCTTCATGCTCTCCTAATTGTCACTGTCATCACCTCTCACCAGATATATAAAACATTCATAATCATTCTATCAGTCTCACATCTCTTTCCTATTGTTCTCCAACTCTGCTGATCCTCTCTCTATTCTTTAATACAACTCTGATTGATTATGTCTCTTCCTTCTTTTATGGTTTGAATGCTCTTTTTAAGCAGTGACTGTTGTCCATGACCTCGTTCCTATTTATTTGTCCTAACTTTTCCTGTTTTCTTTCTTATATCTTTGATCCATTTATACCCACTTGTAGTTCCCTATTTTGCCTTTGCACATATTGGTCCCTTGCCTTGTGTAGAGCAAGTGATTATCAGGCTTTTTGCTCTCCCGCTATTAGCATTAATAATGGATCTGTGGTCCTGAATGCATGCCTGATGGTGGGCACCTGGAGTGGGGTGTGGGCATATGTAGGTATATACACCTGGGCTGAGACTGTGCTTATAAGGGTGGTGTCACAGGGAACCAGCAGAATAAAAGAGAATGAGCAGAAGGAAGCAGCAGAGAAGAGAAGGAGAACACAAGTGAATGCTTGGGAGCCCAGAAAGAGTGAAGATTTGCTTGCCTGCCCTGCACTGGGTAAACTCAATAAAACCCTGAAAAAGCCACCAAGGGCTCCAGGACTCTCCTTTACCCATCTGCTCTGATCATAGAGCTCCTGCACTGTGCTTTCCTGTCATAAATCTTGTAAATGATTTGTGTTTTTTTTTTTTTTCTCCTTCTGAAACCCTGCTATTCTCTTGGTAAACTGCAGCTTACTCATTAGGGCTTAATTAAAGACTTCTCTTCACTCCTTGGCAGAAAAACACACATCATTGATATATCACTATGCTTTGTAGATATAACTTTTTTGTATACTTCATACCAAAAGAGATATATCACATTTTTTTTTATTTTCTATATGTGTTATTCCCTTTTGGATTTTACCATGTCCTTTTCATTTTTGAATACCTAAGTGTCTAGCTAAGTGTCTACACAAAGATGGCACACAATAATGCTGACTAAATGGATCCACAAAAATAATATGATATTAAAAAATTGGGGGGAAATATGCTTCAAATCTAAACTTCAGCCACTTAATTAGTGTTGGTCTGAAAAATAGAACAATCAAAAAATTCAGATTTTCCTAACAACAGAACTTTAACTATTGGAATCAATAATTTTTTGGTTAGGGATTAAGCACCAAAGTATGTGAGAGTTCCTGAATATTTTTAAATTATTACATAAACAAGTTACCACCAGTAAAGGATTTAGATATTCACAGGAAACAACGAAGCTTGTTTCATGATCATTTTTAATGCTTTTTCATTATATCAGTTATAATTAAACTACTTCATATATGTAATTATGTGGCATAGTAATTGAGACAATATATAATGGAACTGTGTAAAATAAGTCCTATAACACTTGTACTTCTGGGCTCAGTTAGCACTTAATATGTTTCTGGCCACCCACTGAGCTGGCCTGGAAGAAGCTGTGTTTTGATCTCTTTTATGAAATGACCTTTCAGTACAAAACTAGATGAGAATAAACCTTAAAAGGTTTGTTATAAGTATTCTGTTTGGCATCATTTATCTTTCCAAAATGCCATAATAAAGCACTTATCTGTAAAGGAAAACTTTAATTTCTTAGACAAATAAAACTAAGCCCACTGTTATAGGCTGCTTACAATGTGCACTGGTCAACAAATTTGCCACAGAGCCTCCCCACGACCTTGTCCAGAGCCTCCCCACGATCTTGTTAGAGACAAGTGAGAATTAAAAAAAAAAACAAAAAAACTCCATCCATGTTTATAAAACTGGAGCTTGTCTTGTATTATTTTAACATCCTTTTACCCTACAATCCTTAGTCTTTGCAGTGTGTGTAATCAGTCAATGTGTCTGTCATTCGAAGCAACATATGAATTCTGAAGGGAGGAACAGTCCTTATTCAAAATGTCTATCTTCTCTGCCCTTCCTTAATCTGAAAATACATATAGAATCAGTGGAAAATTTGTAAATTAAAACAGTTTTATAACTGCCAAATATATGGACTTGAGAGACATAAAAATACGGATTTTAATAAGATTAGATACAAAAACAGTGTTGATAAAACAATGTTAGATTTCTTTTGAAAAAAGATGGAAAGTGATTTGATTCCTTTCTTCAGTATTTAAATCTCTGAATCAGATTAGCTATCCCTTATTCGTTTACAAAATATAAAGTATGTGAGAAGTGCTAGCTGTTCAAAATAAAAGGGTTTAAAAATCCACACTAGGGCCTCCCCGCTGGCGCAGTGGTTGAGCGCTGGGTTGCAAAGCTGCCCGCGGCCTCTGCGGCACTGGTTCAATTCCCGGCTGCTCCCCGGCCACCGGAGGAGGGTCCCACATGGCACAGACCTCTCCTGCCGCCCGCTGCTCCCCTCAGCAGTGTACTTTGGTCCTTCTGCCTGCTCTGCTCCCCGCTCTGGGTCTGGTGAATTCTCTCACCCTCTCGCGCTTCTGACTGTACCCAGTGCATGTATAAACAAAACAAACAAACAAACAAATAAAAAATAAATAAAACATGCCTCTATAAAAAAATAAAATAAAATAAAAAATAATAATAAAAATCCACACTAATTTGTGCTCTATAATCTCACTGATATAAATAAAAATTTCTACTATTCTTTCAACATATTTGTGGTAAGATTTTCTTTACATTTGTTTCTTCTTTAACCTTTCCGAGAAATGGCTTCTATTTTAGTTCATTTTTGACCAAATTACCAACTGTTTTTGTTGAACAGGGGCCTATATATATCTTTGGTAGTACTATCTCAGAAAAATGTGTTTTCCTGATGGATTTGCAAAAAGGATAATTTGTAATCTCAGTGAAATCAGCAACCTCTTATTAAATGGATGAGTGTAAAGAAATTGTGTTAGAATATTCATGGTGAAATGAAGAAAGAATTTTTCAAGAAGAAAGTTAATGTATAGATTAAAAAATTGTGACTAACAAAAAAAAACTGAATACATTGTTCATAATGAAGTTGTCAATGATGTCCATCAAACAATGTAACACATGGAAAATGAAAATTTGAAATTTTAAAACATTAAATTCAAATTCTTCCTTGGATTGTTTATTAAAGAATACACAGTTTCAAATGGCTTTATATTTTATTAAAATATTACCAATTCTGTAACATCAAAAAGAAAAGAACATAATGTTATGTTAAAGGGATAGTAAATACAAGAGTATCTGAAATGACTTTAAATTTTGAATAAAAATCAGAGGAAAAATGGGTTCATGTAACAAATTAGTCATTCAGAAATAGGAGATAAGTGGAAAAATGCATCGTGAAGCAGAGTATAAATTTATGTAATAATAAAGAAAAATTTAATACATACTCTAAGAGAAGTCCATAGCAGCTCCAAGAAGTTACATCACTCTCCCTTTCTCTCGTATGGAAGACATACCAGGGAGAAAGGCTTATGTGATTGTAAGAATGAATGACCAATAGGATAAAGAAGAAATGAAGGTAATAAACAAGAAAAGAAAGCACATTAGGCTAGTACAACAAAAAAAGATAAAATTTTGTTTTAAAAAATGAAGTTAATATTTTGAGACTTTAAAGTAACTCTCCATAGAGTGTGACAAGTAAGTCAATTGTTTGGCTTATTTAAAAAGGCTGTTTTCTTTTTAGAATACACACACAGAAAAAGCCAAGTTGGAGAAAATTTATTTAAAATTTATTCTGTGTCCTTAAGTGCACAAATAATAGTTTGCTAACTTGGAAAATATTAGATTTAATAGGTATATTAAAAATTTTGTAACTGTATTAAACATGTAAATTCAAATCAATGATATCATTTAAAATTCTGAAAAAAAATGCCCCAAAACAGATAAATGAGTCAAGAAGATATGGCATATACATAATGGAATATTACTCAGCAATCAAAAGTGATGAACTCATGGCATTGTGGCAACATAGCTAGAGCCGGTAGCAATTATGATAAGCCAAAGAAGTCAGAAGGAAAAATATAAAATATCTGATGGTTTCACTTGGATGTGGAATGTAGAGAAATTGAACAAAGGGTTACGATAAAAAGACAAATCTTGTAAGTTGACCATAGATATGAGGCAAACAACAAGGAAGGGGAAGAAAGAGGGAAAAACAGGGGTGGTAAGAGCACAAGGATCTATGGTAATGAATCATTGGTGCTATGGTGATGAGAGAATTATGGGACTACACCTGAGGGGAGAAATCAAATACAGTCCAAAAATTAACAATCGTGTATGAAAATAGATAAATAAATTTAATTTAAATATTAAAAACCAAAATAGCATCCTTTTAAATGAGTAAAAAATACAAATATCAATAAAAGAGGAAATAATCACATAACTTGAAACTGCTAACAATAAAATGGCATAAATATGTTAAATTCATTTATTTTCATATATTTGATAACATTATCTCCTAAATGTAGGAGACCTCATCTGCATGATTTCTAATAATAATATTTGATGTCATTGTTCTATATATACATATACATACATTCTATACACACACACTACACATATGCATATGCATCTGCATATACACATATTTAAGTATATGCATATATATGTATATATGTATATGCATATATATGTATATGTACATATACATACATACACATATATATGTATATGCATATGAATGACTTGTGCCTCAAGTCAAAGATGCATATAGGCTTTAATTATTTTCTATGAAAATAATCATATATTCTACAGAAGATTAAAGTAAGTCTCTAAGCATTTATTTAATGTTGACAGGTGGAAAGCAAAGAATAGAATGTTAACAAAAATTAGCGCAGGCTATAAATACTTACATGACATAGCTATTATTAGCATTTTAATGTATATTCTGTTTCAAAGAAACTGCATATGTATATTTTGTACTTAGAAAAATATCACATCAATGTATACTGTATGTAATTTGCCTTTCTATTTGGTGTATCTATTTGGTGTATCAGCAAGTAAAATAATAACTGAAAGTGTTCCACATTTTTAAATATTTAGTAATTGCTAAAATATTGGTAAATAGAGTGTCCCTGGTGGTGTAGCGGTTGAGCTCTGGGTTGCAAAGCTGCCTACAGCCTCTGCAGCACTGGTTCAATCCCTGGCCACCAGCAAAGGTCCCACATGGTGGGAAAATCTCTCCTGCCACCTGCTGCTCCCTTCAGCAGTGTACTTCATCAGTCTGCCTGTTCTGTTTCCTGCTCTGGCTCTGGTGAATTATCTCACCCTCCTGCGCTTCTGACTGTACCCAGTGCTTGTATAAATAAACAAACAAACAAACAAACACACAAACAAATAAATGAATGAATGAATGAATAAATAAATCTTTAAAAATTGGTAAATATTGTTATTACCTTTTTTATTTTCTCTAACCATCATTATGTATGTACATCCTTAGATATGGTTAGTCAATATTCTGTATGTTGTATGCTCAGCGAAACAAGCCAGAAAAAATAAAGAAAAATACCGGATGGTCTCACTCATAGCAGGAATCTAGAAAACTTAAATAAGGGACCAGGAAAATGAATAACTATAAGAAAGTAAAAATCAAAATCTACAAAAAACTATGAACCAGAGACACTCTATGGGGGCTAGGGGGTGGGAGGGGAGGGATTGGGGTCAAAATAAAGGGGTTGCAATTGTATGGGGAATATAAAAATAAAATTTATTATAAAAATATTCTGTGTGTTGTAGAAATTTTTATGTATTGTTAACATTTGCTCAAAAGTTTGTACTAATTTATGCCCTCACAAGCAATATAAGCTATTTTCATTTTTTAAAACTTTGAATAACAGCAGTCATTTCCAATATTCCACTATAAGACAATACAGAAATTTTATTTTTCACTTTTAACTCAAGTGGAAGGGAGAATGTTGAGGGAGTTGTTTTTATTTAAAATAGGTTTCTATAACTATGTGAGTCAATTTATCATTTCCAGTATTCACTGCTCATTGGAGAATGTTTGAAGTCCATTATTAACTTAACTGTATCACTTGTAAAAAAAAAAAACTGTTTAATATATTAGCTATTTTAGAAACAAAATATTAGCTATTATAGAAACAAGGGATATAACCATATTGTCCAAATTTAACCTTTGAAAGTCTCAGTGTTCAATCTCATGCCATGAGTCATCTGATTTTGTATGCAAAATGAAAATCTTGATTCTTGGAGATCAACCCACAGATAGAAGTGGCTACCGGTTTTCCATTCCCCAAGACACTAATAATCCATATTGATCAGATCAGTGATGTCTGTGTGACTCTTGTGCAAGATTTTATTTTACTTCTTTCAATGAATGGAGTCTTTCCATTCTGTTTTTATTTGCTGACAAGAAAATACATCTACAGTTCATTCACATAATGAATGTGATGGGAAATTAATTCTATGGGGACTAAGGTTGTTTGGTTTGTCAATGAGACATACTCAACATTTACAGCTTTTTCTCTTTTGTACTATTGCAGTACACTGTTAAAAGATTGGCCATAAATCCAAAAGCATGTTTTGCAAAGTTCATATCTGCATTTACTACCTTTAATATTAATAGGAGTGTATGACTAAAGTGAGTAAATTGAGAAAGTGGCTGAAACTGTAGTTTATAAAAGAAGATTAGTGGGTTTAATATGCACTGGAGAGTAAGAGAAAAATCTTATTACTGTATGGAGAAATTACCTCATAAAGAAGCTAATACAGCAGGCTAGGGAGTAATTTTTAACAAGGTTTTTATGATGCGCAAGTGTAGGCAAGTTAATGAACTTATCTTTCTAGTTATTTTCAGATTGTAACAATGCTTTTCTATTCTAGTTCTTGTGCTTTAAGAAGTAAAATACACTTAATCACCTACAATAAAACTAATTCATTACTTTAATAAATCAAGTACAATCTTATACTGTACACTTAAATGTTGTTGCAATAATGTTGGAAACCAGATCAGGTGCTGAAGTTTAGCATGGAATGGAGCAAAAGTTAACCATGATGCTTATTTATTATGTAAATTAGATTTTCTCATTTTGACAATGCACAGTCATTTTGGGAAGATTCGACTCCTTTTTCAGCTATTGGATGCAGGAAATAGAAATAAAAGAAAGAAAATATTTAGTTTTAATAATTATGCACACTTCTTTGCAACATGACTTATAGTCATTGAAATCCTCACAGTTTTGAAGAAATGCTTCTGCAACAAAAAAATAATTCATATAAATTATCATACTAATTGCTGAGAAGCTTTCTATACTAAAAATATGATGAATTTGAGAAAATAAAGTGAACTAAAAGGTAAATGAATATAGAAATGGTGTACAAAAGTAATCTCTTACAATATCTAAATTAAATCAGATTCATGATGACAGATTCACCACCCATCACTCCAATTATGGTATATAAGATACACACACACAGAGATATTCTATTTATCTTAATTTTAACTTTTCTTCAACATTGGAGCTAGAATAACCAATGTAAAATTCTACATATATACTCCTAGAACTACTGCTAGACTTTAATAAAATTCTCTTAACAGAAGTAGGTGTCTGTTTTCTCCTGATTTTATCAAATTGTTAGTGTAGTCTTTCACAGCACCATTTAGGCACTTTGTGCCTTGCAGCCAAACACTGCTTGCTGATCTACCTTGGAGTAGTAATGCTAAATGTCACTGTTTGCTGCACATTCTTATCTCCACTTACTACCCACTTGTTTCCCAATCAATACTGTTCTGTCTTATACTACTCCCTTGTTACTTTATCTGCTAAATCGTAGTGGATCACACTGAGTTTAACTAATTCATGCTAAAGTGTCCCTCTACATGATGGATTATCACTTATAGGTAGTAAAATGCCTGTATCTTCATAATACTTGCATATGATGCCAAAGATAATAAATTCAGATATGGTCTTGAACTGGGAATTTTGGAGTCTGAGGACCCCAGGCAGGCTCTTTTTTCAATCCCTGTCTTCAGTGAGGAAATAATTCAATATCGACATCAAAGTTACAGAAAAGCAAATGATTTATTGATAGATAGGAAGTAGGATAGGGATGCTCTCGGAGTGGAGAGGGGTCCTAAGTTGGTAGCTGCTGAGGGTATGAGAAGCAGGTACTTATCTGGGTATACTGGGCAAGGAGTGGGGGGTTGGCCATTAGATGTCTCTGTGTTGTGTCTCTTGCTGATTGGCTGGACCCATGGTGGGGGGCTCCCATGGTGGGGGGCTCCCAGACTCCACTGAGTTTCTAGGGTTTTCTAGGCTACCGAAGCCCACTGAGTTTGCCCACAATGCCTGGCCTACCTTATCAAAGCTAGTTTTGGTCTGTTGCTGTAGCACTGTGTCATTGTGTTGGTGTTGTGAACATTCCACTCTTTACTGGTTATAGGGATGCACCCTCTTTGGCCAATCAGACTGATAAATGAACCTAGAGATTGCAGGGGGTAAGGTCCCCCTCCTGTTTCAGCTGAGTGTTTTTAACGAGGGTGATAAGTGGACTTAGGTTCTTGGGGCACCCTGTTCCTGACTGACTGTCTATACCCATTTCCTAGCTTCTTCCATTATTATCAGGCTGGTGGTGGAGGTGTCATATCATCAATATTATTTAAAGTGACCTTAAGTTACCCCACATAAATTGCTGCTTACTTTTAGCTTTTGTAAAGTGAAATTTGCCTAGTAATTAATGTTAGATAATAATAAAATATACCCAAGTTGAAAAAGCTGTTTTTTACACACAAAGTAATTTACGAAATACTTTTATAATGGAATATGCATATTGCTAATAAGCACTGTGTGTTCTTTTGCTTGGAATAAACTTAGAACAAGAATAAATACCCTTACTGAACCTAAGAATGCACTCCGCATGTTTTGACTAGGATTTGGTTTCTGAGGATCTCTTAAATCATAACCAAATGATGCATACCCATTCTACCCAGTTTTCAAAGATAAGTAAATGATAAGAGGATTGATTTTCTTGATACCAAACTATTTTTGTTTTTTGTTTTGTTTTTTAAGATTTATTTATTTTTATACAAGAACCGGGGTACAGGCCAGATGCGTGGGAGGGTGAGAGGATTCTCCAGAGACAGAGCGGGGCACAGAATAGGCAGATTGAAGAAACACACCACTGAGCAGAGCAGTGAGCGACACAAGAGAGGTCTGCTTCCCCATGTGGGATTCTTGCTAGCCGGCCAGGATAGAACCCGTGCTGCAGATGCTGCAGACAGCTTCACAGTATGGTGCTCAACCACCTGCACCACCAGGGAGGCCCCCAAACTATTTTTGTTATGATGAAATAAAAATACATATTTCCATATTGGGTGGCTTTATTGCAGGAGTAGTTCTGTTTGTTGGAAAGAAGTTGGTAGATATATTACCTCTTCCCAAGTTCTTGGCTGATCAAACACTGATAGAGAAATTGACACAAGACCCCAGAAGGTACTCTAGAATGGTTGATCCAAATCTGGGTAGAGTACTATAATTAACACTGAATTGAATTTTTCATATATAATGTGCATCTTTATGCTGTAAACATTTTATCTTGTCTTTTGTTCCCCTAGTTTGTTCCTCTTCATATCTTCAAGCTCATTGTTCTTATTTTTGTTCACATGCTTTTAGATAATGAATACATCTGTGATATTATTTCTCTACATCAAACCCAGAAAATTCCTTAATAAATATATGTACAATGGAACAATTTGAAGAAAGTATGCAGAAAAGTGAAGTTAGTAGCCAGTTCCAGGACCGCCTATCAGTGGCATGGAATAGAGCTTGTTACTGTGATTTCACAGTGAGAGTTGGACCAGGACAGACCAATATAGATAAAGGCAATTGGATGGTGAGATTTGACAGGAAAAATCTGAAGTCATACTGCTGAAGAGGCACTATCTACAGCCTCTAGGTACTAGAGGTAACCAATTTACAGACATCTCATGCAATTATAGTGGGACTTGTTCATTTAAAAGATGTTTTATGAAATTGGGGCCTCCCTGGTGGCACAAGGGTTTAAGCACAGCACTCTGAAGGTATCCACAGTCTCTGCAGCATGAGTTCAATCCCTGGCAAGCCAGGGAGCAACCCACATGGCACAGAAGACCTCTCCTGACTCACCCGCTGCTGCTCCTCTCAGCAGTGTATTTCAGTCAGTGTGCATGTTCTGTTCCCCATCTGCCTCTGGTGAATCCTCTCACCCCCACATCTCTGGCCTATAACCCAGTTCTTGTATGTATACATAAATAAATCTTTAAAAAATAAATATTTTTATGAAATAATTTTCATAAATTTTTACCTTAATTCAAAAGAAATAAATTTCTAATTTGGAATTTTCAAGTTTTTAAAATTTTTCTTTTATACTCTCTTCCCTTCCCTACTTTTCAGCATTTTACCCACACCTTCCTTCCCTCCTTGTTCCAGGTCCTTTCTTCCTCCCTCCCCCCCAATCTCATTTACTCATCCTCTTTTTCTCTCTCTGCTATAAGGATTACTACAATTATTGTTTGCAATAAACTCTGAATTAATTGCTTAATCAAAACATTTTTTTTTCTGAAAATCAAAGGCTTATACAAGACTCCTTACTTCTCTGTCCTTTCACGAATGTTGCATATTATTTAATGGTATTTTTGACAGTTTAATAGATATATGCTTAATATCTGGAATGGTACTCATTAAACTCAAAATTCTTCAGAAAACAGATTAGAATTATGTATGATTATTTACAGAAGAGCAATGATCTTTCTGAGGAATGATTTTATATTATTTTCCCATGGATAATCCTTTTAAAACTAGCATAGTTCAGCAAGATTTCCTATTTATTTATGTGACAATAAATTTGAATATGTTAATTTTAATGTCCTGGTTCTCTAGTTATTAGCAATTCTTAATGTATGGTCACATTTTGGTCTTAAGAGTAATGAACTTTCCATTTTCTTTAACACCCCTTCCTTGTATAATAGAGATATTACAGGCTGCTATAATTTTGTTGCCCTTACCTTTCTAGTTGATAATCTATGCACAATCAATCTAAATGTTGGTTACAAGTACAACTTGGTGTAGGGACTCTGGTCAACTAATGTCATTATTGGTGATTGTTCACAAAGAGGAAATATTTCAAGTAGTTCACTTGTAATAATGGCGTTCAGGGCCAAGCTACATGCCTACATATAAGTATGTGTGTATTTTTTTTTTTAGCATGGGAGTGAGGGATTAACAAATACAAATGAATATATATTCCATTCAAGTGAATTAAGAATTAAATGTTAAGGGCCTCACCTGGTGGTGCAGGCGGTTGAGTACCATGCTGTGAAGCTGTCTACAGCCTCTGCAGCATTGGTTCTATCCCAGCCGACCAGCGAGGGTCCCACATGGCGCAGCAGACTTCTTCTGCCTCACCTGCTGCTCCCCTCAGCAGTGTATTTCATCAGTCTGCCTGTTCTGTTCCCTGCTCTGGCTCTGGTAAATCCTCTCACCCTCCCGCACATCTGACCTGTACCCCGGTTCTTGTATAAGTAAATAAATAAATTAAAAAAAAACTAAATGTTAAGTATTTTTCTTGAAAATAAAAGTGTGTCATTATAATAACAGAAAAAAATAATAAGCAAAAAAATCTCACTTATGACATTTTCTATTCTATGGGCATGTAATTTTAATATGCTCTGTAATTTCTTCATCTCTTGTTGAAACTCTCCTGCTCTACTAAATCCACTCCATTCTCTTTTGTCCAAAATAAGTGGAAGCCTATGGAACATTTCAGCTCATGAACATGTGGTATATGTTACCTATCTTGCTTTTGTTAATGTATTCCACATGCCTTTGGCCCATTTTATGAAATAGTTTCCTTTGTCTCATCTATTTGTCTCTATTTCCTACTGTTCTGAATGCATTCATTCTTTTTCAAGTTTTTTTGCCACTGACCATATTTAATATAAATGTTTTCCATTCATAAATTTACTTTACATATAAAAAATGATGCTTTAAATATAGTTTAGGAACACAGAGAGCTAATTCTCCCTAAATCAAATGGCATATTTTAACTTTAAATATATATTTCCAAAAAAGGTATTCAGTTGGTAGGGAAAGAGTCTATTTAAAAACTGTTAGTCATATAGACATTAAGTAGCAATTCCATTTGCTATTAGCTGTTTACTGTTTACTGAAAGGTTTTAGAAAACCTTTAACAAGTACAACTTACAGAGCACTTTATAAATCTGCTTATTAAAGGAGACTTGCCTAGACTGCTCTGGACAGAAAACAAATGGAGAATGCCTGTATTCATACACAAACATGGAGAAACAAGCCCTTGAGTATAACATAAAATGGAGCATATCTTTCTTCTCATAAAGAATGAGTCATCCTATTTGAAATGATCCCCTAATTTATTAGCTGGCCTGCAACATAATACACCTTCTTAATATGTAAGGAAAAAAGGAGGAAAGACTGAACACCCATCCTGCACACCCTTCTTGAGCTCAGATTTGGGCCAAGAATCACCCAGTCACAGCTGTCAGTCTACATGGTCACTGATAGAAGCAGCTTCCAAGCAGCTTTCAATACACCCTAGCAATTTGTCATTGAAGATGCAGCTAGAGAAAATTCACATCAGGACTCAGAAGTGGTGAAGTGAGTATGTTGCCATTTCTGTGTTTGGCTCCAATTCACAGAGATTACTGATTCCCTTTTTACTCCCTGTGGTGAATGGTATCACATAGAAAGAATTCTGGACTAAAAATTAAGTAGGGCCAGGGAATAGGCTAATCTGCCATGAACCAAGGTAACTCACTTTACTATTTATCTTGCTACAAATGCTAAGTGGACAACAATCCTCATCTTGCATTTTTCAAAGGATATTCTGGGTATAAAATTAGATAATGGATATATACATATATATATATATAACATATTTAAGAAGTTTAAATATTATTTAACTTTGAGTTGTTCTTTTTTTTAAACTTTTTTTTTAAAGATTTATTTACTTATTTATACAAGCACTGGGTACAGTCAGAAGTGCGGGAGGGTGAGAGAATTCACCGAGCCAGAGTGGGGAGCAGAACAGGCAGAAGGACTGAAGTACACTGCTGAGGGGAGCAGCGGGCGGCAGGAGAGCGCCATGTGGGACCCTCCTCCAGTGGCCGGGGAGCAGCCGGGGATCAAACCGGCACTGCAGAGGCCGCGGGCAGCTTCGCAACCCAGCTCTCAACCACTGCGCCACCGGGGAGGCCCTTGAGTTATTTATTCTTTTTCAAAAAGCTGTATTTTTATTTATGCATACAAGATCTGGGATGTAGGCCAGAAATGCAGAGGGGATGAGAAGATTCACCAGAGACAGAGTGGGAAGCAGAACAGGAAGATTTACTGAAATACACTGCTGAGGGTATTAGGGGGCAAGACAGGAGAGGTCGGCTGTGCCATGTGGGTTTGCTCCCTGGCCGGGGATTGAACTCATGCTGCAGTGACTTGTGATAGCTTGATAGCACTGACTTTAACCCTTGCACCACCAGGAAGACCTGAGTTAATCTATTTTTGAGTATAAATTATCCAATAAAATCTATTTTTTCAATCAAGATAATGTTGGTTTACAACAATGTATATGATCTAAAGTTGCACTCTGTTTTTGAAGGTTTTACATACATCTGGTGTAAATTTGATTGTAAATATACATAACATAGAACACCATTATAAGTTGAGTTTATTTTTAAACATTTGAGAATTTTGTGCATAAATATGCCTTCTAAACCTGGCTACACACTAAGAACAGTTCAATATAGTAAGTGGTATCTGCCCACAATACAGATGACTGCCCTGTCTCCTTATTCCAGTTTTAGTGAAAAATCAACTATAGCATTGAGCCAATTAATTCAGGACTTTGGAGCCTGAGGAAGAACTTCAACCATGTCTTCCTCTGTGAGGATAGAATGGATACTTTACTAAGCAAAATAACAAGATGCTTGTACCTCTGTAATTTAGGGGCTGCTTTTATAGGTCTTGCTTAAATCTGTAAAAAGAGAAAGAACAGAGGAAAGGAACTGCCTTTCTCTTTCAAGAACTTACTGTCTAGCCTTATGAATAACTAATCCACTTCATTAATTGGTCTCCAACTCTCTCCATGCAATCATAGAATGAGTTCCTTCATGTAATTGTTAACATTTCCAAAATCACATAGCTATACATCTGGAAATAGCATCCTCTTATTAATAGAAGTGTAGATACTTGAAAATAATTTTTAACATACTTATAGAAGTTATCAGAAACTTGTGCTGTTGGAAAACACAAACAGAAGAAAGACCCTGTTATCCTCTGGGGAAACATGAATGCATTTAAATGACATGTTGATTACATTTCTAAAAACATATTAAATTGACCTTAAGTAATCAGGTCACAAGGTCAGTAGAGGTCAATGTTAGCTGGAGAAGAGTTTTCAATCTCCTGTAAACTCCTTCTCCCTGACTCCCAAAGTCAGTGAACAAAGTTTTGTTACTGTGTAGCTTAAAGCTACTTTAGAATTTAAAATATATATGTGTGAGTGTGTGTGTGTGTGTGTTTTAGCTTAAATTTTTACCTATGATAGTCTGTTTATATTTTCACTTTAAAATTTACTTCAAATTCTGTTCAACTCTGAGGTTAAAGCTGCCTTGCATCTTAAACTCATTGGTATAAACATTTAACAAATTCATACTCCATAAACTTTTGCCTTATAGAAAATATAGGGAGAGCTGGAATCACTTTCTTTAGACATAAAAGGATGAGGTTTATTTGGGTGTAATATAAAGTAATAAGAACAATCTCTGAAATCTGTTTACTCAAAGGATACCTTGAATCATTGGCAGTGTGAAATCAGCTAACACACTATGTGACCCAGTGTGGACAGGCTTTTCTCAATACTCTTAGAGTAGGCCTTTTCCATTGGGTGTCACCTTGGTATGGAGAACTAAGTTCAACTGAATCCCTGTGGGCCTCAGAAAGTTTCATCATTACATAAAAGAATGAAGATTAATTTAGGTTAAAGCAGGGGAGCCCCTAGTAACTGAGAAGTTCTTATCTTGTCTTAATTCTTTGCCCTTTTCTTAATAGAGTATGTTCCCCATTCCATGACCTAGAAGAATATAATTTGGGGGATTGTCATCCAGGTGTAGGTTTATCAGTGAACAGAACTTCTCCATCTGAGAAATTCATCACTTTACCTTCAGAGTAAGAAGTTCTCAACTTCTTGACATGTGAAATCTTTCCCTCCACATTTTTTGGAGTCTCTAGCCCCTCAACTCAAGATTTGTACCTCTTTTTTCCCTGGGCAAAATTGGGACCTGCATAATCATTGTTCTACTGTATGGAAGCTAGTAAATTTATTTTTATTGTGTTAACCTTTCTGATGTTGTTTTCATTACTCGCCTCACCCAAGAGAAGTGGTAAAGGATTTTCAGTATGTTTCAACACAAGTGATTTTATATATATATATATATATATATATATATATATATATATATATATAAATTGTCAGTTCCAAAATAAGTATTTTCAGCACCTACCCTTAAATTTGCTAGGAAATTTGAAACAAAATAGTGAACACCTGTTCCCATTCCCTGTAACTCTTACCTATCATGGTTCAAAGGTACAACATAATTTCAGATTTACCCTTATTTCCTCTCTACTATCAATTAGTGTAGATTTTCCCTTTGAAATGTTTCACTATCTGTTCCTTATCATGCACCGACATTGATAGATCACTTCAGAATAAACCTTAGTCACTTCAAAGATCAATTACTGAAACATAGCCATGTGATAGTATAATATATTGGTAGACACCTGCTCTATGATGGAATATACAAAGTCTAAAATAGCTACAGAAATAAAAAAATCATAATGTAATTACAGCAGAGAAACCAAAGCACATGTATTAATGGGTTAGTTACAAAACTAAGATTGATGCTTCCAGAGTATTACAGAAGTTGGCACATTTTAGCATTTTTCTACATCAATTAAGAGAAACACTTATGATCAATTAGGCTCAATTTGCACAAACCCGTATAATCTTGTTTATTTATTACACTTCATTTACTATAACTGCCAATATTACTTTTGCTACTACAACTATTACTACCACTATTACCACTACTACCAATTAAATTTTATTTTGGGAAGTCTTTAATTCAATTTATTCAAAAATGTTATTCAAAAATGTTATCCAACATTTTTGATAATATTAGTTTTTCTATTATTTTTATCCTTAGAGTTGAATTGTCAAGTGTATGCATTATCTTGAAGGAAGTGTATTATTTAGATTTTTTTTTATCATTAACAAAAGGTAGAGTTGGAAAAAGATATAGAAATATAAAACAAAACTGAGATGTTGGATGAATTTCTTTGAAATGAGGTATTGTTTATATCATTAAACTAAGGAAGACTATTTGAAAATTAAAAACTATAATTATTTTGTTTTGTTCTAAATATAAGACAAAATTCTACTTAATCACATTTCCATCAGCCTGGGAGCATGCATGTTTAGAAATTAGATATGTTACAGAAGGCCTCAGAAAAAATGCAAAATAAGATTATGAGTTATGACAGTAGCTTCATAAACCTGATTATTGTCTTGAAAGAAAATTTCCAATTCCTCATTCCTCCATTTAATATTCTAAGGCACAGCATTGAATTTCTTGAATTTTGGATACAAAAATATTCTTTTGTATATTTGCTCCTGGAATAAAGAAATTATGGTATCAACAGTATTTGTATGTTAGCTCTGAAGAATAACTATGATGAAAATATAAGTTTTTTTTTTATGTATGAATACCAGAACTGGGGTGTTGTCCAGAGGTGTAGGGGTTGAGGGAATTCACCAGAGACAGAGTAGAGAGCAGAACAGGTGGATCTACTGAAATACACTGCTGAGGGGAGCAGTGGGTGAGATAGGAGAGGTCTGCTGTGCAATGTGGGTTAGCTCCATGGTTGGGATAGAACTCGGACTGCAGTGGTTGGTGATAGCTAGAAAATGCTGAGACTTTAATCCCTGAACTACCAGGGAGGCCTGAAAATACAAATTTTAAAAGTAAGTGTTCTATAGGGAATTTTGATTTTTTTTTTTTTGAAAAAGGAAGGATTCTTTTCTCTTCAAACGCAGGAAATAACTGATTGGAAAAAAAAAATGTTAAATGGTTTGTCACTATAATCAACTGGTGCCAATTTCCAAGTCCAGCAATTACATCATTACCAAAACCTATAATCGCAAATTCCTTGATGATCAAGGTACAAGTTGCAATTCAACACTTAATGGCAGCCAGATTCCCAAAGTGCAGGAAGAGAACAAATCAGAGCTGAATTTAGTGAAATTCAGTTGTGCTATTTTATATAAATATAAAATTTTGAAAAGCTAAAATCCCATCCAGATTTCTCAACACTGGCAATATGGATGTAATTTGCTCACATGTTTACTTTCTTTTTTTTATCTCTCCTTATCTCTTATTTTCTTTTGCCTAGTTCTGATGCAATAGAACACAGGCAAAAAGGGACACAGGGGACCCTACTGCAAGTGAAGTAAGACTAGAACAGAGTGAAGTGTTAAAGGTTTCTTTTAAAAATTCATTGGACATTCACACCCAACTCTACAAATCAATGATCAATGTGTGCAGTACTTCAATCAAGGAAGTGAGGAAATGTATTAATGGGTGTCAGAAAACAGATGACTATGGCATCACCTCAGAGCCAACAGCCTTGTGAAATGGCAAATTTCAACTGTGAAAGAGTCTTAGAGATTCATGATATCTTCTTCTAGATGTTTTTCATGGAAAACTACTACATATAATATTTGGCATTCATCACTGATTCTTCATAATATGATATTGTTGTCAACATTTTAATATTAGTATCAGTATTATTATTATTTGTGAGAACTCTAGAGATAATATTGAAGTAAAGGAAAAGTTGGGTTTTGATTATTTTCACTTAAGTTCAAGACTATGTTATTAGCAATTGAGAGGAATAAATTATATTAGAATGCATAAAATAGACTTAAAACAAAGAATACTAATCTAAAAATTACAGGTTTTCCATACAGAAAATAGATGAGTTGGGGATAGGGAGAGATAGGGAAAAATTATAGACATCGAATAACATCCAGACACTATTAATTTCATGATCTGGTGCTTTCCCAATACTTCCACTTCATCTATTCCCACAGGACTGACTTCATGATCTGTGATACACAAGGGCTCATCTTTGATTTATTGCCCTGTTGTTCACATTTGGAAATTCTTAAATTAATCTTTTAATTTGTGTTTTATAATTGAAATCCAATTATGTATTGGAGCATGCCCACAGACAGAAGAAATACATGCAATGTGTGAGCCCACCTTTCCTTGACACCCTAATTTGCTGTTCCCCATTAGCATAAAATTCCACTGAATTTTGTGACTATGTAAGAATTTAGTGAGACCCAAAGCAAATATAGGTGTGTTGTTATCTACAACTCAAAAGAGTGTGTAGGCAGTCCCCGAGACCTTCTGTTCCTTTTTGGCCAGAACTTGCTTCTAGCATCCAAGAAACACAAAGGGCATACCAACCCTATATTATTACTTTCCTCTATTAGCCAATCACTCACACTAAGAGGGAAGATATAGTTAGAAAGAAGAAGATGGGGTCCTGTTCGCCACAGCGGTGAGTAAACGGCTCCGGGCGCCATTAGAGAAGAACAAAGACCCCGGGAGAGGCGCACACAGCCCGGGCTGCCGGTAAGCTTGCGCTCGGCGCGCTTGAAAAGCAAGTGCAGACCAGGATCTTGGCTGCCCAGGTCCCCGCGCCAGCGACCTAGGCTTGGGAGACGACCTAGGCTTGTGGGGAGACACGCGGAGGTCCTCACTGAGGTGAAGGTCCCTCCCTGAGTAAGCAGGAACCAGGCGCCCAGGCACGGGAGCGGTGCAAAAGGCGCCATTCCCGCGCCACTGAACTGGGCTACAGCCCGCGTCCTGGAACTGAGGGCTTTGGAACTGAGACCCAGGGCACGAAATTAGGGGCGTGGGTTCCCCACGACGGTGGGGCACAAGGCAGACACAGCACCCCAAAGCTGTTGAGGTGTACCCTACCATCCCCGCTCTGCTCCCTGTCCCACGGGGTGGAAAATCAGCTCCCCAAGGGCTCTAGGAGAGATCTCTGGCGCCACCTAGCGACTTGAAGCCAGCACAGGCTCCTGAAGGAGCTAGTGGCCAGCTGGGGAGTTAGCCCACAACCGGCCCCTTCCGAACAAGTAGTCTGAGCCCACAGGGAGAGCGAGCACCCACAGCCAGGGCAGACCAGACACGCAGAAGAGTGTGCCTGACACCGGACGCGCAGGGAGTGTGTGCCACATCACCATTTTAGAACAGGGACATTTCTTCAGTAAAGACTACCTGCAGAAGGCTTCCTCAGGAGCCAGAGGTGAGCGGGGGAAGTTCGCCCACGCCAGACCCCCTCTGGCCTGCAGTCCAAGCCCAGAGGGGGAGCAGGAACCCACCGCCAGGGCAGACCAGGCGCACAGGGGAGTGTGTCCCCACATCGACATTTTAGGACAGGGACCTTTCTCCAATAAAGACTGCTTGAAACTGACAGATGACTCCTGGAGGAACCAGAGGGGAGCAGAGAAGCCCACCCAAGATGCCGGCCAGTCCCAACAACACAGTGTCCCAACGCATACGGCAAATTAGAAAACAGACAGTAGGGAGGAGAAGAACCACACGCAACCTAGCAACTCTCCAGAGAAAAAGCACACCACAAAAAGAAAACCAGCCCCCAGATTGCAACGACAGTAACTTGGAAGAACTTCTGAGCCTTCCAGAAAGAGAATTTAAAATTGCCGTGATTAAAAAACTGACAGAAGTCATAAAGGAAAACAATGATAAGGGAAAAATAATCAACGATCAGAAGAATGAAATTGAGTCCCTAAAGAGGGAAGTAAAAGAAATGCAGGAGATCAAAGAATTAGTGGAAGAACTAAAGAATTCTGGGAAAAGCAATGAAAGCAGAATTGATGAAATGGAAGAACGAATAAGTGCTCTTGAAGACACAGAAATAAAAAGAACCAAAACAGAAAAGGAAAGAGAAGTACGAAGGAAAAAGAATGAAGAAAGACTTCGGAAACTATCTGACTCCATGAGGAAAGGAAATATAAGAGTTATAGGAATACCAGAAGGAGAGGAGAGAGAAGTAGGAACAGAGAAAATATTCAAAGAGATAATTGAAGAGAACTTCCCAAATGTGAAGAAGGAGCTGAAAATTGATATACAAGAAGCAAGAAGAACACCAAACTTCCACGACGAAAGAAAAAATACAGCAAGACACATAATAGTAAAGCTCCCAAGAATCCAGGACAAGGAAAAAATAATGAAGCTGGCAAGAGGGAAGAAACAGATAACATTCAAAGGAAAGCCAATCAGGCTGACATCAGACTTCTCCGAAGAAACACTACGGGCAAGGAGAGAGTGGAGGGACATAGTCAACAGACTCCAAGAAAACAGATGCCAACCAAGAATACTCATCCTGCAAAGCTCTCCTTCCTCTTTGAAGAAAGAATATGGACCTTCCCAGACAAACAGAAACTCCGGAATTTCATTGCAACTAAACCCCCACTCCAAAAAATACTACAAGGAGTCTTAAAGCCAGAACCTCAGAGGGACGAATAACAATGAAAGAAGGCCAAAAAAAAAAAGTTATTAAAAGAATAAATAAATAAAATCAAAGGAAAGACAAACACAATGGCAAATACAGATGTTAACATATCAATATTAACTCTAAATGTAAATGGACTAAACTCTTCAATAAAAAGACACAGAGTTGCAGCCTGGATTAAGAAACAAAACCCAACCTTTTGCTGTCTCCAGGAAACACATTTAGCTACAAAAGATAAAAATAGGCTCAAAGTTAAAGGATGGAAAACAATCCTACAAGCAAATGGACCAAAAAAGAAAGCAGGAACAGCTATACTTATATCAGATAAAACAGATTTCAAACTCAAAAAGATAAAAAGAGACCCCAATGGTCACTACATTATGATCAAGGGGACAATACTTCAAGAAGAAATAACACTCATTAACATATACTCACCAAATGAAGGAGCACCAAAATATATCAGACAACTGTTGTCCTCTCTGAAAACAGACATCAGAGAAAACACATACGTAGTGGGAGACTTCAACACACCACTATCAACAATGGATAGATCAACAAGACAAAATATAAGTAAAGAAACCAAAGCTCTAAATAAGGACCTAGAGCAATTGGGCTTAACAGACATCTATAGAACACTAAACCCCAAAAAAAAGGAGTACACATTTTTCTCAAGCGCACACGGATCATTCTCCAGGATCGATCACATACTGGGGCACAAGACAAACATCAACAGATACACCAAGATTGAAATCATATCAACCATCTTTTCTGACCATGAAGGCATCAAACTAGAAATAAACCATAAAAAGAAGGCAAGGAACTTTCCTACCTCATGGAGATTAAAAACCACACTACTGGAAGACCATTGGACTAATGAGGAGATCAAAGAAGAAATTAAAAAATTTTTTGAATTGAACGACAAGGAGGACACCAATATCCTAAATGTATGGGATGCAGCAAAAGCAGTAATAAGAGGAAAATATATAGCAATAGAAGCTCACATCAAGAAACAAGAAAGAACTCAAAGAAACAACCTAATCTCGAAGCTCAAAGATCTAGAAAAAGAACAACAAAAAAACCCCAAAACCAGTAGAAGAAAAGAAATAATAAAAGCCAAAGCAGAAATAAATGAAATTGAAACTAAAAAACAATCCAAAAGATCAATGAAACCAAGAGCTGGTTCTTTGAAAAAATCAATAAAATAGACAAACCCCTAGCCAGGATCACAAAGGAAAAAAGGGAGAAAGCACAAATAAACAGGATTATCAATGAAAGAGGAGAAATCACAACGGACACAGCAGAAATCAAAAGAATAATCAGTAACTACTATGAACAGTTATATGGAAACAAGTTTAACAATCTAGAGGAGATGGACAAATTCCTACAACTCTACAATCACCCAAAGCTAGATAAAGAAGAAATAGAACACCTAAACAGACCAATTACAAGCAGCGAAATTGGAATGATAATCAAAAACCTCCCCAAAAACAAAAGCTCAGGACCTGATGGATTTACAAATGAATTCTACCAAACATTCAGAGACGAATTGGTGCCTATCCTTCACAAACTCTTCCAAAAAATTGAGAAGGAAGGGACAATACCAAACACGTTCTATGAAGCCAACATTACACTAATACCAAAACCGAACAAGGACAACACAAAAAAGGAAAACTACAGGCCAATCTCCCTAATGAACACTGATGCAAATATCCTCAATAAAATTTTAGCCATCAGAATCCAACAATGTATCCATAAGATAATTCACCACGACCAAGTAGGATTCATTCCAGGGGCACAAGGATGGTTTAACATCCGAAAATCAATCAACGTTATCCAACACATCAACAAAAAGAAATATAAAAACCATATGATAATATCAATAGATGCTGAGAAAGCTTTCGACAAAGTGCAACACCCATTCATGATAAAAGCCCTTGAAATTCTTGGGATACAAGGAACATACCTCAACATCATAAAGGCCATCTATGACAAGCCAACAGCCAGTATCATTCTCAATGGTGAAAAGCTGAAAGCAATTCCATTAAGATCTGGAACAAGACAAGGATGTCCACTCTCACCACTGCTTTTCAATATAATACTGGAAGTCCTAGCCAGGGCAATAAGACAAGAGAAAGACATCCAAGGAATCCAAATAGGAAAAGAAGAAGTCAAACTATCACTATTTGCAGACGATATGATATTATACATAGAGAACCCCAAAAACTCCACAGAAAAGCTAATTCAACTCATCAATCAGTTCAGTAAAGTGGCAGGATACAAAATCAACACGCAAAAGTCAGTAGCCTTCCTATACACAAACAATAAATCTGAAGAAGAAGAAATCAAAAAGACCATCCCTTTTGTTATTGAAACAAAAAAAATCAAATATTTGGGAATAAATCTAACAAAAGAGGTAAAGGACCTATACAAAGAAAACTATAAAACACTGTTAAAAGAAATAGAAGAAGACACAAAGAAATGGAGAGACATCCCCTGCTCGTGGATTGGAAGAATAAACATTATTAAAATGGCCATCCTTCCAAAAGCAATATACAGATTCAATGCTATTCCAATCAAAATTTCAATGTCATTCTTCAAAGAAATAGAACAATTATTGATGAAATTCATATGGAATCACAAAAAACCCCGAATAGCCAAAGCTCTCCTGAAAAAAAAAAAGAAGGGAATGGAGGCATTACACTCCCAGACTTCAAACTATACTACAAAGCCATAATCATCAAAACTGCATGGTATTGGAACAAGAACAGACATACAGACCAATGGAATCGAATAGAAAATCCAGAAATAAACCCACAGATTTATGGTCAACTAATCTTTGACAAAGGTGCAAAGACTATGCATTGGAGCAAAGAAAGTTTGTTCAATAAATGGTGCTGGGGAAACTGGGTCGCTACATGCAAAAGAATGAAGCTTGACCACTACCTCACACCATACACAAAAATCAACTCAAAATGGATTAAAGAACTAGACATAAGACCTGAAACCATAAAATATATAGAAGGAAATATAGGCGAAACACTACGTGATTTGCACATCAAAGACATCTTTACAGACACATCACCCAAAGCAGTGATAGTGAAGGCAAAGATAAACAGCTGGGACTACATCAAATTAAAGAGCTTCTGCACAGCAAAAGAGACAATAACAAAAACAAAGAGAAACCCCACCAACTGGGAGAACATTTTTGCACCCAACACTAATGATAAAGGACTGATCACAAAAATCTGCAAAGAGCTGATGAGACTCAACAACAACAAAGAAAATAACCCAGTCAAAAAATGGGCAGAAGAGATAAAAAGAAACTTCTCTGAAGAGGAAATGCAAATGGCCAACAGGCATATGAAAAAATGTTCAACATCACTTGCCATCAGGGAAATGCAAATCAAAACTACCATGAGATACCATCCTACACCAGTGAGAATGGCACATATTAAAAAAACTAGCAACAACAAATGCTGGCGAGGCTGTGGAGAAAAAGGAACTCTTCTGCACTGTTTGTGGGAGTGCAAACTGGTCCAACCACTGTGGAAAGCTGTGTGGAGATTTCTGGACCTACTAAACATAGAGCTTCCATATGATCCAGCAATTCCACTCCTAGGTATTTACCCAAAGGACACAGAAACATCAATTCCAAAGAACACCTGCACCCCTTTGTTTATAGCAGCACTGTTTACAATAGCTAAGCTTTGGAAACAACCCAAATGCCCAAAAATAGATGACTGGATCAAGAAGATATGGTCCATATATACCATGGAATATTACTCAGCATTCAAAAAAGATAAACACTTGCAATTTGCAGCAACATGGATGGCGCTGGAAGGGATCATGCTCAGCGAAATAAGCCAAAAAGAAAAATAAAAGTACCGGATGGTCTCACTCATAGCAGGAATCTAGAAAACTTAAATAAGGGACCAGGAAAATGAATAACTATAAGAAAGTGAAAATCAAAATCAACAAACAACTATGAACCAGAGACACTTTTAGGGGGGCGGGGGCGGGAGGGGAGGGATTGGGGTCAAAATGGGGGGGCTGCAATTGTATGGGGAATATCACAATAAAATTTATTATAAAAAAAAGAAGATGGGGTCCTGAATATATTTCATTTTCCAGTTAGTCATTCCTCCTTATGCATCAGTAAACAGAAGGTGGAGAGTGTGGGTGGAATAGATTTGTATCAAGAAGTGAAATGAAAAACAGTTGAGCTACTTTTGTGCTGCATTTCTACTCTTTTGGAGAAAAAGAAAATACATATGTATATACCAGTGAATAAATATAAATTGTATGACTTTAGAGATTCTGCATGAGGTAAATACTCTTATATTAACATTTAACTGTAACATTGCCCAATATAAAGATATATGGAAAAAATCATACTAATGATTTAAAATTTTAACTTTTTTATTTTTAAATATTTATTTGTTATTTATTTATGCATACGCCATATGGGTGTACGCCAGAGGTGAGGATGTGAAATGATTCACCAAAGACACAGTAGGGAGGAAAACAGGTGGATCTACTGAAACACACTGCTGAGGGGAGCAGCAGGCGAGACAGGAGAGGTCTTTTGTGCCATGTGGGTTAGTTCCTTGGCTGGGGATCAATCAAACTCATGTTGCAGTGGCTGGCAATAGCTTCATACTCCAGTGACTTAATCCCTGCATCACCAGGAAGGCCTGACTTCTATGTTTTTAAATTTAAAATGATACTAACACAGTAAAAACCAAACCAAACAAAAAAAAAATCCCCCCAAAACTAAACATCATGATTACTCAAAAAAGAAAGCAGAACAAAGGAAGTGATCTTATAATTTTGGACTTTTAACAATATGTTTTTCCTGATATTTGAATAGTGGGCAATCTTTCATTTTGCTAGGTGCCCTGGAGATTATGTAGTTGATTCTGCTCTACTTTTGCCTTTGATCACCTTTTTTGTTGTTGTTAACCAAGTTAATAATTCTTTCCCACCTTCAGTTCTTCCACCAAATCTTTCTGGAATACTTTCTTCCGTGTCTTACAAATGGCTTGGCTTCCTTCCCATCTGAGTGAATGCCATATTGTTCTTTATCATCACTCTCTGACTATCTCCTTGTGCCTACTAGTCATGATTATTTGTTCATTCTTTAATCTACTTTTTAAAAATAGTCACTTTTATAATTACTTTATAAGCTGCCTAGGGAAAGAGACAGCAATCTGTTAATTCACAATAGTGTCCTAAGTATAGGCAGAGTAGGCAACAAAATAATATTTTTTGAATGAATAAATTAAATAATGACACTTAAATTGAAAGAATGTTGTACTCAGATAATGAGGAACATACCATCTCAAAGAAACGTTGCCTCACAGCTTGAACATCTTTCAGTAGGGATGTAAAATAAGGTGCTGGACACCTAGTTTAAACATAAATTTTGATTTGCTAAATTCTGCTTGTCATCCTATATTTATCATTAGCTCTAAGAAACAACAATAAACATACTTGAATATTTATATAAAGTGTGTAAGTGTGAGGGTAGCACAGTGTAGTATCTTCGGTCTTGTTTTACTTATAAACTCAGGAATTCACTGAGGAATCTGATAAAAGCTATGAGTTATTTCCTCCAGAAAAAAATGCATATAACCATATGCATTACAGACTCTCTGAAGTCCATACTTGATCCTAGTTGCTTTCACAGTCCTACATCTAATTGATCTTCAAACTCCTAAATATGCAAAAACCTATCTCCATGTTCCTATTTCTGGGCCACTTAACTTAAGGTGCAATTTAGCATTTAGATTATATGGGGGCTTCTTAACCAGTCCTTCCTTTTGTACATTTCTCCTTGAATACACTTTCATATAGCTTCTAAACTAGAGTTTTCTACCCAAACTACTTTTCACAGTGCTTCTATTAAATATCATAGCATTACTTTTGAAAAAGTGTTTCTAATAGCTTAGGAAATTTTGACTCTGCTCACTTGATGATAACTTCTCACCTTCTACTTCATTAGCAGTGGCTATTTCACAGTCTCTCAGTTCTACTATGTTGTTTTAGAACTCTAGTTGGTGTCCTCACTGGTCTCTAAACCTAGTAATTCACTCCATTGTCTGTATAGGGGAAGACCCTTGTAGGGTCCCTGGATGGGTCTGAAAATTAGATCACTGAAAACATATTAGCAGAACAAAGCATATGCATTAATTTAATAAGTCATATGTGAAATGGGAACATTAGTGAGGAAAGGAAGACTTGAAGAAACAGTAAAACTGAATGTTTTTATGTAAGGTTTGATGAAGTGTGGCCAGTTGTGTAGAAATATGATAGGTTAAGGAGCATGAATGTAGACAATGTAGTCAACTGGAGGAAGCTTAGCAAGGCCTGCTTGCTCATGTTCTTCTCATCTCCCCTTTGTCTTTGAGGATAAGGATCCATTTTTCCTTTGGGCACAGAGAGGGCACTTTTCACATGACATTTTTATGACTTATTTTAGGGGAAGTAGGATGAAGGTTAGTGATTTTCCAGCTTCTGCCATTTCCTCGAACTCCAGCTTAAAATATTAAATATGCCAATGTGTCATATTTGGGGGTACTGGGTCCTTGTAGGGTAAGTAAGAAGTATATTTCTCTGCCTTCCCACCATTAGATTAAATGCATGCCTGAATGGGACACCTGGAGTAGGGTGTGGGCATGCATAGGTGGGTGCACCTGAGCCAAGAGACTGGGCATATAAGGCCAGGGCAGCAGAGGACGGTGTGGTATGGAATGACGTGGTATGGAGTAGTGTGGTATTGAGTGCGAGGGGGTGTTGAGGAACTACCAGAAGAAGAACAGAAGAGAAGAGTGACAGGAAGAAAATGAGCAGAGAAGCAGAGGCCACAAGGAAATACCAGAGAACCCAGTAAAGAGTGCAGATTTGCTGGGGATTGGGAGGCCTGTTAGCCATACTACATGTAAAAGCTCAATAAAAGCCTGAAAAGGCCACCAAGGGCTCCAGGATTCTCCTTTTCCCTTCTGCTCAGGTCATAGAGAACCAGCTCTGTGCCTTCCTGACACTACAGTCATTAACACTATTAGTTGGACAAGCAATCATTCCTGTTTGAAGATTTTTCTGAATCTCCTCATCACCCTTATATCCACTCAAGGCTGACGTGATAATCCAGTTTACCCTTTCATCATGAATACATCACATTCAGAAAAGAAACTGTTTACTCATCAGTGGCTTCCTGTGATTTTGGTGTAATAGCTATTTCAATCAACTTTCTAGTCCTTGCACAGTGGATAATATATAGTAGGTACTCAATAAAATAAAGTTTTTGCAAATGAATAAATGCTTGCATGTGCTTAATAACTATTATCAAACACACATATTCTACAGATGTATTAACAGTGGTTCCGAGGCCCCATCAAGAATTTATTTTAATAAGAATTATCAAGAATAGTATGAGTAATCTTAGTAAGAACCTAATAATAATACCTATGAACAATTATGACAAAATGTTTTCCTTATGTGAAAACAAATAAATATAACTTTGGGAAGCAAATAAATATTTTTGTAATATTTAAAAGAAATCATTAGTTAAATGCATGTTTTTCTCTTTTTGTGTTCTACATGCTAAAATTCCACAAGAAACATGCAAATCTACAAGTAATTCTATTTGTCTTTATCACAACAAATAAATTGAACAGAATCGCCAGTCACCAATGACTTAATCAATCATGACTATGAATGCAGTCTCAATAAAAACCCAAAGAACAGGGCTGAGAGACCTCAAGATTAGTAAACATATGGGGATTGTAAGAGAGTACTGCACCTAGGCAAGACATAGAAATTCTGCATTCTTTCACTTCCATCTAGCTGTTCCTGAATTATAAGCATTTACAATAAATCAGAGATCTAAAAAATAGTTGTTGGATCTAAAGGGTAAGATAGCTAACTAGCTATCTAGGAGAATGCTGCAGTCTTCACTTCTGCCACTTATACAAAAGAATGCCATCAGCTAGGGGGAAGACACATTTGCACAAGAACTGAAAACTTGATGATCAAGATCTGCATAGGGAGGACAGACAAATAACATCAAATAGGGTTAGAAAACCTAAGACAAGTTCCCTTCAGGAATGATAGTGGGGCACTGAGAGAGGTACCAACCTTTCCCCTGCAAAGATTCCCAGGGCTTCCTGACACTCCAGCATATACATCTCCACATTACCTGAGGGAATGGAATACACTGCACCCAGGCCATTTGCAGCTAGCCTCTATGATACCAAGAAGCATCTGCCCCTTCCCACCCAGATTCCTGGAATATACTGTGGCTTACTAGTTTACTATGACTGGGTGAGAACACTGAAAGCACACTGTATGTAGGACTGACTGGGAGAAGAAGTGGACAGTGTGTAAAGCTGTTTGCAGCTAGCTTTGGGGGTCCTGGGTAGTACCTGCCCCATCCCTCATCTGGGCTTGCAGGCCTCTGTTTAACAGGGACCCTGTGGAAACTGAGCTATGGATCCTGGAGGCTGAGTGGCAGCTGCATTTGTCCACTCCACTGCACCAACATGTGAAGGCTGTAAAGGCAGAAGCAGAGGACTTTTCACTGCCTGCACCCCCTAGCACAAGCAGTCTCACTGGGGCTCTGGCATTCAGGCTTGACAGCAAACATTAACCTGCTGTCAGTAGGTAGCCTCTCCACCAATGCCAGCCTGGGTTGGGAGCCAGTGTCCCCTAGGCTCCAGAGGCATCCATTTGGGCTGCAGTGATGGGTTTCCCCAGCCCAAGCAAGTGACTGTGAGCAGTGCCCAAGCTGCTTTAAAAGTAGTTTTAGCAGCAGCAGTAGTTCTCAAGATTAACTAGCTTCCAATGTAAGACAGTTTATAAAGAAGTCTATATATAAACCACATGGTAACCTAGAATAAAAATACAAAGAAAACAATTATCAAAATGGCAATGAATTCTAATTTATCAATAATTTCTCTAAATATGAATGGTATGAACTCACCAATTAAAAGAATGGCTGGTTTGATCAGAAAACAAAACCCAACCTTTGACTGTCTGCAGGAGAACCATCTGAATTCCACAGAGTATATGGACTCAGAGTAAAATATTGGAAAATATCCCATGAGAAGATTGTACCCCAAAATAAGCAAGGACAGCCATACTTATATTAGATAAAATAGACTTCCAGCTATAAGATTTAACAATAGACAAGGATGCACACTATATAACAGGAAGACATAACACTCATCAATATAACTGCACCCAAGGAAAATTCTGCAAAATAGGAGACTATGATACCCCAGTTATACCCAGGACCATATTAAACAGAAAATAAAGAAAGAAACAATAACCTAAAATAAGGCACTTGACATGAAGAACCTCTGATTCTGATTTTATGTCAATATTCAAATTTAAACATGTCTATGTAATCACCTACCTGGAAAAATTAGCAATCATTTTTAAAGGTGAAAAACAGGTTAGATTTCTGCAACATTTTAGTTCCTCTTCCATAAATAAGGCATTAGACCAGACAGACATAATTGAAGCTTATAAGACACAAATGCTGGACACATATTCTTTTCAAGTGCACATGGAATGTTCTCAAGGATATCCATATGTTGGTTCATGAAATGTGTCAATAAATACATAAGAATTATAATTATATCACGTATCTTCTCTTATAAATGAGAACTGACTACATAAAGCAAGCAGGAAAAATCCACGTAAGCTAAGACTAAACATGCTACTGAACAACTATTGGGTTAATTAAAAAATCATATGAGAAATTAAAAATTACCTGGAGAAAAATGAAAATGAAGACATTAGCTGACAGAATCTGGGGCACAGCAAAAATCAATACTAAGAGGGAAGTTTATAACAACACAGGTCTACATGAAAAAAAATAAGAAAGATGTCAAATAAATAATACAACTATATGCCTTAAATAACTAGACAAAGTAGAACAAATAACCCAAAAGCAGAAAGAAGGGATATGATAAAATTACAGAGTAAATAAAGGAATAGAAAAAAAATTGCAAAGATCAATAAAAACAAGAGTTGATTCTTTCAAAAGATAAGTAAAAAAGACAAATGTCAGGGTAGTCTCCTTAGGAAAAAAAAAAATAAGGGCCCCCTAGGTGGTGCAAGGGGTTAAGTCTCAGCACTACCAAGCTATGGAAGCTATCTGCATCCACTGCAGCACGTGTTCGATCCCTGGCCAGGGAGCTGACCCACATGGCCCAGCAGACCTCTCCTGTCTCACCAGCTGATCCCCTCAGCAGTGTATTTCAGTAGATCAACCTGTTCTGCTCCCCACTCTTTCTCTTAATACAAACATCACAAAACAGGGTATCTTAAGAGACGACCACAAATATCTGTATGCTCATAAAGAAAACTGCACACCATTCCATTGATCACTTTTTGCAGTACTGTATAGTTTTCATCATGATAGCTTTGTAATATAGACTGATGTCTGGAAGTCTGATACCACTGTCCTATTTTTGTAGGATTGCTTTGGATATTTGGAATCTTGTGAGTTTCCATTTGGATTTCAGTAATGTTAATTATATTTCTCTGAAGAATGCCATTGAAACTTGATAGGGATTGGATTGAATCTGATATTGCTTTGGTAATATGCCCATTTTCATAATGCTAAATCTTCCAAAGCATGAGCATGAAAAGATTTCCATTACTTTAAGCCTTCTATTTCTTTTAATAATATTTTATAGTTTTAATTGTATAGGTCTTTTACTTCCTTCAACTGATTATTTTTTCATGTGATAGCAAATGGGACTGATTTCTTGTTTTCTTTCTCTTTTAGTATGTTGTTTGCCTATAGGAACACATCACATTTTTGAATACCGATTTTACAGTTTGCCTCTTGAATGTACTGATTTATTATTGCTAGTAGCTTTCAAGTGGACTCTTTAGATTTTATTTTATTTTATTTTATTTTTTTTGGTGTATAATGTTGTTGCTCTTAGAGTAACATGAGACACCCCCACCACTGCACCCATCTGTTTTTAAATACAATTGTTTTCCTGGGCCTCCCTGGGGACACAGCGGTTGAGCGCTGGGCTGCGAAGTTGCCTGCAGCCTCTGCAGCAGATGTTGGATACCGACGAGGGTCCCATATGGTAAGCAGACCTCTCCTGCCCCCCGCTGCTCCCCTCAGCAGTGTTTTTCATCGGTCTGTCTGTTCTGCTCCCCTCTCTGTCGCTGGTGAATCCTCTCATCCTCCCATACTTCTGACTGTACCCAGTGCTTGTATAAATAAATGAATAAATCTTTAAAAAAAATTGTTTTCCTTAATCACTTGGCATGATTTTTTGGTCAACTAAAGAAACCTGACTAATTGAGAAACTATGATACAAAGATAAGTCATGATTATTATCTTCAAGAAGTTTATAGTCTAATAATGGAGACAGATGCTGGGATAAAAGATTGTATTTTAAAGCTGGAAGTGTGCATTCAGATGGACACCTCAAAGTTCTATAACATCTTCACAGAGGAGTAAATGCCTGAGCCTGAGAGCAATTTTTTTAAAAGATTTATTTATTTATTTATTTATACAAGCACTGGGTACAGTCAGAAGCATGGGAGGGTGAGAGAATTCACCAGAGCCAGAGCGGGGAGCAGAACAGGCAGAAGGACAGAAGTACACTGCTGAGGGGAGCAGCGGGCGGCAGGAGAGGTCTGCGCACCATGTGGGACCCTCGCCAGCAGTCAGGGGTCGAACTGATGCTGCAGAGGCTGCAAACAGCTTCGCAGCTCAGCGCTCAACAGCTGAGCCACCGGGGAGGCCCCTGAGCTCAATCTTAAACTGACATTAGTATTAGCTAATAGGAAATTTCAAACAGAGAGAAGGTCATAAAAATTCATGAAGGTGAGAGAATGAATACTGAGTTCAGGGTTATTCTGAAAGTTCTTTTTGCAAAGTTTATAATATCGAGTGTTTACCTATACTAATGGGGATGTCATGATTAAAATAAAAATGAAGTTCTTGCCCTCAAAGATGTTACATTAAAGACAGAAAATAAATCAACAAAAAACACACAATAATTACGGTGATTATAAGTATTACTATAAAAATAAGGCAGATTAGGGCCTCCCCGGTGGCCCAGTGGTTGGGCGCTGGGTTGCAAAGCTGCCTGCAGCTTTGCAGGGCCTGTTCAATCCCTGGCCACCGGGAAAAGGTCCCACATGGCGCGCAGACCTCTCCTGCCACCCGCTGCTCCCCTCAGCAGTATACTTCGTCAGTCGGCCTGCTCTGCTCTCCCCTCTGGCTCTGGTGAATTCTCTCACCCCCATTACCCCCCACCACGCTTCTGACTGTACCCAGTGCTTGTATAAATAAATAAATAATTAAATCTTTAAAAAAAATAAGGCAGATTAAAAATATTATGGTAGTATTCTATTATTTTTTAAAGATTTATTTATTTATTTATTTATTTATTTATGTATACAAGAACTGGCGTCTAGGTCAGATGTGCAGGAGGTGAGAGGATTCACCAAAGACAGAATGGGAAGCAGAACAGGTAGATCTCCTGGAATAGACTGCCGAGGAGAGCAGCAGGTGAGACAGGAGAGGCCTGCTGCACCATATGGGTCACCTCCCCACCAGGGATTGAACTCATACTGCAGATAGCTTAATAGTACTGAGACTTAACCCCTTGCAGCACCAGGCAGGCCCTGTGGTATTATTTTATACAGGTAGGTTATCGAAGATCTCTCTCATTTGGTAATGTGACAAAAGTCATTATGTATTTCCTAAAGTCCACATTTTTTTTCTTTTGGTTAGTTTTAGCCACTTACCAAGACACTCTTTTAAAATTACATTTCCTAGTCTTCCTCGCATTTGGTGATGGGAGTAAGTAGAAGACATGTAACATTGCCTCCTCTTGCTTTTCTCTCCCAGTGTTTCAAAGTTAATGTATTGGTAAGAGTCTAAGTTGCTGTCCTGCACCTCAACACGGAAGCTGAATTTGGAAGATGACTAAATATCATGACTTAATATATTTGATTGTCTAATGCTAGAGAACAACAAAACCAACCTTTAATCTCTAATATAAAAATTCATATATAAAAGAGACATAAACTTTCATCTTTTTCACGTCATTTTTGTTTTGGTATTTGAAACAACCACCAACTATATATTGAAATGTATAGAGGCAACATTTGAGCGGTTCTTGATATAAGTGAAGACTCACGGTTTATGGGTAAAATGCATTCATATTAAGGGAATGGGCAAGAGTAAAGGCCCTGAAATGGACGATGCTTGGAATGTCCCAATTTGAGCAAGGAAGCAAGCGTGAAAGGAGAAAGCAAAAAAGGGAAACATTAGTTTCTTAAGTTATGATATTTGCAGAAGACCAAATCACTTAAGGTCTTGTAATCCATTTTAAGGACTATAGATTTTACTCTGAGTGAAGCTAGCAGGCACTGAAGACTTTTGAGAAATCAGCAATATTATCTAATTTGTGTTTTGCAAGGCTATTTTGGTAATAATAAGAATGGAAATAGTGAGATCAGTTCAGAGGTGGTACCAATAATCCAGGGAGTAATAATGTATTAGACTTTTACAATGGTAGGGAACTGGAAAATGGTAACGTTAACTTTTCCCCCCCTAATTCAGGAGACAATAGGATTTGTTCATGATTTGGTATAAGCAAAAAAAAAAAGGGAGTGAGAAAAGCATTAAAAGTTTTAACTTGTGTTGTAAGAAGTCTAAGAAGTCTAAGATACAGCATAGAGATGGAAAGTCTGTTAGAAGGCAGTTTTGGGAGCTTAGATAATATTGCTGACTATTCTTATCTCTGTTTGGTTATCAGTTGAAAAACAAATTTGGAGTTACATTTGGGCACTATTGGCAGATAGATGCAAATCAAAGGCAAAAAGATGTCTAAGTTTACAAAGAGACTGAGTTTAGATGGGAGAGAGTTCATGGAATAGTCCTGGAGCACTCTGTGTCACTTAGGAATGGGAAGATAATAAAACTAAGGAGCTGCCCTATAAGAAGGATTACTAAGAAAGACTTTCCTAATTAAGGAAATGAAGAGTTAAAGAATAAAAAATGATCAGCTCTGCCAAATACTGTAAGTAATTTGAGGACCAAGCACTGTCATTTTTAGCATGTATAGGTCCTCAAGGACCTTCAAACAGCAGTTAGATGTAGTGGGGGACAAAACATTTCATTATTTAGATGGGTTCAAGCTACAATGAGTAAGATGGAGGGACTTTTTAAAAAAATATTATTTAAAATGTATATTTGATGAGAAGTGAAGTAAAATCAGTATTATTATATTATTTTTTATACCAATGAAAAAAAGTCTGGTAGTGAGAAAAAGCAAATGATTGGGAAAAAGATAAAACAACCAACTATACAAATAGAGCTCTTCATTAGGGGAGGGGGCTGTTTTTTTTTACTATGCACATGGTGGATTTGGCTTTAGAACTTGACTATTTTATTTACTATGACTTATTTGTAGCAGAGGAAAGACAAAATATATGAGTGTAGCTGTTGGTTGATTTGTTGACTTGGTGATGGCACTTAATTCCCTGTGCAATTAGAAAAAGAGCAAATCTATTAAGACACGGTCTTTAAAATGTAGCAAAACTGAGAGTTTGGTGGAAAAGGCAACATAAACCTGAAATTGAACATGAAATCCCCCATGCATTCCACAGAAATCTTGAGGAAATCATTTGATTTCCTTAGCAAACATCTGAGATGTTTTAAACATAAAGATATCTCTCTCTCTCTTTCTCTCTCGATCTCTCGCTCCCCCTCTCTTTCCCTCCCCCTCTCTCTCTTTTTCTCTCTCCCTCTCACACACACACATACATCCACCCATACCCACACACTCTCTCTCTTATGTAGAAATGTCATATGATCTAGTCAGATAATCTGATACTAGTGTTAACTGTGATATGTGGAAAAATGAATCTCTGAACTTCCTTTTACTGCCAAATGGTCATTATACTATATTTACATATAACTTGGGAACTGAACTTCCTTATAGATATTGTGATTTGATTTCCCATAGACATCCCATATGTATAAAATTGAAATCATTTTTACCATCAACTTCTACCAATTTCTCCACTATATTTAAATGAATGGATGCAATGAAGGACCAATTTACATAATTCTCCAATTTCCTAATATTTACATTAGACCTCTTCTTCATTTTCCTAACATCTCAAGCTTAATTGCTTAACACATCCTGGAAAATCTAGCCCCAAATATGTCCCATTACCATAATTTATATTTCTGATATCTGTAGTCAGGTCTTTATATACCTTATTTTAAATTACTTTTCTTTGAATTTTGCTTTAATTCTAAGTGCTTTCTAAATTGCTTGCTGTTGTCATTGTTACATTATAATTTTTTCTTCTTCCATATGCTTTATATTTATTTTCTCAGAGTTAAAATGTGAATTCCTGAACAATTTCAGCATTTCTGTTTCCATTCCTTCTTCATAGTTTCTAGCCACTTTCATAAAATATTCATGGACTGAATATTTTAAAATATATACTAAATGTATATGAAATACCTAAAATTTTGTCAGATTCATGGAGTATTAACTTTCAACTTTGAAAATACATTTCTGCATCTAAATTTCCTTCTCTAGCCTGCATTTGAATAATAAGTCAAATAGTCTTATGAGTAATTGCATCTTTTGTACAATTAGAACTTTCTCCTCTATTATAATTTATAGTATGGTTGAATTGAGCAACATGTAATGAGTAATTTTACTGTGGCTTTTAAGGAAGTTATTTCTGAAGGTCTGCCTAAGAGGCTAAAATATGTCTGAATTAAAAAGAATGACAGACTGTAATCAGGACTATAAAATAAGGGTGCTCAGTAAGCAGCCCTATTACAATCAGAAAGTGAGGGAAACGGATCTCTGTCTTGTGTGCAGAGGCAGAGGAAATGATGAATACCTTAGGTAACTCATTCTGTGCAAAATCAATCTTTCACTGTCAATTTTAAATGAACTAATTTGTTCACAAATCTGCTCAGTCAGTTTGGAAGCATACTCTGTTCCTTCATATTAGCAAATCCTTTAATCTTGACTAGTCCACTGAGTAAGGAATCTAGAAATGTGCTAATATGACTGGACATATGTAGTAGGATAAGAATTGATTCTTTTAATTAGTGTCTGCTCAAGTTAGAGTCCCTTTCTTGTCTGAACTATTGACCTACTATTATAGCAAGAGATTATGTTATGACTAACATATAGCAAAAGTTCAATTTAACTATTTATTTACCAATCAATATTACAGTAAAACTTTCTAGAGACTATGTTCTTTAGTTCTTTTTTCAAAGAATGTTGAAATTAAGGTGGAAATTTAAGTACATAAATATTTGAACATTATTTTTTTGCATTACTACTTTTCTACAAATTATGCATTGATACAGGTGTCACTTTCTGGAGACTCTAGGTTCGAATTCTTCATAAAATTGTGATCTATTTAAATGAAAAAAGAGCCAGTGTTATTTCCTGCATGAGTTTCACTTTAAATAATTGGAATTTTATGCAATTTTTCTCCATGGTATTAGAGAATAATCTGAGAAAGAAATCTTGTGAGTATTGTGTGATTGTAAGATTTTATTTAGAGATATGGAAATAAGATATTGTAAGTATGTGGATCTCTGTATTTTACATATATTGGTAGTTATGGAATAGGTATGTACATTTTGATTCAGAAAGGGAACAATATGAAAATTTTGGGTAAAATGAATGAGTATATAATCCAAAGGCACATTTCAAACTTATCCAGGTTTTACTTTAGTACACTTTAAAAAATATACATTGAAAGGAATTACATTTCATATGTTAAAAAAACAATTAATGGTAATGCTGAAAATCACTGTATATAAACTATATACAAAATCTGTATATAAAATCACATTTATATAAACATCTCATAGTATTTTTTAACTCTCTTACATCTATTATTACTTTGGATAGTTTACCAGTTTAAGAATTGCTATCACTTAAAATAGGATATAAAGTAACAATGAATTTGAGAGAGGCTAAATTCATACATTGCATTTGCACAACTATGAGAAATTTTAACATCTGAACGTATTTAATTCATTAACACATACTCACTTCAAATCTTCAGTGTGCAATGGCCTACACTTGATATTTGTGAGATTTAAAAACTGTTAGATACAGACACTTAAAAGACAAAGTTAGTTTTATTGTGAAAGTCAGGTATACTTTTGTTTTGAAATTGATGCCCTCAAAACTGATTTACCTGTTGTCCTTCCCATTTCTCTTGTGGTAGCTACATCTTTGGGGTCAACTAAATCCTGTTAAACTGCATACTTCTACTTCCCAATTGCCTCAAAAATACTGTTGTCTCTAAAATCTTTAGATCTTCATAACTGCCATTTTGTTGCCAGCTACCATCATCCCTATCTTAGTTACCAAAATAGTCCCATAATTGTTTCCTATGTTTCCATCTTTGTCCCTCCACTATCAAATGTTCTAGTAACACATTTTGGAATAATATTGTTAAAATTAAATGCAGAGCCTATCATCCCTTTGACCTTTTTGTGTATTTCACACATCACAGATATCTAAGTACTTTTGCAATGGTTCAAAGTCCATAAGCACTTGACCTCTCTTATTTCTATAACTTCATTTCTTCTCACTCTATTCCATTCACAGTGCTCCCCTAATGTTCTGCAAGCATACACCCATACTGCTTCCTTTTGCCCTGGACACCAACAGTTAGTTCCCTCTGCATGTAAGCCTCCTCACACAGACAACAGAACTATTACTTACACTTTCTTCAAGCCCACTTAATATCCTGTTATCAATGAGACATGCCCTAATAATCATATTTAAATTTGAAATTTTTAACCTGTGTCTAAATCCACATTGCCCTACTTTTTTATTGCTCATCATTTTCTAGTATACTATGCTCTTTTTTTTGCCAATTTATTATATACATTGTTTATTGCTCTTCTCCTTAGAATCTTTGTTTTGTGGGCAGAGGGTAATCTAAACACAAATATCAATATGAGGTCATGGCAATGTACAATAAATTCCAAAAAATGAAATGTTATCATTTATACTGGATTGTGATTTGAGTGTACAATATTTGCTAATATTTTTCTTTTTTTTTGAAATATATTTTCTTTTTTTTTTAAGATTTTGTTTATTTATTCAAGAACTGGGGTACAGGCCAGATGTGTGGGAGGGTGAGAGGATTCACCAGAGACAGAGTGGGGCACAGAACACACAGACTAATGAAATACACTGCTGAGGAGAGCAGTGGTCCCGACAGAGGACTGCCATGCCATGTGGGACCCTTGCCTGCCGGCAGGGATTGAACCAGCACTGCAGAGGCTGTAGACAGCTTCACAGAGCAACGCTCAACCGCCTGTACCACCAGGCGAGGCCCTATTTGCTAATCTTAAGAATGTGATGGCTATCAAGAAGAAAGAGCTCAAATAATCTTAGTGCTCACCTAAAGGGACTAGAAAAGAATAAACAAAACAAAAAGAGTATAGAGGAAAAGTGAAAATAAAATTAGAACAGAAATTAATTAAATAGAAATTAAAAAAACATTCCAAAAGAATACTGAAAACAGAAATAAGTTATTTGAAAAAAGTAAGCAAAATAGACAAACACCTAGTTAGGCTTACTAAAAAACAAGGGATAAACTCAAATAAGGAATGAACTCAAACTTAGAAATTCAGAGGATAATAAAAGATTACTATGGACATTTATATGCTAAGAAAATCAATATCGTAGTAGAAATGGAAAAATTCTTAGAGTTATACAATTACCTGAATGGAAGGGATGAGTTAGAAAACCAGAATAAACCAAACACAAGCAAAGAAATTGAAACTGTTCAAAATTCTCCTAAAAAATAAAAGTCCAGGACCAAAAGCTTCATATGTGAGTTCTACTTAACATTCAAAGATAAGGTAATGTATACTTTACTTAAACTTTTCAAAAAAAAAAGAGAAAGAAGGACTACCTCCAACACATTTTATGAGGTCAAAACTGCACTAATACCATCCCAACACATAGAAAAGGAAAACACAGATACATTTCACTAATGAAACACAGATGTAAAAATCCTCATTCATATTTTAACAAATGAAACCAACATTGTATTAAAATGATTGTGTACCATGATCAAGTGGAATTTGTACCAGGGACACAAGGGTGGGCCAACATCTGAGAATAAGCAAATAAACCACCACATCAATAAAAAGAGAGATTAAAAAAAATATGATCATATTTATAAATTACAAAAATAATTTGATCAGATACAACATCCATTTATGATGAAACCCCTCAAATAATGGGGATAAATAGAACATATCTCAACATACTAAGGGCCATATATAATAAACTTACAACTAACATCATTCTCAATGGTAAAAATCAGAAATCTTTCCAAATAAAAATCAGAAATCTTTCCAAATAAGGACTGGTATAAGACAAGGATGCCAACTTTCACCACTACTATTCAATGTAATATTGAAAGTACTAACTAGAGTCATTAGGCAAGAGAAGGATATAAAAGAAATATAAATGCTAAAAGTAGAAAAAATACATCATTATTTGCAGATGACATTATACATGGAGCATCATGAAAATTCCACTACAGACATAATTGAAATAATAAATGAGTACATAAATTGGAAGGTTATTAAACTAATAAACAAAAATCAATTGCCTCCCTATAGACAAATATATGAACTAGAAAAAGAAAAAAATAATAACAATGTCATTTGTAATTACATCCACAATAATTAAATGCTCAGGAATATACCTAGCAAAAGAAATCAAGGGCCTATACAAATAAAACTAATAGATATTGTTATAAAGAAATAAAGAAGATGCAAATAAATGGACTCATATTCCCTGCTCATGAATTGGAAGAATCAATATTGTCAAAATGGCAATGTTGCCCAAAGCAATATACAGAGTCAATGCAATCCTTATCAAAAAGAACCACAAAATCACCATATAGCCAATCCTGAAAAAAGGAAGATTGGAGCATCACATGTTCAGATTTCAAACTATACTACAGAGCTAAAATAATTAGAACAGCATGCTGGAACAGAACCAGACACAATGACCAACGGATGGATTAGAATTAGAACAGAAATAAACCCGCACTGTATGGAAAGTTAATCTATGACAAAGGATCCAAGACTATACATTGAAGCATGGAAACCCTGTTCAATAAACCATGCTGGGAAATGGACAGCCACAATATAATACTAGACCACTATCTCACATAATGAAAAAAAAATCAACTCAAACTAAATAAAAAATTGAAAGACCTGAAAAAAATATATATATAGCAGAAAATATAGGCAAAACACTTCCAGACATAAATCTCAGAGATTTCATTAGAGATTAGTCCCCAGCAGCAAGCAAAACACAAGAGATTGTGAACATTCGAGACTTAATCAAACTAAAGAGTTTCTGCACAGCAAAAGAAATAATAACTAAATTGAAAAGACATCCCACTGAATGGGAGAAAATATTTCCACTCCATACATCTGGCAAGAGTCTGATATGAAAGATTTACAAAGAACACATGCAATTCAATAAAAGAATACAGTTACCCCAGTGAATAAATGGATAGAAGAGCTAACTGAACACTTCAAAGAAGCAAATTACCAACAGGCACTTGAAAAAATGTTAATCACTCATATTCAGGGAAAAGCAAATCAAAATCACAATGAGATAACACCTCATACCTGTGAGTGTGGCCCCTATCAAAAAGATCAAAACAAGTGTTGGTCTGATGTGGAAAAGAAGGAACTCTCCTACAGTATTGGTGTTAATATAGACTGTCAAATTCCTATGAATAATAGTGTAAATGAGGTTTCTCAAAACACTAGAAAAAGATATACCACAACACCCAGTAATTCCTAGGGATCTACCTAAAAATATAAAAACACTAATCGAACACTAGTTCAAGTTTCCCTTGAACTATTTTCATTGCTGCACTATTTCCAATAGCCAAACTATGGGAACAACCTCAATGCCTGCATATAAATGAGTGAGATAAGATGTGGTATTTATACACACTCAATTACTTCTCAGCTATGAAAAATTACACGTGCTTTCCATTTGAAACAACATTGATATTGCTGGAAGGGATTATGCTTAGTGAAATATACCAGATGAAGAAAGGCAGATTTTGGATCTGTGACTAATATATGACATATAGATATACCAAGCTAATGGCAGATAAAGCCAAACTAAAAATACTAGCCTAGAAACCCGCTGTAGAAATGAAGTTACTAGAAGGTCTAGAACAAAGTGTGGAGGTAGCAATATGGATGAAATATGATGGTGGCCTAAGGGTGTTTTCTTGGTGCATGTACTAAGACAACACCACCTGAAGGGGAGAAATCCTTCAATTCTAAAATACACTAGAAAGCACTATAAACAATAACGAAAAATGGGCCTCCTCAGTGGCGCAGCGGTTGAGTGCTGGGTTGCGAAGCTTCCTGCAGCCTCCGCTGAGCCGGTTTGATCCCCTGCCGGCAGGCAAGGGTCCCACATAGTGCACAGACCTCTCCTGCCGCTCGCTGCTCCCCTCAGCAGTGTATTTCGTCAGTCTGTCTGTTCCGTTCCCCGCTCTGGCTCTGGTGAATTCTCTCACCCTCCTGTGCGTCTGACTGCATCCAGTGCTTGTATAAATACATCTTTAAAAAAAAAAAAAAACAACACAAAAAACAATAACAAAAAAACATTGTGTATTAATACCATATCTTTTTGATTCATTTATCTGCTATGGGACATTTATATTTTTTTATTAAGATTTGTTTATTTATACAAGAGCTGGGGTACAGGCCAGAGGCGTGGAAGGGTGAGAGAATTCACCAGAGACAAAGCTTGGAGCAGAACAGGCAGACTGATCGAAAAACACTGCTGAGGGGAACAGCAGGCGAGACAGGAGAGGTCTGCCGTGCCATGTGAGTTGCTCCCTGGCTGGCTGGGAATCGAACCCATGCTGCAGAGGCTGGGACAGCTTCACAGTGTTGCGTTCAACCTGCTGTGCCAGGGAGGCCCAGGACATTTGTATTGGTCCACAGTTTGACTATTATAACTATTGCTGCTATGAACATGAGTGCAAGTTTCATTTTAAATTAGTGCTTTTGTGTTCCTTGAGCACGTACCTAGGAGTGGAATTGCTGAATGCTATCTATAGTAGATACATTTTTAATCTTTTGAGGAAATTCCATACTTTTTTCCATAAGGACTGAGCCTACAGTCCCATAGAGAATGTAGGAAGGTTTCTTTTTCTCCACATCCTCTCCAGCATTTGTTGTTTCTGGTCTTTTTTATATGGACCATTCTCACAAGGATGAGGTAATACCTCATTGTGTTTTCAATTTTTGTTTCCCTAAAATTAAATGATTGTGGACGTTATCATGTGCTTGTTGGTCATTTGTCTCCCCTGGAGCAATGTCTATTTAGCTCTTCTGTCCATTTTTTACTTGGTATTTTTTTTTTATTTCTTTCTGTTGAGTTGTATGAGTTATTAGTATATCTTTGATAAGAGCCTCTGTTAGACCTATGATGTGCATATATGTTTTTCCATCAGGTATTGTTTCTTTTCATTTTAATTATGGTTTCTTTCACTATGAAGAAATATTTCAGCTTGATGTAATCCCAATTGTTGATGTTCTCTTTTTCTTTTCTTGCTCTTGGGGATGAATTCACAAAATGTGCTTTGCTTATGTTTTCATCAATGCATTTTTAAATTTCAGGTCTTACTTGCAAATCGTTTTCTCCAGTTTGAGTTGATTTTTGTGTATGGTTTATTATGGTGGTCTAATATCATCTTTTGCATGTGTCTGTTGACTTTTCCCAGCACCATTTATTGAAAAGATCTTCTTTGCCACTATCTACACTTCTTTTTTTTTTAAGTTTTTTTTTTTTTTAAGATTTATTTATTTATTTATACAAGCACTGGGTACAGTCAGAAGTGTGGGAGGGTGAGCGAATTCACCAGAGCCACAGCAGGGAGCAAAGCAGGCAGAAAGACTGAAGTAAACTGCTGAGGGGAGCAGCGGGCGGCAGGAGAGGTCTGTGAGCCATGTGGGACCCTCCTCTGGTGTCCGGGGAGCAGCCGGGGATCGAACAGGTGCTGCAGAGGCTGTGGGCAGCTTCACAGCCCAGCGCTCAACCACTGCGCCACCGGGGAGGCCCGCTACTATCTACACTTCTGACTCCTTCATTGAAGATTCACTGTCCATATATAGGATGATTTATTTCTTGGTTTATTTCTTGGTCTTTATTCCATTGATCTGTGTGTTTATTTTTGTTCTAGTATCATGCTATTTTAATTTTCATAGCTTCATAGTATTGATTGCCATCTGTATTTGTGATGCACCCATTCTTTTTTTTTTTTAATTTTTAGGATTGTTTCGGATAAGCAGGGTCATTTGTGGCTTCATATGAACCTCAGTCATGTTTGTTCCATTTCTTTAAACACCCCTGATGTTTTTATATGGATTTTTAAAAAAAGATTTATTTATTTATTTACACAAGCAGTGGGTACAGTCAGAAGCTCGGGAGGGTGAGAGAATTCACCAGAGCCAGAGCGGGGAGCAGAGCAGGCAAACTGATGAAGTGCACTGCTGAGGGGAGCAATGGGCGGCAGGAGAGGTCTGACCACCATGCAAGATCCTCTCCAACAGCCAGGAATCGAACCAGCGCTGCAGAGTCTGCGGGCAACTTTCCAACCCAGTGCTCAATCGCTGAGCCACTGGGGAGGTCCTGGATTTTTTTTTTTTAATTATTTTTTTTTTAAATATTTTTAAAGTTTTTTTTTAAGGTTTATTTATTTTTATACAAGATCTGGGGTACAGGCCAGAGGCGCAGGAGGGTGAGAGGATTCACCAGAGACAGACCGGGGAGCAGAACAGGCAGATGGACCAAAGACACTGCTGAGGGGAGCAGCGGGCAAGACAAGAAAGGTCTGCCGCACCATGTGGGAATTGCCCTGGCTGGCTGGGAATCGAACCAGCACTGCAGAGGCTTCACAGCTTCATAGCACTGCACTCAACCCGCTGAGCCACCAGGGAGGCCCCCTTTTATATATATGAATTGTATTGAATCTGCATATCGCTTTGGGTAGGATAATCATTTTGACAATATTGAGTCTTCCAATTCATGAACAGGAAATATCTTTCCATTTTTTTATGTCTTTTAACAATATTTGATAATTTTCTTTGCATATGTCCTTCACCTCCTTTATTAGGCTTATTCCTATATATTTATTATTTTGGTGCAATTGTAAAAGGAATAATTTTTCTAAATGATTTCTCATTTAGTTCATTGTCCACATATAGGAAGGCACCAATTTTTTTTGTGTATTGATTTTATAAACTTCAACTGAACTGATTTACCGATGAACTGATTTGTTGTTTCAATTAGTTTTCAAATGGTGCCTTTTAGGTTCTCTATGTATATCATTATGTCATTTACAAATAATGATAGATTTATTTCTTTCTCAATAGAATTACTTTTTAAGTTCTTCTCTGGCTAATTGCTCCATCATGGACTTCTAATACCATGTTGAGCAGTAGTGGTAGAGTGGGCATCGCTGAGTTGTACCAAATTCAGTTGAAAGAATTTCAGTTTTCACCACTGAGAATGATGTTAGCTGTAGGTTTGATGGCTTTTATTATTAATGTTATAATTTCCATTTATTCCCAGTTTTTTTAGGGTTGTTATCATGAATGGACTTTGAATCTTATTGAATGTTTTCTTGGCATCTATTGATATAATCTCTCTTTTATCTTTCTTTTAGTTTATGTGCTGAATTTCATCGATTAATTTTCAGATGTTGAACCACCTTTCTGTCTTTGCTGTATAACCTACTTGGTCAACTAATCCTTTTAATGCATTGTCGGATCTGGTGTGCTAGGATTTTATTAAGCATTTTTGCATTTGTGTTCATTTTTGAAATTGGTATGTAGCTTTCTTTTTTGTTGTGTCATCTTTGGTTTCAGTTTAGCACAATGGGGTCTCATAAGATGTGTTTGGAAGTATTGTCTTGTTCTCAATTTCTTGGAAGATATTGAGCAGTATTGGTATTAGTTCATTACTGAACGTTTGGTAGAACTCATTTGTGAAGCTGTCTGGCACAGTACTGTTGTGTTTGGGGAGCGTTTTGATTACTGTTTCAATTTCCATTCTTGTGATTGTTTTTATTTCTTCTTCAGATTTTCTGTTTCTTCCATATTCAGCCTCTGTTGGTTGTTTTGTTCTATGAATCTGTCTCTATTGTGTTATTTTACTTATAGTCATATAGATGTTTTTAGTAGACTCTTATTGTCTAAGTTTCTGCAGTGTTTAGTGTAACTACATTTTCATTTCTGGTGCTGTTTATTTGAGTTTTCCTCCTTATTTTCTTTAGTGAGCCAAGGGTAAGGTTTGTCTGTTTTTTTTTAAGAGAAACTCTTGGTTACAGTAATCTTTTGGACTATCTTTTTATTACCATTTCTTTATTTCTGTTTTAATTTTTATTATTTTATTAAATTCTATTGGATTTCCCCCCTTTTTCTTGTTCTTTAAGGTGGAAGATGGGTTATTTACTTGAGTTCTTATTTCATGATGTTGGTCTGTACAGCTATATACTTCCCTCTTAATATTGCTTTTGTGGCATTCCGTAAGTTCTAGAAGGTTGTGTTCTCATTCTCATTGGTGTTGAGGTATTATTATTATTTTTTGGGCTATGATTTTATCATAACCCAGTAATCATTCAGTATTATGCTGTTCAGTCTCCAAGCATTATAATTTTTTTCTTGTTTTCATTTCTAATTTGATAACTTTGGAAACAGCCCCACTTCCTCTATTTTTTTGAAACTTATGATAGGTATTAATTTGAAAGTTTGATAGAAGATACTAATGGAACCATCCAGTCCTGGGCTTTAGGAGAGAGACTTTTGATTTCTGTTTCAGTTCTCCTCTCTGTGATAAATCCATTCAGGTTTTCTATTTCTTCCTGATTCAGTCTTGAGTGTTATATATTTCTAAGAATTTGTCTATCTTATCTAGGCTATTCAATTTGCTAGCATACAAATGTTCTCAGTGATCACTTTCACTCTTGTGTATATCTTAAATGTGTTAGAAGTTTTCATCTTTCCATTCTGACTTTATTAAGTTTTTCTACTTTGTTCTAAGTGAATTGACTTAGAGTTTTATCTATTTTATTGATTTTTTTCTTTGAGAACCACCTTCTGCTTCATTCACTTTGGAATTTCTTTTGATTTCATTTTATTCATTTCTACTCTGTTTTTACTACTTTTTACTTTCTGCTCACTTTTGATTTTGCTTGTTCTTTTTCTAATACTTTAAGGTATGAGGTAGGTCATTTATTTGAGCTCCTTTTTCTCTCTCTTGATAAGGGCATATATTTCCATATACTTCCTTTTTGGTGTTCCTTTTGCTGAATCCCATCTGATCCAATAGGTTGTATTTTCATTTTAATTTGCCCCCGAATATATTTTAGTTTCTTCTTTGATTTCCTCCCCTATCCCCCATAGACATTCAGTGATATATTATATAATCTCATTTATTAGAGTTTTTCCAGGTTTATTTTTGTGGCTGATTTCTAGGTTTTTTTTTTTAAGATTTATTTATGCATACAAGAATTGGGGTACAGGAGAGAGGTGTGGGGGGTGAGAGGATTCACCAGAGACAGAGTGGGGGAACAGAACAGGCAGACTGAGTGAAATACGCTGCTGAGGGGAGAAGTGGGCAAGCCAGGAGAGGTCTGCTGTGCTATGTGGGTCACCTCCCTGGCTAGGGATTGAACTCTTGCTACAGTGGCTGAAAATTGCTTCATAGGTTGTGTGTTAACCCCTTGAGCCACCAGGGAGGTCCTGATTGCTAGTTTAAATACATTGTAATCAGAGATGATGCTTGCTATGATTTCTATCTTCATGAATTTATTGACCTGTTTTATGACACAGCATGTTATCTATCCTGAAAAATATTCCATGTGCACTGGAGGAAAGTTTGTACTCAGCCTTTAAGAGAGCTGAGTGTCTATTAAGTGCATATGTTATAATTTTAAGTTTATTTTTACCTTATTGATTTTCTATCTCATTGGCTTGCCTCTTGAAAAAGTGGGATGTTGAAATCTACTACTGTTCTTGCATTGTTCTCAGTGCCTGAATTCAGATTTGATAGTAGGTTTCCTTCCATATTTTGATGTCCTGACATTTAATTTTGTCCATTTCTATCTTTCAAACCTTTTTTATAACTGGAAGTCTATTATATCTGACATAAGAATGGCTCTTGCTACACTTTTTTGGGTCCAATTTGCTTGCTGGATTAATTCCCAACGTTTTTTTTTTTTTTTTGAAACATTTATTTTTTTTATTTTTTTTTTTAAATAAATTTTATTGTTATATTCCCCATACAATTGCAGCCCCCCCATTCTGACCCCAATCCCTCCCCTCCCGCCCCCCTAAAAGTGTCTCTGGTTCATAGTTTTTTGTTGATTTTGATTTTCACTATCTTATAGTTATTCATTTTCCTGGTCCCTTATTTAAGTTTTCTAGATTCCTGCTATGAGTGAGACCATCCGGTATTTTTCTTTTTCTTTTTGGCTTATTTCGCTGAGCATGATCCCTTCCAGCGCCATCCATGTTGCTGCAAATTGCATGTGTTTATCTTTTTTGAATGCTGAGTAATATTCCATGGTATATATGTACCACATCTTCTTGATCCAGTCATCTATTTTTGGGCATTTGGGTTGTTTCCAAAGCTTAGCTATTGTAAACAGTGCTGCTATAAACATAGGGGTGCAGGTGTTCTTTGGAATTGATGTTTCTGTGTCCTTTGGGTAAATACCTAGGAGTGGAATTGCTGGATCATATGGAAGCTCTATGTTTAGTAGGTCCAGAAATCTCCACACAGCTTTCCACAGTGGTTGGACCAGTTTGCACTCCCACCAACAGTGCAGAAGAGTTCCTTTTTCTCCACACCCTCGCCAACATTTGTTGTTGCTAGTTTTTTTAATATGTGCCATTCTCACTGGTGTAAGATGGTATCTCATGGTAGTTTTGATTTGCATTTCCCTGATGACAAGTGATGTTGAACATTTTTTCATATGCCTGTTGGCCATTTGCATTTCCTCTTCAGAGAAGTTTCTTTTAAGCTCTTCTGCCCATTTTTTGACTGGATTATTTTCTTTGTTGTTGTTGAGTCTCATCAGCTCTTTGCAGATTTTTCTGATCAGTCCTTTATCATTAGTGTTGGGTGCAAAAATGTTCTCCCAGTTGGTGGGGTTTCTCTTTGTTTTTGTTATTGTCTCTTTTGCTGTGCAAAAGCTCTTTAATTTGATGTAGTCCCAGCTGTTTATCTTTGCCTTCACTATCACTGCTTTGGGTGATGTGTCTGTAAAGATGTCTTTGATGTGCAAATCACGTAGTGTTTCGCCTATATTTCCTTCTATATATTTTATGGCTTCAGGTCTTATGTCTAGTTCTTTAATCCATTTTGAGTTGATTTTTGTGTATGGTGTGAGGTGGTGGTCAAGCTTCATTCTTTTGCATGTAGCGACCCAGTTTTCCCAGCACCATTTATTGAACAAACTTTCTTTGCTCCAATGCATATTCTTTGCTCCTTTGTCAAAGATTAGTTGACCATAAATCTGTGGGTTTATTTCTGGATTTTCTATTCGATTCCATTGGTCTGTATGTCTGTTCTTGTTCCAATACCATGCAGTTTTGATGATTATGGCTTTGTAGTATAGTTTGAAGTCTGGGAGTCTGATGCCTCCATTCCCTTCTTTTTTTTTCAGGAGAGCTTTGGCTATTCGGGGTTTTTTGTGATTCCATATGAATTTCATCAATAATTGTTCTATTTCTTTGAAGAATGACATTGAAATTTTGATTGGAATAGCATTGAATCTGTATATTGCTTTTGGAAGGATGGCCATTTTAATAATGTTTATTCTTCCAATCCATGAGCAGGGGATGTCTCTCCATTTCTTTGTGTCTTCTTCTATTTCTTTTAACAGTGTTTTATAGTTTTCTTTGTATAGGTGCTTTACCTCTTTTGTTAGATTTATTCCCAAATATTTGATTTTTTTTGTTTCAATAACAAAAGGGATGGTCTTTTTGATTTCTTCTTCTTCAGATTTATTGTTTGTGTATAGGAAGGCTACTGACTTTTGCGTGTTGATTTTGTATCCTGCCACTTTACTGAACTGATTGATGAGTTGAATTAGCTTTTCTGTGGAGTTTTTGGGGTTCTCTATATATAATATCATATCGTCTGCAAATAGTGATAGTTTGACTTCTTCTTTTCCTATTTGGATTCCTTGGATGTCTTTCTCTTGTCTTATTGCCCTGGCTAGGACTTCCAGTATTATATTGAAAAGCAATGGTGAGAGTGGACATCCTTGTCTTGTTCCAGATCTTAATGGAATTGCTTTCAGCTTTTCACCATTGAGAATGATACTGGCTGTTGGCTTGTCATAGATGGCCTTTATGATGTTGAGGTATGTTCCTTGTATCCCAAGAATTTCAAGGGCTTTTATCATGAATGGGTGTTGCACTTTGTCGAAAGCTTTCTCAGCATCTATTGATATTATCATATGGTTTTTATATTTCTTTTTGTTGATGTGTTGGATAACGTTGATTGATTTTCGGATGTTAAACCATCCTTGTGCCCCTGGAATGAATCCAACTTGGTCGTGGTGAATTATCTTATGGATACATTGTTGGATTCTGATAGCTAAAATTTTATTGAGGATTTTTGCATCAGTGTTCATTAGGGAGATTGGCCTGTAGTTTTCCTTTTTTGTGTTGTCCTTGTTCGGTTTTGGTATTAGTGTAATGTTGGCTTCATAAAACGTGTTTGGTATTGTCCCTTCCTTCTCAATTCTTTGGAAGAGTTTGTGAAGGATAGGCACTAATTCGTCTCTGAATGTTTGGTAGAATTCATTTGTAAATCCATCAGGTCCTGGGCTTTTGTTTTTGGGGAGGTTTTTTATTACCATTTCAATTTCGCTAATTGTAATTGGTCTGTTTAGGTGTTCTATTTCTTCTTTATCTAGCTTTGGGTGATTGTAGAGTTGTAGGAATTTGTCCATCTCCTCTAGATTGTTGAACTTGTTTCCATATAACTGTTCATAGTAGTTACTGATTATTCTTTTGATTTCTGCTGTGTCCGTTGTGATTTCTCCTCTTTCATTGATGATCCTGTTTATTTGTGCTTTCTCCCTTTTTTCCTTTGTGAGCCTGGCTAGGGGTTTGTCTATTTTATTGATTTTTTCAAAGAACCAGCTCTTGGTTTCATTGATCTTTTGGATTGTTTTTTTAGTTTCAATTTCATTTATTTCTGCTTTGGTTTTTATTATTTCTTTTCTTCTACTGGTTTTGGGGTTTTTTTGTTGTTCTTTTTCTAGATCTTTGAGCTTCGAGATTAGGTTGTTTCTTTGCGTTCTTTCTTGTTTCTTGATGTGAGCTTCTATTGCTATATATTTTCCTCTTATTACTGCTTTTGCTGCATCCCATACATTTAGGATATTGGTGTCCTCCTTGTCGTTCAATTCAAAAAATTTTTTAATTTCTTCTTTGATCTCCTCATTAGTCCAATGGTCTTCCAGTAGTGTGGTTTTTAATCTCCATGAGGTAGGAAAGTTCCTTGCCTTCTTTTTATGGTTTATTTCTAGTTTGATGCCTTCATGGTCAGAAAAGATGGTTGATATGATTTCAATCTTGGTGTATCTGTTGATGTTTGTCTTGTGCCCCAGTATGTGATCGATCCTGGAGAATGATCCGTGTGCGCTTGAGAAAAATGTGTACTCCGTTTTTTTGGGGTTTAGTGTTCTATAGATGTCTGTTAAGCCCAATTGCTCTAGGTCCTTATTTAGAGCTTTAGTTTCTTTACTTATTTTTTGTCTTGTTGATCTATCCATTGTTGATAGTGGTGTGTTGAAGTCTCCCACTACGTATGTGTTTTCTCTGATGTCTGTTTTCAGAGAGGACAACAGTTGTCTGATATATTTTGGTGCTCCTTCGTTTGGTGAGTATATGTTAATGAGTGTTATTTCTTCTTGAAGTATTGACCCCTTGATCATAATGTAGTGACCCTTGGGGTCTCTTTTTATCTTTTTGAGTTTGAAATCTGTTTTATCTGATATAAGTATAGCTGTTCCTGCTTTCTTTTTTGGTCCATTTGCTTGTAGGATTGTTTTCCATCCTTTAACTTTGAGCCTATTTTTATCTTTTGTAGCTAAATGTGTTTCGTGGAGACAGCAAAAGGTTGGGTTTTGTTTCTTAATCCAGGCTGCAACTCTGTGTCTTTTTATTGAAGAGTTTAGTCCATTTACATTCAGAGTTATTATTGATATGTTAACATCTGTATTTGCCATTGTGTTTGTCTTTCCTTTGATTTTATTTATTTATTCTTTTAATAACTTTTTTTTTTGGCCTTCTTTCATTGTTATTCGTCCCTCTGAGGTTCTGGCTTTAGGACTCCTTGTAGTATTTTTTGGAGTGGGGGTTTAGTTGCAATGAAATTCCGGAGTTTCTGTTTGTCTGGAAAGGTCCATATTCTTTCTTCAAAGAGGAAGGAGAGCTTTGCGGGATAGAGTATTCTTGGTTGGCATCTGTTTTCTTGGAGTCTGTTGACTATGTCCCTCCACTCTCTCCTTGCCCGTAGTGTTTCTTCGGAGAAGTCTGATGTCAGCCTGATTGGTTTTCCTTTGAATGTTATCTGTTTCTTCCCTCTTGCCAGCTTCATTATTTTTTCCTTGTCCTGGATTCTTGGGAGCTTTACTATTATGTGTCTTGCTGTATTTTTCCTTTCGTCGTGGAAGTTTGGTGTTCTTCTTGCTTCTTGTATATCAATTTTCAGCTCCTTCTTCACATTTGGGAAGTTCTCTTCAATTATCTCTTTGAATATTTTCTCTGTTCCTACATCTCTCTCCTCTCCTTCTGGTATTCCTATAACTCTTATATTTCCTTTCCTCATGGAGTCAGATAGTTCCCGAAGTCTTTCTTCGTTCTTTTTCCTTCGTACTTCTCTTTCCTTTTCTGTTTTGGTTCTTTTTATTTCTATGTCTTCAAGATTACTTATTCGTTCTTCCATTTCATCTATTCTGCTTTCATTGCTTTTCCCAGAATTCTTTAGTTCTTCCATTAATTCTTTGATCTCCTGCATTTCTTTTACTTCCCTCTTTATGGACTCAATTTCTTTCTTCTGACCATTGTTTTCCCTCTCTAGGGACTCAATTGCATTCTTCTGATCGTTGATTATTTTTCCCTTATCATTGTTTTCCTTTATGACTTCTGTTAGTTTTTTAATCACGGCAATTTTAAATTCTCTTTCTGGAAGGCTCAGAAATTCTTCCAAGTTATTGTCTTTGCAATCTGGGGGCTGGCTTTCTTTTTGTGGTGTGCTTTTTCTCTGGAGAGTTGCTAGGTTGCGTGTGGTTCTTCTCTTCCCTACTGTCTGTTTTCTAATTTGCCGTATGCGTTGGGACAGTGTGTTGTTGGGACTGGCCGGCATCTTGGGTGGGCTTCTCTGTTCCCCTCTGGTTCTTCCAGGAGTCATCTGTCAGTTTCAAGCAGTCTTTACTGGAGAAAGGTCCCTGTTCTAAAATGCCGATGTGGGGACACACTCCCCTGTGCGCCTGGTCTGCCCCGGCGGTGGGTTCCTGCTCCCCTCTGGGCTTGGACTGCAGGCCAGAGGGGGTCTGGCGTGGGCGAACTTCCCCCGCTCACCTCTGGCTCCTGAGGAAGCCTTCTGCAGGTAGTCTTTACTGAAGAAATGTCCCTGTTCTAAAACGGTGATGTGGGACACACTCCCTGCGTGTCTGGTCTCAGGCACACTCTTCTGCGCACCTGGTCTGCCCCGGCTGTGGGTGCTCGCTCTCCCTGTGGGCTCAGACTACTTGTTCGGAAGGGGCCCGGTGTGGGCAAACTCCCCAGCTGGCCACTAGCTCCTTCAGGAGCCTCTGCTGGCTTCAAGTCGCTAGGTGGTGCCAGAGATCTCTCCTAGAGCCCTTGGGGAGCTGATTTTCCACCCCGTGGGACAGGGAGCAGAGCGGGGATGGTAGGGTACACCTCAACGGCTTTGGGGTGCTGTGTCTGCCTTGTGCCCCACCGTCGTGGGGAACCCACGCCCCTAATTTCGTGCCCCGGGTCTCTGTTCCAAAGCCCTCAGTTCCAGGACGCGGGTTGTAGCCCAGATCAGTGGGGCGGGAATGGCGCCTTTTGAATCCTGCTCCCCTGCCTGGGCGCCTTGTTCCTGCTCACTCAGGATGGGCCTCCGCCGTCTCCCCCTAATTTCGTGCCCGGGTCTCAGTTCCAAAGCCCTCAGTTCCAGGATGCGGGCTGTAGCCCAGATCAGTGGCGCGGGAATGGCGCCTTTTGAGTCCAGCTCCCTTGCCTGGGCGCCTTGTTCCTGCTCACTCAGGGAGGGCCTCCGCAGTCTTCCCCTAATTTCGTGCCCCGGGTCTCAGTTCCAAAGCCCTCAGTTCCAGGACGCAGGCTGTAGCCCAGATCAGTGGCGCGGGAATGGCGCCTTTTGAATCCAGCTCCCTTGCCTGGGCGCCTTGTTCCTGCTCACTCAGGGAGGGCCTCCGCAGTCTCCCCCTAATTTCGTGCCCCGGGTCTCAGTTCCAAAGCCCTCAGTTCCAGGACGCGGGATGTAGCCCAGATCAGTGGCGCGGGAATGGCGCCTTTTGAATCCCGCTCCCCTGCCTGGGCGCCTTGTTCTTGCTCACTCAGGGAGGGCCTCCGCCGTCTCCCCCTAATTTCGTGCCCCGGGTCTCAGTTCCAAAGCCCTCAGTTCCAGGACGCGGGCTGTAGCCCAGATCAGTGGCGCGGGAATGGCGCCTTTTGAATCCAGCTCCCTTGCCTGGGCGCCTTGTTCCTGCTCACTCAGGGAGGGCCTCCGCAGTCTCCCCCTAATTTCGTGCCCCGGGTCTCAGTTCCAAAGCCCTCAGTTCCAGGATGCGGGCTGTAGCCCAGATCAGTGGCGCGGGAATGGCGCCTTTTGAATCCCGCTCCCCTGCCTGGGCGCCTTGTTCCTGCTCACTCAGGGAGGGCCTCCGCCGTCTCCCCGCAAGCCTAGGTCGCAGGCGTGGGGACCTGGGCAGCTGCGATCCGGTCCGGATCCGCGCCGCTTTCCGCACGCAACCTTACCGGGCGGCCGGGGCTGTGTGCTGGTGCTGGTCTCCTCCTGGGGGGCGTGGCTCTCAATTCCCAACGTTTTAACTTGAGTTTAGATTTATCATGGGAGCTGAAGTGAGTCTCCTGGAGACAACAAGTGTATTTTATTTTCTGACATAACAATCCTTCTCTGATTTTTGATTGATGAATTCAGTCTGTTTGCATTCAGGATTATTAGTAATACATGTGGATTTGTTGTTGTCATTTTGTATTTAGTATTCTGGTTACATAAACTTCCTTTTTCAGTTTTTTCTTCTTAATTTTCACATCTTTGATTTAGATAGGAAAGCCATTTTAAACATTTCTTATAGTGGTGGGCAGATATAGGCAAACTCTACAGTTTCTGTGTGTCTGGGAAGACCTTTATTTCTCCCTCATATCTGAAGGAGAGTCTTAAAGTTTATAGAATTCTTGGCTGTCAATTATTATTATTCAGTTTTCAAAAGTGTTCTTCCATCCTTTCCTTGCCCGTAGCATTTTCTGTAAGAAGTCTAATGTCAGCCTGATCCTTTATAGATTAACTTCTTTATCTATAGCCACTTTCAATATTCTTTCTCTGCCTTGAACTCTTGGTAATATAAAAACTATGTCTTGTTAAAGGTCTCACATTCAGATAATCAGATTTCTTTTAGCTTAATGACATTGTATATTTACTTGTTCCCCAGGTTTGGGAAGTTTTCCTCTATTAATTATTGATATTTATTGAATACATTCTCTGCTTCTCACTCTCTTCCCCTTCTGGCATATCCATTATCTTTATGGTTCCTCTCCAAATAGAGTGAGATAGTAATTGCCATGTTACATCTTTTTATTTCTCCTTATTTGTCTTTCTTCCACCTGGATCTTTTATGCATTATGATACTCAAGGTCACTCTTTTGGTCATTTTTTTGGTACAGTCTGGTTCCATAGCTTCCTGCAGTGTTTTATTTTTATTTTAAATCTCATGTATTGGTTGCTTTGCATTCTGGAACACCCTTATCTTCTTGTTTCTAATTTGTGCATAATTGTACTTGTTATATTATTCATTTGTTCTTGTTTTTTTCCATTTCTTTGAACTTCTTTGTCATGGTGATCTTGAACACTGATACAAAAATAAGTTAGTCATGTGTTCGTGGTTGGGTTCATGTCAATTGTTTCCCCTGTATGTTGTCATATTTCAATGAGGTCTCAGTTGCTGTTTGTTGCCTTTTCTTGTTTTCTTGTTTTCTGTTTTAGATGTTTTCCACTGGAGTTCTCACTCTGTAGCAGTAGCTTGTTGGAAACTTCAGGGAAAGCCTAATGGAACATGACTGGGGAGTTGCCATTTCTGACTTCCCACATAGGCCATCAGCAAACAAGATTTGTTTGTCCAGTCTATATTCACTGTAATTACTTATAGTCCCTGACCTCACAATTTGAGCATAAGTCACAGGTCATGCATGGAAGACTATTGGGTATCTTCCCTGTCTTTTGAAGACTATCCAGTTGGCCCCTGTCTGGAACCTCTATCTCCCTAAGTCCAGGCAAGTAGACCATAGAAATCTGTCTGTGTCTGTAGGCTTGCACCTGGTTGACTTCCCAAAACACACACACACACAAAAAACAAAAAAAAACAAAAAAAAACAAAAAAAAAAAACACCTGGGCAGTCTGAATTTGCTATGGCTATTCACTTTCTTTATATAAACACTGGATTCATGGCAGAGGACACCACACAGGGGTAGATGTGGGTTTTTACTCAGGCTCTCTGTAGACCATGTAGACCATGCCTACAGGTGATACATTAAATATAAGATTATGCATGATATGCCTACAGGTGATAGATACATTCTCCCACTGTGCAAAAATGTAGACTCCAAAAATCATACCAGTTCCAGGCCTGTTCATTGGTTGACTCCTCAAGATGGAAATAATATAATTGTTAGGGAGACATAGTTCATTGTGGAGATTCAGTGTTTCTCTCTGTGTAGTTTAAGCATGGGAGAAAGGTTGTGCACTTGTGGAGTATGTGGCCTGCCTGGTTCCCCAAGGTTGGCATAGACAGATGCGGCAGATGTGGGGGTTCATAGACTGTGCAGTAGGCAGGTGAGTGACTCTCCACCCTGTCAAAAAAGTCACTGGTCCCCTGGTGCCCAGTTTCAGACAACTGAACAGTGTATCCTGTCACTGAAAGGTACACACACTCCTTCTTAGGCTATAACTTAAGAGAACTTTAGGGGCGTTTGCAATTGTATGGGGGAATATAAAAATAAAATTTAATATTAAAAAAAAGAGAACTTTAGAGATTGGTGGGCGAAGGGTAGATGTCCTCCCTTTGAACTGGCACCTTTCCTGACTTATTATTTCTTAGTCTTCCCTACACTTTCCAATGTTTTTCTGATTACCTTCCTTGCTAAGACTCTGGAACTCACATATCTAGTTCAATTCCTCCAGATATCTACATTTGATGTCTTCAAAGGAAACAATGAAAGTATCATGTCCATTTATGATCTTCCGCAGCACTCCTGTTTTCCAACATTTCACTCTGAGTCTATATTGGAGCTAAGATGGGTGTCCTAGACACAAAAGATAGTGGGTATTGTTATCTGATCCAACCAAAAACTCTGTCATTTTTTCTTTAAGATTTATTTATTTATTTATACAAGTACTGGGTACAGTCAGAAGCACGGGAGGGTGAGAGAATTCACCAGAGCCAGAGCGGGGAACTGAACAGGCAGACTGGTGAAAAACACTGCTGAGTGGAGCAGCGGGCGCAATAGGAGAGATCTGCCACGCCATGTGGGACCCTTGCAGGTGGCTGGGGATCGAACCGGTACTGCAGAGGCTGCAGGCAGCTTCGCAGTCCAGCACTCAACCACTGCGCCACCAGGGGAGGCCCAACTCTGTCATTTTTAATTGGCGAGTTCACTCTTTATAGCTGTAGATATTTCTATAACTGCATATAATGAATATGGACTGTATATCACCCAGCTATAAGTTTAAAAATATTCAGTATATGCAGGAATATATATTTTTATAATAAGGATAGAGAGAATAACAGAAATGATATTGTCTTGCCAAAGGATATTACATTTCAAAAGCTATGAAATTGCTAAGAAAAACTTTAAAGTGAAAGTGTTCACAATGTTTTAATGCCTGCCATTGTATTGGCAAATAGTATTCCATAATATGGATATACCACATTTTGTTTGTCCATTCGTGTTTTGATATGTATTCTTAGTATTCTCATCAACAGTGTACATGGATTCCTTTTTTCTTCATATGTTTGCCAGAATTTGTTGTTTCTTATCTTTTTTGATATGTGCCATTCTCACAGGTGTAATATAGAGATTCAGATTTGCATTTCCCTAATGATAAGTGATAATGAGCATTTGTCATATGTAAGAATACAATTCTTAATCATGCATGCAGTAGTGTTATTAAATAACTTATAAATTACACTTCTTACAAAGATAGAAATTGATTTCTATTAAGTCAATAGAAAATCTTCATCTCCTAAAATTATTACCCATAGCAACTTTCAAATTACATGTTGATAGAATCATATCCCTAGATATTTCTCTGTTTTTATCTATGTCTTTATTTCTTTATTCTTAAGTTATAAATTATACTTAAATATTATATAGCACTGTGGCCTGAAATTTTCTACCAGTTAGTCTACTATAAGCCATTCAAAGTTTCAGTCTAGAGTACGTATCATGACAACGTTAAAATACCCCATGTCCAGTAAACTAAACACTTAGGATATTGCCCACTTAAACTGAACACTACAGTTGATACCTTTAAAACTAGAATCTATTCTTTTTAATTCAAGTCAAACACATTATAGTAATAAGTGGGTTTTGATGGGATTTAGTGAATTTGTAATTCTCATTTGTAAGACCATTACATTTTTAGTTTGAATTAAGAGCAACTTCTATCCATTTTGTAGTAAAACAAACGAACCCATAATCATATGTTATAATTATTTCACACAAGTTACTATCCTTGTGCCATTTTATATGTATTGTAAAACTTCAAATACTAGAATTTTGGGTTATATATAAAAGGATTAAATTATACCCATTGTTTCTAATTTTCACTGTTTTGTCTTCTACATAGTTTTTACATTTTTCTACAAGAGTTTTTTTTTTTTTTCCCCTGTCCATATTTTTTCCTCTGTCCATACATAGGAAGTAAATATCTCCACCATGAGAGAACAGGTTTGGAGATTTGGTGCTGATTTGAGGTGATCTGGAGGATGTCTCTTATCCTCCCCAAATAACATTCCAGTTCTTATCACATGGACAACATACTCAACTGACCTTTGAAAATAATGACCATTGCTAAAACAGTATTTTTTTAAAAAGTACCTCAGCTTATGCAGTCATAGAAGAGGTAAACTACTATAAAGAATATGTTTTAAAATTTTGCAAGTTTTTAAATCTAGGAAAAACAGTATTATCTTTAATAGCGTGATATCTCAAAAATATAGGGATATTAATTAAAATAAGATGTTTTAGCATCTTTTCCTTTTTTAAAAAAAATTTATTGAAATTTTATTTTTATATTCCCCATATAATTACAACCACCTTATCTTGACCCCAAGCCCTCCTTTCCCCTCCCCCCATCCCCCATAGAATATATCTGGTTCATAGTTGTTTGTTGATTTTGATATTTTCTTTCTTATAGTTATTCTTTTTCCTGGTCCCTTATTTAAGTTTTCTAGATTCCTGCTATGAGTGAGACCATCCGGTATTTTTCTTTTTCTTTCTGGCTTATTTTGCTGAGCATGATTCCTTCCAGCTCCATCCATGTTGCTGCAAATTGCATGTGTTTATCTTTTTTGAATGCTGAGTAATATTCCATGGTGCATATGTACCACATCTTCATGATCCAGTCATCTATTTTTGGGCATTTGGATTGTTTCCAAAGCTTAGCTATTGTAAACAGTGCTGCTATAAACTTAGGGGTGCAGGTGCTCTGGAATTGATGTAATACCTAGGAGTGAAATTGCTAGATCATATGGAAGCTCTATGTTTAGTAGGTCCAGAAATCTCCACACAGCTCTCCATAGTGGTTGGGCCAGTTTGCGCTCCCACCAACAGTGCAGGAGAGTTCCTTTTTCTCCACAGCCTCGCCAACATTTGTTGTTGCTAGTTTTCTTAATATGTGCCATTCTCACTGGTGTAAGATGGTATCTCATTATAGTTTTGATTTGCATTTCCCTGATTACAAGTGATGTTGAACATTTTTTCATATTCCTGGTGACCATTTGCATTTCCTCTTCAGAGAAGTTTCTTTTTAGCTCTTCTGCCCATTTTTTGACTGGATTATTTTCTTTGTTTTTGTTGAGTCTCATCAGCTCTTTGCAGATTTTTCTGATCAGTCCTTTATCATTAATGTTGTGTGCAAAAATGTTCTCCCAGTCGGTGAGGTTTCTCTTTGTTTTTGTTATTGTCTCTTTTGCTGTGCAGAAGCTCTTTAATTTGATGTAGTCCCAGCTGTTTATCTTTGCCTTCACTATCACTGCTTTGGGTGATGTGTCTGTAAAGATGTCTTTGATGTGCATATCATGTACTGTTTCACCTATATTTCCTTCTATGTATTTTATGGTTTCAGGTCTTATGTCTAGTTCTTTAATCCATTTTGAGTTGGTTTTTGTGCATGGTTTTAGGTAGTAGTCAAGCTTCATTCTTTTGCATGTAGCAACCCAGTTTTCCCAGCACCATTTATTGAACAAATTTTCTTTGCTCCACTGCCTATTCTTTGCTCCTTTGTCAAATTTTATTGAGGATATTTGCATCAGTGTTCATTAGGGAGATTGGCCTGTAGTTTTCCTTTTTTGTGTTGTCCTTGTTCGGTTTTGGTGTTAGTGTAATGTTGGCTACATAGAACGTGTTTGGTATTATCCCTTCCTTCTCAATTTTTGGAAGAGTTTGTGAAGGATAGGCACTAATTCATTTCTGAATGTTTGGTAGAATTCATTTGTAAATCCATCAGGTCCTGATGGATTTTGTTTTGGGGAGGTTTTTGATTACCATTTCAATTTTGCTGCTTGTAATTGGTCTGTTTAGGTGTGCTATTTCTTCTTTATCTAGCTTTGGTTGATTGTAGAGTTGTAGGAATTTGTCCATCTCCTCTAGATTTTTGAACTTGTTTCCATAAAACTGTTCATACTAGTTTCTGATTATTCTTTTGATTTCTGCTGTGTCCATTGTGATTTCTCCTCTTTCATTTGTGATCCTGTTTATTTGTACTTTCTCCCTTTTTTTTCTTTGTGAGCCTGGCTAAGGGTTTGTCTATTTTATTTATTTTTTTGAAGAACCATCTCTTGGTTTCATTGATCTATTGGATTTTTTTTTTTAGTTTCAATTTCATTTTATTTCTGCTTTGGTTTTTATTATTTCTTTTCTTCTACTGGTTTTGGGTTTTTTGTGTTGTTCTTTTTCTAGATCTTTGAGCTTCAAGATTAGGTTATTTCTTTGAGTTCTTTCTTGTATCTTGATGTGAGCCTCTATTGCTATATATTTTCCTCTTATTACTGCTTTTGCTGTGTCCCATACATTTAGGAAATTGGTGTCCTTCTTGTTATTCAATTCAAAGAATTTTTTAATTTCTTCTTTGATCTCATTAGTCTAGTGGTCTTCCAGTAGTGTGGTTTTCAATCTCCTTGAGGTAGGAGATTTCCTTGTCTTCTTTTTATGGTTTATTTCTAGTTTGATGCCTTCATGGTCAGAAAAGATGGTTGGTATGATTTCAATCTTGGTGTATCTGTTGATGTTTGTCTTGTGTTCCACTATGTGATCAATCCTGGAGAATGATCCATGTGCGCTTGAGAAAAATGTGTACTCAGATTTTTTTGGGTTTAGTGTTCTATAGATGTCTGTTAAGCCCAAACGCTCTAGATCCTTATTTAGAACTTTAGTGTCTTTACTTATTTTTTGTCTCATTGATATGTCCATTGTTGATAGTGGTGTGTTGAAGTCTCCCACTACATATGTGTTTTCTCTGATGTCTGTTTTCAAAAATGATAATAGTTGTCTGATATATTTTGGTGCTTCCTCATTTGGTGAATATATGTAAATGAGTGTTATTTCTTCTTGAACTATTGTCCCCTTGCTCATAATGTTGTGACCGTTGGGGTCTCTTTTTATCTTTTTGTGTTTGAAATCTGTTTTATCTGATATAAGTATAGCTATTCTTGCTTTCTTTTTTTGGTCCATTTGCTTGTAGGATTGTTTTCCATCCTTTAACTTTGAGTCTATTTTTATCTTTTGTAGCTAAATATGTTTCCTGGAGACAACAAAAGGTTGGTTTTTGTTTCTTAATCCAGCCTGTGACTGTCTTTTTATTGAAGAGTTTAGTCCTTTACATTTAGAGTTAATAATGATATGTTAGCATCTGTATTTGCTATTGTGTTTGTCTTTCCTTTGATTTTGTTTATTTATTCTTTTAATTAATAACTTTTTTTTTCTTTGGCCTTCTTTCGTTGTTATTCATCCCTCTGAGTTTCTGGCTTTAGGACTCCTTGTAGTATTTTTTGGAGTGGGTGTTTAGTCATAATGAAATTCCAGAGTTTCTGTTTGTCTGGGAAGGTCCTTATTCTTTCTTCATAGAGGAAGGAGAGCTTTGCAAGATAGAATATTCTTGTTTTGCATCTGTTTTTTTGGATTGTGTTGACTTTGTCCCTCCACTCTCTCATTGCCCATAGTGTTTCTTCGGAGAAGTCTGATGTCAGTCTGACTGGTTTTCCTTTGAATGTTATCTGTTTCTTCCCTCTTGTCAGCTTCATTATTTTTTCCTTGTCTTGGATTCTTGGGAGCTTTACTATTATGCGTTTTGCTGTATTTTTCCTTTCATCATGGAAGTTTGGTGTTCTTGCTTCTTGTATATCAATTTTCAACTCCTTCTTCACATTTGGGAAGTTCTCTTCAATTATTTCCTTGAATATTTTCTCTGTTCCTATATTTCTCTCCTCTCCTTCTTGTATTCCTATAACTCTTATATTTCCTTTTCTCATGGAGTCAGATAGTTCCTGAAGTCTTTCTTAAGTCTTTTTCATTCATACTTCTATATCCTTTTCTGTTTTGGTTCTTTTTATTTCTGTGTCTTCAAGAGTACTTATTTGTTCTTCCATTTCATCTATTTTGCTTTCATTGCTTTTCCCAGATTTCTTTAGCGCCTCCATTAAATCTTTGATCTCTTGCATTTCTTTTACTTCTCTCATTAGGGACTCAATTTTATTCTTCTGAGCGTTCTTTTCCTTAATGACTTCCATCATTTTTTTCATCACGGCAATTTTAAATTCTTTTTCTGGAAGGCTCAGAAGTTCTTCCAAGTCACCGTAGTTGCAAGCTGGTGGGTGTGTGTGTGTTTTTTTTTTTTTTTTTTAAATTTGTGGTGTATCTTTTTTCTTGTTGCTACTTTGCTACTTTGCTTGTTGTTTTTCTTTTCCCTGCTGCCTGTTTTCTAATTGGCCTTATACTTTGAGACACTGTGCCGCTGTTACTGGCTGGCATCTTTTTGGTATGTTCTTTTGGAGTTTCAGAAACTGGCAATCCAAATGTGTCAAAAACTGTTATGCTGGAAGTCTAGTGAGGCAGTGGTACTTTGACTATGTTAATGGTCACTGTCACAGAATCTCTCCTACTTCTGTGTTTAGTTACAAATGTGCGTCTTGAAGTCCCACAGACTTCCCTGGAGGTGGGGCAGTTCGATTGCAGTCTGGATTCCAAATCTCTGGCTCCTCCTCTGGGCTCCGACTTCCTGCTAGGTGGGACCAGGCTTGTGGGGGCCTTCAGATCACCTCTGACTGCACAGGCAACCTTCTCCCTCTGGCTCCATGGGGAGTCTTCTGCCAGATTAAGCAGTCTTTATTGAAGAAAGGTCCCTGTTCTGAAATGGTGCTTTGAAGACAGGCACAATCTTCCACGCACCCTGTCTGACCCTGCCATGGGTGCCCGCTCCCCCTCTGGGTTCGGACTGCTGGCCTGAAAGGGCCTGGTGTGGGCAAACTTCCCAGCTCACCTCTGGCTCCTCTGGGAGCCTTCTGCTGGTTTCAAGCAGTCTTTACTGAAGAAAGTTCCCTGTTCTATGGGGTGTTGGTGATTTTTTTCTGGTCGCTAAGTGGTGCCAGAGATCTCTCCTAGTGTCTTTGGGGATCTGTTTTCTTTTACCCTGTGGACAGGGGAACAGAGTGGGAGTGGTGGGGAAAGTCTCAACGGCTTTGGGGTGCTGTGTCTGCCTTGTGCCACAAGGTCATGGGGATCCCATGCCCTGAATTTCGTGCCCCGGGTTCTCAGTTCCAAAGCCCTCAGGTCCAGGACACAGGCTATAGCCCAGTTCAGTGTCCGCAGAAATGGCACATTTTGCACCCCACTCCCGTGTCCGGGCGCCTGATTTTTGATTACTCAATGACGGACATTCACCTCAGAGAAGGTCCCCCCTTCCCCCCAGCCCGTCTCCCTGGCCTGGGGCTGTTTGTAGGTCTCCAGGAGTCTTTGTTTTCCTCTAATGGCACCTGGAGCTGTTAACTCAACTCTTCGGGGAACGCTGCAGGGTTCTCCACAGCTCCAGTTCATGGGGTGTGGTGGCTGAAATAGTTCCTTTCCACTCACAGTACTACTTGATGCATAGTTTGTTCTTGTTGGTTGTTTTAGTTTTTTTTGTTTTTTCCTCCTTTCTTTTGGTTGGAGAGTGCCGACTTTGTGGGTGGGGGAGGGTAGCAGGGCTTTCCTCCCTTCTAGTCCTCTTTTATGGCAACTTTCTTCTTCGGGTAGTTCTCATTGGGACCTGCCACTTTTCTTCCCTATTAACTTTTTTTTAATGGGCGATCTTACTCGCAGCGTTTCCTCACCGCCATGTTGATCCCGCCTCCCATGTTATTATATGCCCATCTTTTCCTTTTTATCTACAATATCTCCTTATGAATATGTACATTTTCCTCATTTGAACTCTATTTTCAGAGCCAGGGTTCTAACTGCCTTCCAGAGTTCTACATTAGGATGTTTTACTTTCAACTCCATGATCTTCCACAAATGTCCCTTAATATATATTTAGTACTTATGTGAGGTGAAAACTAGCATGGCACATATAAAAATATTTTGATAGCTATGGTTTATTTTCTAAGAAGGAGTAATATATTCTTCTGTTCTTTTAGGAAGCTGGGGCAAGAACTCATACACCCTAAAGAAAGGAAAAATATCATATTTTATATATTTTTTAGTTATAGACCTAATTTAAGTAGTATTGGTTTAACATTTATAGGGAAGACAAAAAATAAAAAAAAATAGTATAGTAACGTCTATTTACAGTCTTCATAAATGATAAAGTAATAATTAAAATGTGTACCTCATAATTAAAATATTCAACTGTGGTGCTGCTTATGTTTCAACTTGATTTGGAATTGAACAAATGGAACTGCTTTTGACTACATTTGACACTAGATTTGCTAACACCAATTCTGGAGTAATCCCACGTAACTATTTTCAAGTTTCAAATAAATTATGGGATATAAACACTGATTAGTAAGACAACTTTAATTATAAATAGCAAAATTGAGTTCAGTATTTTCATTTGTATATGAAAAGAGAAGAAAGTTATAGGGAACTATAAAAAAAGAGAAAAGAGTAAGAAAGAGTAGTTCTAGGAAAAATAAAAATCTGGTTCATTTTTCTCATATTATGTTATGAAAATTATGACCATCTAAATTCTTATTTACCACTTGAATTTTTGAAACCAAGGCCATTTTTCACTTTTATTCCATGGTTCTGTCTATATTATATTTTTAAAATTTCTTTAGACAAAAAGTCATGGCAAATTACTTGAGTAGGGTCACGAGTACACAATCTTTTATTTTTTTATTCTTTTAAAATCTATTTTTTCCTTACAATGTTTGTTTTCTTTTCTCAGGTGTAGTCACCATAGAATTTCTACCATCAATTCACCCTTGCACCATCACCATAGTGCCTTGTGCTCTTCCCACCCTTGTTTTGATCTCTTTCCTTCCCTCTCCCCTGTAGAATGTCTCTGATTTACTGTTGTCTGTTTATTTTTTGTTTTGTTTTGTTTTCCTTGTTATTATTGTTCCCCTTGATGCCTTGTATTCCTCCTATAAGTGAAACAATCAGGTATTTTTCTTTTTCCTTCTGACTTAAATATAGAATCTTTTAGAATCTCATACCAAAGGTAAAGAGACTGGATTAATTTAGAATTAGTTAAAATAAGGTATGTTCTCTGAAAAAGATCCATTTAAAATTTTTAATATTGGGTTATATTTGAATGGGTATTTCTAAGAAAAAATGTTGTATTTGTCATTTCCCCCCAAATTGTAAAATATATGTGAATAAAGTTAATTTTGATCTTTCATTCATACAATAATTGTGTTTTGTAGCAAGTTCATTTGAGGAAATTTAACAAATGTGTTATTGCTTGCTTATTTTAAAAAACATGATTTGAAAAAATACGGCATGAATTGTAATTATTTCTAATTAAAAAACAGGCAAGTCACAGTGAGCTGCCCAGAGCTTTTCCCAAGCATAACAAAAGGCAGAACGTCTGGCTACTGCTTGTGACTGCCAACCATGTATTGTTCAAAGAATCAAAATAAAGAGGCACAGGGGTCAAGGGTTAGGAGCTCATATTTCCACTCTCCATGACCCCATCGAGGGCTGAGGGTGCACTTGTCATCTGTTTCTGAAGGTCTCTCAACACAAGACTTCCACCCTTTTCTGGAAACTCCTGTGTAGACTACCCTGGTGATTAATGAGAAGGGCTAACAGAAGATCTTCTTAAAATGCTTTGGACAAAAGATTCCTCAGCATGAACACTTCAGCAGAATACTGGCAGACATTACTGTCTTGAGGATATAGTGGAATATCTATGTTTTCCACAAGTTCTACCTTTATACAACATATTAAATAACCTGATTAATGATATGCCATGTTTGATTCTTGTTACAGTCTGTCACCAGAATACTTACTTAAACTTTCCCACTTCATATCACGAGGAATTTGTGCTTGATTTTTATGTTATTTTCATTATTTCAAAGTAGAATGAGGTGACTGTTAGTTACAAAACTGCGATTTCACTTAGTTCACAAGTGAATGCAAATTGTTAACATGTCCCAGCAAATAAAATTTAGATATATAAGAATTTTTATCAAAATGTGACAAATTAGAACATAATTTTTAAAATACTTTCTTTGAGCTATTACAGATAAATGAATCAAAAGCACACAAGAACATCCTTCATTATAATCTGGTAAGAAATTTCTCAAGATATTATAAAACCTATTAATAAAGACTCAGAAGTAATTTTTATGATTCCTTCTCAGAATACTTACATAATAGTGACATTAAACATGCTGTGGCTATTATTTTTTCCCAGTGTTTTAGGACAGTGAAATAAGACATTGGTTCTAGTTCTAAGAGCTACCAGGGGTCCAATTTCCAGTAGCCCTAACGCCTAATGTCTAACCTACAACTGCACTGATTAGGACAGTGTTTCTCCAGTTCTGCAATGTTTGCACTAATGAGCCTACAGAAAACTAGGAATTATCCGTTAAAGCTGCTTTTAAGCTATTTCTCTCACAATATATCAGCTACATGACTTTTCTTTGTATCCTACAGTTCAATATAGCACCTCTTGAAATAGTTTCTAGTTAACATAGAAATGTGTTGTGGATGAGAGTAGGAGAAGACAGATTTGTCTATGACTATGACTATAAAATTCCTCCAGCCCAAAGTTATAATTTCAAATAGTGCAGTCTATCAAATATCACCCTTATACTTTGTCTTCATGGAATTTTATAGAAATACACTTCATCAAGTGCATTTTTCCCTCCCATTTCTGGAGCTTAGCAGCTTTCCAAAGCAAAAGGAGTTTAGATTTCCTAACCACTGAAGGCAAATAACTGCTATAATATCTTGAGGCAATTTTGAACAAACTAAAGAGAAACAAGGAAAAACAAGTAAAATTTCTCCTTTCATTAAATTCTATTAAATTAAAATTTTGATGATAACTAATAAGACAATATCCTCCTATTTTACTTTAATACTTTCTAGAGTGAGAGAATTATGATTGCCAAGTAGCCTGCCTTTCTGTCATTGGGTCTCAAACTTGGCACTCATTTATCAGCAGTATGTGCTCAGCCATATTGTTAACTCTGTTTCTCATATATAAATTGCAAATTGTAACAATACCTACACTATGTGCTTGATGAGTGAGTTAAATTTTTAATTTAGGTAAAGTATGGAATATAGTAAGCATGGCAGATCATCAGAGTGATTTGCACGCAGGTTTCCCCCATATAAGTTTCTTGAAGGCAAGGGCCAGGTTTTCTTTGTCTTTTCCAAAAAAGTTCCTTCAATACCTCACTTATTATCCATTAGTTATATATCTTAAATGCTACAGAGTAAAGGAAATAATAGAAGTGAATGCACAGCTTTGGTTAGAACTTTGTTATTGACAGATTTGATTCTTGGTTAGGCAAAATTATCACTTCAACTCTTCATTTTGCTTCCATTTCTCCATTGTTTCCACCTACAATGTGCTCAGCAACCTGTCTGCAGCATGAATTTGAAGCTGGTGTACAGACTTCCATGAAAGGAAAAAAAATATGTAAGTGAGAATTCACACTAGCAACATATATCCTGTTACATTTCAGTATGAATTTCTATGTGAAAACTGACATTTGTAAGGTCTTGGAACTGATATCTATGATAGTTCTAGACATAAAAAAATTTACTTTAAACATAATCTTTAAATTTGGAATTAAATACCCTTGATTCTTATGGAAGAGGAGCTAAAATGTTGCAGAGATCTAACCTGATTTTCACCTTTAGAAATGATTTCTATGGAGCCTCCATGGTGTTGTGAAGCTGCCCGCAGCCTCTTCAGTGCCGGTTCGATCCCCGGCTGTCCAGGTGAGGGTCCCACAAGGCACGCCCACCTCTCCTGCCACCCTCTGCTCCCCTCAGCAGTGTACTTCGTCACCTCGTCAGTCTGCCTGCTCTGCTCCCCGCTCTGTCTCTGGTGAATTCTCTCACCCTCCCGCACTTCTGACTGTCCCCAGTGCTTTATAAACAAATAAATAAATCTTAAAAAAAAAAAGAAAGAAACAATTTCTAAGTTTGCCAGTTAAGTGCTTTCATAGACATGTTTAAATTTGACTATTGACAGAAAATCAGACTCAGAGATTCCTCATGGTAAGTGCCTCTGTTGGCTGCTATTCATATCACCTTTATCAATGAACCCTCTGTTATTTGTGTATTATAATCGTAGCCTTGACAGATTAGATAAGCACATGTAAAGATTTTAAAAAGATATTTGTACCCTTATTTGCAAGCAGTCAGTATTTTTGCTTTAACCACTTTTGTTTTACAAAATATAGGTTATTAGCTTGAAAATTTGGATTAACAGATTTTTTAAAATGTTGTTCCCTGGCCGACCGGGGATCAAACTCATCCTGCAGTGGTTATGGATAGCTTCTTAGGTTGCATCTTAACCCCTTGCAACACCACGGAGGCCCTACATTTCTATATTTTAATGTATTGCTATGGTTTAAATTCCAAGCACACAAGTAATGATTTAGGTTCTAAAATTATATTTTATTCAGATACGTTGATTTAGTAGCCTTTCTCATTATGTCAGAGGACACTGAAACCATTGTCAAATTTTTCTGGGAGTTGAGAATGGATATTTTAAGAAACTTATAAAGACGTTTTCTGTTTACCTCACAAACAGTGAGATGTTTTGCAAGTAACTTGCCCATGTCTACATTCAAATAATAAACTTGAGTCAGATGATTTTGCAAGTTGCTTCTACATTAGAGTCATGTTAGACACTGTAGAGAACAGGAAATCTGAGCCTTTCTCATAGTTTTACTGGACCTGAATTTGAGGGAAGGATGGGTTTGAGAGTAAAAGACTTTACAGGACATAAAGCATTCTGCATAAAGAACATCAGATAGAAAATGAAGTCTATTAACTACATAGTTCCAATGATATTTCCCTTCCAAATAATATGACTATCTTGAGTCTATAGACTCAAGCACTTCCACCTTCAATAACTGATGCAACAGTGGTCTTAAAATGGATTGAGTAGTATTCCATTGTGTATATATACCACATCTTTATACACTTCTCTGTTATTGGGTAATTAAGTTTTTCCATAACTTATTGTAAATAGTGATACAGTGGGGCAGCAGACCTCTCCTGACTTGTCCGTTGCTCCCCTCAGCAGTGTGTTTCAGTCAGTCTGTTCTGTTCCCCACTCTGTCTCTGGTGAATCCTCTCACACCCTACATCTATAGCCTGTACCCCAGTTCTTGCATGCATAAATAAATAAATCTTTAATACACACACACACACACACATGTGCACACGCACACACGAACACACACACACACAGGGCCTCCCTGGTGGTGCCGCAGATTGAACGCCATGCTGTGAAGCGGCCCACAGCCTCTACAGCGTGGGTTCAATTCCTGGGATCATGGGAGAAACCACATAGCATGGCAGACCTCTCTTGCCTCACCCACTGCTCCCCTCAGCAGTGTCTTCAGTCCGTCTGCCCATTCTGCTCCCTGCTCTGTCTCTGGTGAATTCTCTCACCCTTCCATGCCTCTTGTATAAATAAATAAATCTTTTAAAAAAGTTATTTATTATAAATATATGTATTATATATATTATAATTAATTATAAATATTATATATAAATGTAAATATAGTGTCCTGCTGGGAAAAAATGCGAAGCCATCATGAAGAATCCACTAACTGAGCCTCTGGTGGCCTAGGGGTTAAGTCTCAGCACTATTACTGCTAAGCCCTGAGTTAGATCCCTGGCCAAGGAGCTAAACCACATATGGCACAGCAGACTTCAACTGCCTCACCAGCTGCCCCCCCAGCAGTGTATTTCAGTAAATCTTCCTGTCGTGCTCCCCATGCTGTATCTGTGAATTCCCCCACCTCCCACAACTCTGGCCTATACCCGAGTTCTTATATGCAATAAAGAAATAAGTAAATAAATCTTAAAAATAAAAAATCCACTAACAATATACTGAAAAATACACTGATTTTAGTCATTATATAACAGGTGGCTGAAGCCAAAATTTGTTACAGGTGGTGCCCACTGGAAAGGGGTGCTGGTAAGGATAGCTAGCCTCAGGGAAAATGTGAACACAGTATTGCATTTGGAGTGAAGACTCTGATAAGAAATTTAAGGGACTGCAGAAGCAGCGCCTGGGATTCAGTGTTCAAGATTCAATGTCCGAGCACTTCAGCATTTGGGATTTCAGTGTTTTCAGATCTTCAGCCAAGGTACTATCATCTAGCATTTTGACTGTCTTCTGAAAAATTAGTGTCTAGGGTAGACAAACAGAACGTTAGTGAAGAGTAATAGAATTTTTGATTAAACGTTCTTTTTCCTTTCTTTGACCTGGATTTTACGTGTTAAATATCAAATTATTTAAAAAACAAATGAATTAGTTGATGCAGGGCAGCAAGCGGCACTAAAATTCACCAAGGATACTGCCCAAATTGTTTACTGTTCACCATCTGAGTTCTTCACTCACTCATGCAATTGTAAGACTATTCAGATTCAGAGAAAAAAATAATGGAATTTATTTAACAAACCAGGGAAAAACAAAGAGTCGCTAAGACCAAAATGGTCTTTTACTTCACTGGAAGCAATGTGCAGTATTTTAAAGTCCTAAACACAAACTCTCCCAATATAGTGTCTTTTTTTTTTAAGTTTTATTTATTTATGCATACAAGAACTGGGGTACAGGCCAGAAATGTATGGGGGTTGGAGGATTCACCAGAGACAGAGTGGGGAACAGAACAGGAAGACTGACTGAAATACACTGTTGAGGGGAGCAGCAGGTAAGTCAGCCAATATGGCGTCTTCCCGCCATTGTGGACCTGGAGCACATGGCAGCTCTAGCTAGGATCGGGATCTAGCTCTAGGCCAGGATCCAATTCAAGAAGACATAGCCAATAAGCAGCCACAATCATGCAGCTCACCAAGGTGCCTGACTCCAGGTCTTTTCCTTGCCTGCCAGGCTGTAACAGCAGCAAAACCGGGAACAGTTTCAGTCGCTAGGCTATTTGCAAAGTATCTGAAATTTTCCTCTCTGAGATTGGCTGCTGGAAGCCTCTCCATGTTCTTCAGAGGCATAAAACAGCCTTCTGGAAGATCGAATTGGTGGGAGCAGAAATAGCTACCTCAGAATTGCTGCTCCCCTCAGCAGTGTATTTCATCAGTCTGCCTGTTCTGTTCCCCGCTCTGTCTCTGGTGAGTCCTCTCACCTTCCTGTGCATCTGGCCTGTACCCCGGTTCTTGTATAAATAAAATAAAACTTTAAAAAATAGTGATACAGTGAATTTAGGACTAAAGGGATTAGATGGGGAGTGGAGGAAGGAAAGGGGGGATGGAGTCCAAATGTCTATGGCAAGGAGAATTTTGGGTCCTTTGGTGGTGGATGTGTTGTGATAACATACATCTGAAGAGGTGTGAACCTATTCCCCTAAATCATATATATTGTTTTAAACTAACTTACTTCAGTTAGAAAAAGAAATTGTCTAAATACACTCTTGAATAATTTTTAAGATCTATATAAGACTCAGTCATCGTAATGCTCTGTACTTCCATTGAAGTATAATACCTTTATTTCCTGCTTGCTAATGTGACCACATTCTGAAGATGCTCTTTAGTTTCTAATAGCTCAGAAAACCAGTGATATTCATTTTTAAAAGTATGCCTAAATATATAAAACATCAATTGCTCTTCTTTTAATAGTTCTGTCTGTTAGTTATTTTGCTATTCTTTTTCACACTATAAAGACTGATACAATATTTGTCCTAATCTTATTCAACCAAGCCACACCAATACAATTGTCTGATTCCCAGGTTTTTCAGTTAACTGCAGAACTGAAGTTCTTGGTTAAGTTAAAACTATTATATACATAAATTGCTATAAATAAGAATTCATTGAGAAGAATGTGTGTCATAAACATAAAGAACATAATATAAAAGACAGTTTCAAACATATGTTACTTCATTTCTGTTCAAATAGTCTGGATAGCCTGTTAAAATGCTCCAACTTCCTGTAATAGAGAGTGAAATGAACATTTTTCTACAAAATGTGTCCCTCTTGGTTATTTAATGTAGCAGAACAATAGCAAAATAAAATACCAGCAGAATATCTGATAATTTTTTATTGAGGAAATAGAGAAGTTAGGATGAAATGTAGGACTCTTCAAGTTAACAGGAAAATACACTTATAGCTTTCAGGCCCACCTCAAGATCTTCTACCATTTATCAAAAAATCTCTTCAATTTTCAAAAGCCCTCTAAAGACCTCCTGGGAGTATAAACAAAGACCATATTGTATCCTTGGCTGAAGCTTGTTAAGTGGCTCATGAATAATACTAAATGCATCCTCCCTATAAATCTCCTTGATGTAGGACTACTGTTATCCAGTCACAAACTGCACTGACATCCATCATAAACTCTGAAATGAGAGATCTGCACTGTGCATCCAAATAACAGCTTCCAACTTCCAACCAATGTGATTCTTTTGAACATTTAAAATCAAAAAGAGAAATACTAGCAAATTTTTTCTTTAGTGCAATGAGTTGAAAACACTTTTAATATTCTTTAGACTGATATTTCAGAACAATAATTTGCTGTAATGAATCACTGGCACCCCTATTTGCAATAGCATTTCATTCATTTCTGAGTGTAGAGAATACTATTTCAGAGATTCTGGGCTTTTTGGTCTTTAACCTTTTTTGTAAAGAGAAAACCATAAATAGTGCATTTAGATGTTAATGTGAATTTTTAACAGTTTGGAGGTGTTCTTTCTAATGAACAATCTGTTTTTAAAGACATCTTTGTGGTAGAAAAAAGAAGTGGAAAGCAAGTATAACCTGATGCACCCCAATGATTTTCCTGTAGAAAAGAAGAGGAAGTCTAAGAAAAATTACATGTTTAGAGTCACTCTGTGATTAGCAGAATTTAGTAATAGGTTTAGTGTCACTTGAAGGGGAAGTATTCATCTTTTTCCTTTAAAGTATATTTGTCATGTAAAACCATGTATTTTCAATGAGGAAAGGATTTATTCAACATCTCACAAATTCTTGTCTTTATGGGTAAGCATAAGCAACTGATGACACTTTCAATAGGTCAAGAAGTGAAAGACTATGTAAAATGTGTTTCATCCACTGTCTTGTGATTTAGATCTACTAATGGAAATATTTTAGTACCTGTAGTAATATTTCAGTTATTTTCAGGAACTATGGATAAAGTTAAATTTGCTCTTCAGTTTGTTAATGCTTGTACAAAGAATATGACTTTCTGAATGTCTCAGTCTCAGTACTTCACACTGAATATAAATCAAGTTATGGGTATTTATTTAGACAGATGTATATCAACCTCCAGTTTCATATGCATATAAATGCTGTCCAATTCTCATAAGTCAGACAATGTGGCTTGCTCACTTGTCAATGTTCTCCAGATTATCTATAATACTTCATAGGAAGACAAACAAAAAAAACCTTCAAAATTTAGCATGTAACAATTTAAAAATGACAAATTAGATATATAGTATTGTAGAATCAAATTATTAAATTGATCAATTAAAATTGTTTTAATTGCTAGATTTAGACGGTATAGGTAGACTTATTTAAGAACACATTTGAAGGGTGGACACTATTATTATAATTGTTATTTTTATTATAGTATTTTTATTCAATGAGAAAATTTATGAATTCCAAAGACTAGTGTAGTATTTGTTTAAGTAAGTGTATACATAGAAGAATATTCTCAGGGCAACAGGAAATGATTCTTAAGCATTTTCTCTTACCCTGACCATGAATACTTAATTTGCAAAACTATAGTGCTTACAGAAATTTATGAGAAAAATATCTTTTAGATGACTGAATACTTTTGATAAGGTATTTAATCAAATAATTTATACAGTCATAAATAAATAAACTTTAAAAATTATAGGATCATATATGAAAGGATCATAATTATCCTCCAACTTCTTTCTTCACTCAAGAAAACTTGTTCAGAGGAAATCTTCTAAGCTTAATTCATGGGCAAAGGGGGTAATATTTTCATTAATTTCAGTATGTCAAAATGACAGGCAACGTCAGCTGCATTCCACCAAAAAGGAATTTTCTGTTCAGCTGTAGTAGGGTATACATTTCTTTCTCCATAACTTTTTTCTTTAGTGAAATAACAAAACTGTGAGACACAGTCTCTTCAACAAACATGAGGCATATACAATAGATATGTAAATATTAGCAAAAATGAACATGAACTATTTGCTTGCTATATTTGTCTTCTTAATGTTTTGTGTGAATGCATGCACGTTTATGAATATGTGTGTATTTATGTGTGTGTTTGCAATTGTAACTTTGTTAATTTTGTGCCTGAAAGTGGTGATAATATCATTAAGTTTTATAAATGGGTAGTGTTTATTTCCATCTAATTATAGATAATAATTGGTACCTAGCTAGTTTTCCTTTTTCAATAGCAGGGGTGGCAAATAATTTCTATAGGCAGTAAATATTGTCAGCTCTAAAGACCATTAGCCTCTACTTCATGTATACATCAGTTTTAGCATAAAAGTAGCTATAGACAATACATATATGAAATAGTATAATTCTGTTTCAATAAAACTTCATTTGTAAACAATATTTAATATCAGAAAATTTTCACATATTATTCATCTTCCTCTTTTTCTAATCATTTGAAATTGTAAAATTAAAACAAAAGAAGGCACTGTTTACATATGGTCAATCAACAATTCCTGCTCCAGGAGAATATTTCAGCAGATGTTTGCTCCATAATTAAGTTTAATATGTTAATCTTGGCATGATATTTTTTCCTCTTAAGGAATCATGCTTATATAGTGCTCATATTTAATGGGAGAAATTAACATTTATTTTGGAGATGGGGAGTAGAGTAGGCAAGTGGGAAGAAATTGCACTAAAGAAGACAAAGTCAACTGAATTGTTGTTTTTCAAAAGATAAGCTTTGATTTTTATATTTCATTATCATCATAATGATGTTGAAACTTTGTGGGGCTTACTTTAGCATTTGCTATTTAGTTATTTGAGTAAATTGTTATAACCTGAACAAGATATAGACTAATATTCCAAATGTTTTTCTAAAAGTTTGAAACTGAAACTATCATTTATTTTACTGAAGTACTATTAGATATGATAAATTTATTAATATAAAAATTCTAAATAATCATGTAAAGTAATGAGAGCATCGATATATTAAACTCTAGGCAGAATTGTAAATAACTTATTAAGGTATAACTTTTAAAAACACAATGTCTACTAACTGGCTATACTGTCATATTAAATCAGTAGTATTTTTAAAAGTCTGACTGTTTTATGATATAGTTAAGAACAATAGGTTATATTTTTAGAGATAAATAATAAAATATGTATGAAATAATGTGATTTCTGGGTACATTCTTATATTTCTAGGTGGGTGATATAGTTGAAACCAAAAATTTATCATTTGAAGTTGAGCGAAGGGTGCATAGGGCTGGTTTGTTTCTTTGTTTCTTTATTTTGCTATTCTCTCTGCTTTGGTCTAAGTTTGATATATATAATAAGTTAGGGGTAAGGGGAGATTGGAATAGATTTAAATACTCTCTTAAGTCTCTTTTTTTATTAGAAAATTTTAGTAATAAAATTTATTTGGGTTTTTCGATTAACCTTATTGGGGCAGAATAGTTTATTAAGACACTCACTGATCTATATTTTTCTCTCACTGCTATAGGTATGTCACTTTGCTCCTTCATCTGAAAAAGACAATTAACATTTTAACATTTGGTTATATTGGCATAAACTTATAAATAACATCAGAAATATTCTTAATGAGATATTTAAGATATTTGAACGAGTCTGTCTGGTGAAGGGAAATCATCAGCAGCCCAAGAAATGAACCCTGCAGATCCCAAAAAAGATGCTAAAAGGGATGACCAAACTTAAAATTACCAAGTGAGGACAATTTGACAGAAAATTTTGATAATTTGACTAGGTATTGTTGCTGGTGGCACTATGACCCTGACTCCAGGAAGCCTCTGTCACTAAGAAAAGACACTGCTGTTATTCCTATCTCAGTCTAGACAAGAGACCTCAAGTCTGGGTAGCAGAGAGAACAATGACTGTGATGACCACCATTGTGGACTAAAAGTCCATAGTCCACATTCTTAGGACACCAAAATGAACTACATCTTATATTTCTGCCTGACCCTATGAAGGAAGGAAGATACTTGCAAGCATGATTATTGCTGAAGTTACTTCCACTGATGCAGGTGGGTTTTGGAAAATACAGTTGGCTTAGAAAAACAAAATCTTATATTTGGTATATATATATTTTTTTTGTTTCTAATATTTTATTCTTTTGGATTTATTTTTCCTTTTTAAATATTAGTGGCTAATATTTTAAAATAAGATGAATCTGACCTAATGTGATATTGTCTGATCCATACTTTATGGAGAAAAAGAAATTAGAAAATAAACTGGAACTCACTTATTAATATTCTTGCAATGCCATAAATGATTCTTATTAAAAATAAGCTATGAAAGGAGAGGGGCGGAGCAACATGGCAGCAAGGAGACGGTGCGAGTAAGATCTCCCATTAAAAAAAGTTAATAGGGAGGAAAAGCAGTAGGTCCCAGTGAGAACTGGGACTCGGAAGATAAACGGACGACTCCAGCAAACTACCCAAAGAAGAAAGTTGCCATAAAAGAGGACTAGAAGGGAGGAAAGTGCAGAACCCTGCTCCCCTCCCCACCCACAGAGTCAGCACTCTCCGACCAGCAGAGAGGAGTTAAAAAACAAACTAAAATGACCAACAAGAACAAACTACTCAGCAAGCGGGACTGTGAGTGGAAAGGAACTATTGCAGCCACCACACCCCGTGAACAGGAGCTGTGGAGAACCCTGCAGGATTCGCCGCGGCGGTGAGCGAACGGCTCCGGGCGCCATTAGAGAACAAAGAGACTCTGGAGGAGACCCGCACACAGCCCTGGGCCAGCGGAAAGCTTGCGCGGAAAAGCTGCACGGAAAAGCTGCGTGGCGTGCTTGAAAAGCAAACGCGGATCCCTGCTGCCCAGGTCCCCGAGTCTGCAACCTAGGCTTGCGGGGAGACGCACGGGGACCCTCCCTGAGGTGAAAACCCCTCACTGAGTAATCAGGAACCAGTCACCCAGGCACGGGAGCTGGGTGCAAAAGACTCCACTTTTGCGGACACTGAACTGGGCTACAGCCCACGTCCTGGACCTGAGGGCTTTGGAACTGAGACCTGGGGCATGAAATTCGGGGCGTGGGTTCTCCACGATGGTGGGGCACAAGGCAGACACAGCACCCCAAAGCTGTTGAGGTTTACCCTACCATTCCCATCTGTTCCCTGTCCCACTGGGTGGAAAAATCAGCTCCCCAAGGGCTCTAGGAGAGATCTATGGCGCCACCTAGCGACTTGAAAAGAGCAGAAGGCTCCTGGAGGTGCCAGTGAGCAGCTGGGAAGTTAGCCCATGCCAGGCCCCTTCCGACCAGTAGTCTGAGCCCACAGGGGAAGCGGGCACCCACAGCCGGGGCAGATCGGATGCGCAGAAGAGTGTGCCCGAGACCGGACAAACAGGGAGTGCGCCCCACATCGCCATTTTAGAACAGGGACATTTCTTCAGTAAAGACTGCCTGCAGAAGGCTCCCTCAGGAGCCAGAGGTGAGCGGGGAAGCTCGCCCACGCCAGGCCCCTTCTGGCCTGCAGTCCAAACCCAGAGGGGGAGCGGGAACCCACCGCCGGGGCAGACCAAGCGCACAGGGGAGTGTGTCCCCACATCAGCATTTTAGAACAGGGACCTTTCTTCAGTAAAGTCTGCTTGAAACAGACAGATGGCCCCTGGAGAAGCCAGAGGGGAGCGGAGAAGCTCACCAAAGATGCCGGCCAGTCCCAGCAACACAGTGTCCCAATGCATAAGAAAAATTAGAAAACAGAGAGTAGGGAGTAGAAGAACCACAGGCAACCTAACAACCCCTCAGGAAAAAAGCACACCACAAAAAGAAAACCACCCCCCAGATTGCAACGACAGTAACTTGGAAGAACTTCTGAGCTTTCCAGAAACAGAATTTAAAATTGCCGTGATTAAAAAAATGGCAGAAGTCATAAAGGAAAACAATGATCAGAAGAAGGAAATTGAGTCCCTAAAGAGGGAAAACAATGGTCAGAAGAATGAAATTGAGTCCCTAAAGAGGGAAGCAAAAGAAACGCAAGAGATCAAAGAATTAATGGAGGAACTAAAGAACTCTGAGAAAAGCAATGAAAGCAGAATAGATGAAATGGAAGAGTAAATAAGTACTCTTGAAGACACAGAAATAAAAAGAACAAAAACAGAAAAGGAAAGAGAAGTACGAAGGAAAAAGAACGAAGAAAGACTTTGGGAACTATCTGACTCCATGAGGAAAGGAAATATAAGAGTTATAGGAATACCAGAAGGAGAGGAGAGAGATGTAGGAACAGAGAAAATATTCAAAGAGATAATTGAAGAGAACTTCCCAAATGTGAAGAAGGAGCTGAAAATTGATATACAAAAAGCAAGAAGAACACCAAACTTCCACGATGAAAGGAAAAATACAGCAAGACACATAATAGTAAAGCTCCCAAGAATCCAGGACAAGGAAAAAATAATGAAGCTGTCAAGAGAGAAGAAACAGATAATATTCAAAGGAAAACCAATAAGACTGACATCAGACTTCTCTGAAGAAACACTACGGGCAAGGAGAGAGTGGAGGGACATAGTCAACAGACTCCAAGAAAACAGATGCCAACCAAGAATACTTTATCCTGCAAAGCTCTCCTTCCTATATGAAGAAAGAATAAGGACCTTCCCAGAAAACAGAAACTCCGGAATTTCATTATGACTAAACCCCACTCCAAAAAATATTACAAGGAATCCAAAAGCCAGAAACTTAGAGGGATGAATAACAATGAAAGAAGGCCAAAAAAAAAAAGATATTAAAAGAATAAATAAATAAAATCAAACGAAAGACAAACACAATGGCAAATAGAGATGCTAACATATCAATATTAACTCTAAATATAAATGGACTAAATTCTTCAATAAAAAGACACAGAGTTGCGCCTGGATTAAGAAACAAAACCCAACCTTTTGCTGTCTCCAGGAAACACATTTAGCTACAAAAGATAAAAATAGACTCAAAGTTAAAGGATGGAAAACAATCCTATAAGCAAATGGACCAAAAAGAAAGAAGGAACAGATAAAACAGATTATATCAGATAAAACAGATTTCAAACTCAAAAAAAATAAAAAGAGACCCCAATGGTCACTACATTATGATGAAGGGGACAGTACTTCAAGAAGAAATAATACTCATTAACATATACTCACCAAACGAAGGAGCACCAAAATATATCAGAGAACTGGTTTCATATATGAAAACAGACATCAGAGAAAACACATACGTAGTGGGAGACTTCAACACACCACTATCAACAATGGATAGATCAACAAGACAAAAAATGTGCAAAGAAACTAAAGCTCTAAATAAGGACCTAGAGCATTTGGGCTTCACAGACATCTATAGAACACTAAACCCCCAAAAAATGGAGTACACATTTTTCTCAAGCACACACGGATCATTCTCCAGGATCGATCACATACTGGGGCACAAGACAAACATCAACAGATAAACCAAGATTGAAATCATACCAACCATTTTTTCTGACCATGAAGGCATCAAACTAGAAATAAACCATAAAAAGAAGGCAAGGAACTTTCCTATCTCATGGAGATTAAAAACCACACTACTGGAAGACCACTGGATTAATGAGGAGATGAAAGAAGAAATTAAAAAATTTTTTGAATTGAATGACAAGGAGGACAACAATATCCTAAATGTATGGGATGCAGCAAAAGCAGTAATAAGAGGAAAATATATAACAATAGAGGCTCACATCAAGAAACAAGAAAGAACTCAAAGAAACAACCTAATCTCGAAGCTCCAAGATCTAGAAAAAGAACAACAACAACAAAAAAAACCCAAAACCAGTAGAAGAAAAGAAATAATAAAAACCAAAGCAGAAATAAATGAAATTGAAACTAAAAAAAAATCCAAAAGATCAATGAAACCAAGAGCTGTTTCTTCGAAAAAATCAATAAAATAGACAAACCCCTAGCCAGGCTCACAAAGGAAAAAAGGGACAAAGTACAAATAAACAGGATCATAAATGAAAGAGGAGAAATCACAACGGACACAGCAGAAATCAAAAGAATAATCAGTAACTACTATGAACAGTTATATGGAAACAAGTTCAACAATCTAGAGGAGATGGACAAATTCCTACAACTCCACAATCACCCAAAGCTAGATAAAGAAGAAATAGAACACCTAAACAGACCAATTACAAGCAGCAAAATTGAAATGATAATCAAAAACCTCCCCAAAAACAAAAGCCCAGGACCTGATGGATTTACAAGTGAATTCTACCAAATATTCAGAGACGAATTAGTGCCTATCCTCCACAAACTCTTCCAAAAAATTGAGAAGGAAGGGACAATACCAAACACGTTCTATGAAGCCAACATTACACTAATACCAAAACCGAACAAGGACAACACAAAGAAGGAAAACTACAGGCCAATCTCCTTAATGAACACGGATGCAAAAATACTCAATAAAATTTTAGCTATCAGAATCCAACAATGTATCCATAAGATAATTCACCACGACCAAGTAGGATTCATTCCAGCGACACAAGGATGGTTCAACATCCGAAAATCAATCAACGTTATCCAACACATCAACAAAAAGAAATATAAAAACCATATGATAATATCAATAGATGCTGAGAAAGCTTTCGACAAAGTGCAACACCCATTCATGATAAAAGCCCTTGAAATTCTTAGGATACAAGGAACATACCTCAACATCATAAATGCCATATATGACAAGCCAACAGCCAGTATCATTCTCAGTGGTGAACAGCTGAAAGCAATTCCATTAAGGTCTGGAACAAGACAAGGATGTCCACTCTCACCACTGCTTTTCAAAATAATACTGGAATTCCAAGCAAGCAATAAGACAAGAGAAAGACATACAAGGAATCCAAATAGGAAAAGAAGAAGTAAAACAATCACTACTTGCTGATGATATGATAATATACATAGAGAACCCCAAAAACTCCACAGAAAAACTAATTCAACTCATCAATCAGTTCAGCAAAGTGGCAGGATACAAAATCAACATGCAAAAGTCAGTAGCCTTCCTATACACAAACAATAAATCTGAAGAAGAAGAAATAAAAAAAATCCCTTTTATTATCGAAACCAAAAAAAAATCAAATATTTGGGAATAAATCTAAGAAAAGAGGTAAAGGACCTATACAAAGAAAACTATAAAACACTGTTAAAAGAAATAGAAGAAGACACAAAGAAATGGAGAGACATCCCCTGCTCATGGATTGGAAGAATAAACATTATTAAAAGCAATATACACATCCTACCAAAAGCAATATACACATTCAATGCTATTCCAATCAAAATTTCAATGTCATTATTCAAAGAAATAGAACAATTATTGATGAAATTCATATGGAATCACAAAAAAAACCCAAATAGCCAAAGCTCTCCTGAAAAAAAAAGAAGGTAATGGAGGCATCACACTCCCAGACTTCAAACTCTACTATAAAGCCATAATCATCAAAACTGCATGGTATTGGAACAAGAACAGACACACAGACCAATGGTATAGAATAGAAAATCCAGAAATAAACCCACCGATTTATGGTCAACTAATCTTTGACAAAGGAACAAAGACTATGCTATGGAGCAAAGAAAGTTTGTTCAGTAAATGGTGCTGGGAAAACTGGGTCTCTACATGCAAAAGAATGAAGCTTGACCACTACCTCATACTATACACAAAAATCAACTCAAAATGGATTAAAGAACTAGACATAAGGGCTGAAACCATAAAATACATAGAAGGAAATATAGGCGAAACACTACGTGATTTGCACATCAAAGACATCTTTACAGACACATCACCCAAAGCAGTGATAGTGAAGGCAAAGATAAACAGCTGGGACTACATCAAATTAAAGAGCTTCTGCACAGCAAAAGAGACAATAACAAAAACAAAGAGAAACCCCACTAACTGGGAGAACATTATTGCACACAACACTAATGATAAAGGACTGATCACAAAGAGCTGATGAGACTCAACAACAACAAAGAAAATAATCCAATCAAAAAATGGGCAGAAGAGCTAAAAAGAAACTTCTCTGAAGAGGAAATGCAAATGGCCAACAGGCATATGAAAAAATGTTCAACATCACTTGTAATCAGGGAAATGCAAATCAAAACTATAATGAGATACCATCTTACACCAGTGAGAATGGCACATATTAAGAAAACTAGCAACAACAAATGTTGGCGAGGCTGTGGAGAAAAAGGAACTCTTCTGCACTGTTGGTGGTAGTGCAAGCTGGTCCAACCACTATGGAGAGCTGTGTGGAGATTTCTGGACCTACTAAACGTAGAGCTTCCATATGATCCAGCAATTCCACTCCTAGGTATTTACCCAAAGGACACAGAAACATCAATTCCAAAGAACACCTGCACCCCTATGTTTATAGCAGGACTGTTTACATTAGCTAAGCTTTGGAAACAGCCCAAATGCCCAAAAATAGATGACTGGATCAAGAAGATGTGGTACATATACACCATGGAATATTACTCAGCATTCAAAAAAGATAAACACATGCAATTTGCAGCAACATGGATGGTGCTGGAAGGGATCATGCTCAGCGAAATAAGCCAGAAAGAAAAAGAAAAATACCAGATGGTCTCACTCATAGCAGGAATCTAGAAAACTTAAATAAGGGACCAGGAAAATGAATAACTATAAGAAAGTGAATATCAAAATCAACAAACAACTATGAACCAGAGACACTTTTTGGGGGGTGAGGGGTGGGAGGGGAGGGATTGGGGTCAAAATGGGGGGTTGCAATTGTATGGGGGATATAAAAATAAAATTTATTATTTAAAAAAAATAAAAAATAAAAATAAGCTATGAAATATGTGATAGATATACTATCATTAATTCATTTATTATTTTTATTTGAGGTAATATTTGCATACCATCATTAGGTATTTCCACCACAGTGCACTCAGCACAATCTCACCCATATTCCTCCATCATATTCCATTGTGACTCCTTCCTTCTATCTTCTTACTCCTCTGAAACCCACTCCCTTGGTGTATGAGTTCTATGGTCAGCTATCTAGGGCATGTTAAGCTTGTTTTTATCTGACTCTTGGTTTAGTCTTTATATTCTGCGTATTAATGCCACAATCCAGAATTTATCTTTCTCCTCTGATTAATTTCATTTGATATTATTCTTTCAAGTTCTGCCCATGTTGCCAAAAATGCCATGAGTTCATCTTTTTGATCCCTGGATAATATTCCACTATATATATATATTATATATATATACACACACACACACACATATATATATATATATATACTATACATACACACACATATATATGTATATATGTGTGTGTATATGTATATATAGTGGGATATACATATATACATAGTGGAATATTATATATATATATACATATATATAAAATATATCTCCTTGCCACTCATCTAGGGGCACTGAGTTTGTTTATTTAGCTATAATAAATAATGCTGCAGTAAACATGGAGTGCAAATTTTAATGAATCAAATGGCAGACTTATTTTTAATGTTTTGAGGCACGTTTACACTACTTTCCTTAAGTACTTCCCATCAAAAGTGTAGGAGGATTCACTTTTCTCCACATCCTCACCAGCACTTGTTTTTGGCCTTTTGATATGGGCTGCTCTCACAGTGAGCAATGATATCTCATTGTTGTCATTTATTATTTATCTAATAATAAATGCTAGTGAGCATTTATTTCACATGCCTGTTTGTGGTCTGAGTGTCTTCTTTGGAAATGAGTCTGTTTAGTTATTTATTTATTTTTTAATGTTGTCTATCTCTATATTTCATTCCATGTATATAATCGTATATACTTTTTAAAAAAATTATTTTTATATTCCCCATACAATTGCAGCCCCCTTATTTTGAACACAATCCCTCCACTCCCCGCCCCCCACCCCCCATAGAGTGTATCTGGTTCATAGTTTTTTGTTGATTTTGATATTTTCTTTCTTATAGTTATTCTATTTCCTGGTCCCTTATTTAAGTTTTCTAGATTCCTGCTATGAGTGAGACCATCCGGTATTTTTCTTTTTCTTTCTGGCTTATTTTGCTGAGCATGATCCCTTCCAGCTCCATCCATGTTGCTGCAAATTGCATGTGTTTATCTTTTTTGAATGCTGAGTAATATTCCATGGTGTATATGTACCACATCTTCTTGATCCAGTCATCTATTTTTGGGCATTTGGGTAATGAAATTCCAGAGTTTCTGTTTGTCTGGGAATGTCCTTATTCTTTCTTCACAGAGGAAGGAGAGCTTTGTGGGATAGAGTATTCTTGGTTGGCATCTGTTTTCTTGGAGTCTGTTGGCTATGTCCCTCCACTCTCTCCTTGCTCGTAGTGTTTCTTCGGAGAAGTCTGATGTCAGCCTGATTGGTTTCCCTTTGAATGTTATCTCTTTCTTCCCTCTTGACAGCTTCATTATTTTTTCCTTGTCCTGGATTCTTGGGAGCTTTACTGTTATGTGTCTTGCTGTATTTTTCCTTTCATCGTGGAAGTTTGGTGTTCTTCTTGCTTCTTGTATATCAATTTTCAGCTCCTTCTTCACGTTTGGGAAGTTCTCTTCAATTAAATCCTCGAATATTTGCTCTGTTCCTACATCTCTCTCCTCTCCTTCTGGGATTCCTATAACTCTTATATTTCCTTTCCTCATGGATTCAGATAGTTCCCAAATTATTTCTTCGTTCTTTTTCCTTCGTACTTCTCTTTCCTTTTCTGTTTTTGTTCTTTTTATTTCTGTGTCTTCAAGAATACTTATTCATTCTTCCATTTCATCTATTCTGCTTTCATTGCTTTTCCCAGAGTTCTTTAGTGCCTCCATTAATTCTTTGATCTTTTGCATTTCTTTTAATTCCCTCTTTAGGGACTCAATTTCATTCTTCTGATCATTGATTATTTTTCCATTATCATTGTTTTCCTTTACGACTTCTGTCAGTTTTTTTAAGAATGGCAATTTTAAATTCTCTTTCTGGAAGGTCAGAAGTTCTTCCAAGTTACTGTCGTTGCAATCTGGGGGGTGGTTTTCTTTTTCTGGTGTGCTTTTTTCCTGAGGAGTTGCTAGGTTATGTGTGGTTCTTCTACTCCCTACTGTCTGTTTTCTAATTTGTCTTATGCATTGGGACACTGTGTTGCTGGGACTGGCCGGCATCTTGGGTGAACTTCTCTGCTCCCCTCTGGCTCCTCCAGGAGCCATCTGTCGGTTTCTAGCAGTCTTTATTGAAGAAAGGTCCCTGTTCTAAAATGCCGATGCAGGGACACGCTCCCCTGCGCCCCTGGTCTGCCCCGGCGGTGGGTTCCCGCTCCCCCTCTGGGCTGGGACAGTAGTCCAGAAGGGGCCTGGCATGGGCAAACTTTCCAGCTCACCTCTGGCTCCTCCGGGAGGCTTCTGTTGGTTTCAGGCAGTCTTTACTGGAGAAATGTCCCTGTTCTAAAATGGCAATGCGGGACGCAATCCCTGTGCACCCGGTCTGCCATATATTGAATAAATTAATAAGTATGGGGCCTCCCTGGTAGCGCAGGCGGTTGAGCGCCACACTGTGAAGCTGTCTTCAGCCTCTGCAGTGTGGGTTCGATCTCAGCCAGCCAGCGAGAATCCCACATGGCGCAGCAGACCTCTCCTGTCTCACCCGCTGCTTCCCTCAGCAGTGTATTTCATCAGTCTGCCTGTTCTGTTCCCCACTCTGTCTTTGGTGAATCCTTTCACCCTCCTACGTATCTGGCCTGTACCCCGGCACTTGTATAAAAAAAAAATTAAAAAAATTGGTAAGTATGTACTGCTTTTAAAATATTGCTATGCAATCACATTTATTTTCTTCACTGAAATTGTTGAAGTAGGTAAGAATATGGGCTTGGGGCCCTCCCCGGTGGCACAGCACATTGAGCGCTGTGCTGAAGCTGTCCGCAGACTTGACAGCGTGGGTTCAATCCTGGCCGGCTGCCAAGAATCCCACATGGTGCCACAGACTTCTGCTCCCCTCAGCAGTGTATTTCTGTTATCTGCCTGTTCTGTTCCCCACTCTATCTCTGGTGAATCCTCTCACCCTCCTGTGCCTCTGGCCTGTACCCCAACTCTTAGTTTGCAGTAACATGGATGGAGCTGGAAAGGATCATGCTCAGCGAAATAAGTCAGAAAGATAAAGAAAAATAATGTATGGTCTCACTCATAGCAGGAATTTAGAAAACCTAAATAAGGGACCAGGAAAAAGACTAATACAAAGTAAAAATCAAAATCAACAAGCAACTATAAACCAGAGACAAACTACGGGAGTGGGTGGAGAGAAAGGATTAGGGGCAAAATAAGGGGGGGTGCAATTGTATGGGGAATATAACCAAAATGAAAATTCATACTTTGGGCAAAAATGAAAAATGATAAGAATTATATAAAATAAAATATTAAAAAAGAAAAGAAAAAAAATAAAAATAAATAAATCTTTAAAAAAAGCTGAAAAAATATGGTTTGGAAGTTATACACATTTATCCTTTCTAGTTATTTAATGTCAGGCAAGTTATTTAACTTCATTAAGTTTTAGTTTCTTTCAAAGATAAATAGGTATAATTTTACTAACATTATAGTGGTTTTGAGTACTTAATTAGATAATGTAGTTAAAATGCTTAGTATAGGGCTTCCCTGGTATTCCAGGGGATTGAGCACCGCTCTTTGAAGTGGTCTGCAGCCTCAGCAGCATTAGTTTGATCCCTGGCCAGCCAGGGAGCAACCCACATGGCGGAGCAGATCTCTCCTGCCTCGCCCGCTGCTCCCCTCAGCAGTGTGTTTCTGTCAGTCTGTCTGTTCTGTTCCCTGCTCTGTCTCTGGTGAATCCTCTCACTCCCTGCATCTCGGGCTTATACCCCAGCTCTTGTTTACATAGATAAATAGATCTTTACAAAAATAAAATGAAATGCCTAGTGTAGTAGTAATGCTGATATAATAAATATTTAGGATATAAGTAATTAACATAAATGCATGTTATAATCTATTTAATTTAGCATTGCCTTGAAAATAATGTATATGTCTAATGAAAGCATTATATGCAGTTTTTTTTCCAAAACACAATTACCTGTCTTACTGATTTCATTTTATCTCTCTTATTTAATTCTATGTATTTTATTTTATTTTGATTGAGGCAACATTATTTTATGTTTTTCATATTTTGCAAGTATAGGATCACCTTCCTCCCTTTAAATGTTATTACCACTGTGACCTACCACCAAAGCATGCATAGTCTACCATGTAAGTAAGTTTTGCACCCTCCCCACTTTGTTCTGGCCCCTCCCCTCTCCTTCCCCAGGATTCCTCAGATCTGTAATCAGTTTTCAAGCCTTAGTTTTTAAGTTTGACTTTATCTGTCCCATTGTTTAGTTTCTCTAAACAATGACTCTGTTATAAATGACTCTGATCAGTATTTATCTTTCTCCTGCTGAAGAATGTCCCATGTGTTGTTGAGAAAAATGTGTATTCAACTTCATTGAGAGGGTGGGGTGCAGTGTCATATTGATGTAATTGGTCCCATGCAGTTTAATACATTGTTTAAGACGTTTGTGGTTCTATTTCCTTTCTGTCTCATTGACCTGTCCATGGCTGAGAATGAGGTGTTAAAGTCGCCTATCAATGATATATTTTCCTCTGATGTCTATACTCAAAGTTGATAGTAATTACTATTTGTATTTTAGTTCTCCTTCATTTGGTGAGTATACATTTGCCCTCCTGATGTACTGTTCTCTTAATCATGATTTGGTAGTATACCTGTCCCTTTTTACCTTTGTCAGTTGGAAGTCTGTTATATCCATTGTAAGTACGGCTGTTCCTGCCTTCTTGTGGGCCCCAATCACTTGTTGGATAGTTTTGTAACCCTTTATTCTGAGTCTATTTTTTTTAAATTTATTTATTTATGTGTTAATTTATGTGAGCACTGGGTATAGTCAGAAGCACAGGAGAGTGAGAGAATTCACAAGCACCAGAGCAGGGAGCAGAACAGGCAGACTGACAAAATACACTACTGAGGGGAGCAGAGGGAGTGGCAGGAGAGGTCCTTGCGCCATGTGGGACCCTCGCCAGTGGCTGGGGAGCAAACCAGCACTGCAGAGGCTGCAAGCAGCTTCACATCCCAGGGCTCAACCACTGCGCCACCGGGAAGTTCCTGAGTCTATGTTTTTATATGGAGTTGAGGTACACTTCTTGGAGACAGAAGAAGTTTGAATTTTGTTTCCTAACCCAACTAGAGTCTCTTTCTTTGTTGTGAACTCTTGGAAATTTCATTTTCATTTTGCTTAGGTAGCCTGGTGTTCTTTTAACTTCCTGTATTTGTATAAGTAATCCCTTCTCCAGATTTGGGAAGTTTTCCTCTATTAGTTCTTTAAATATATTCTCTGGCACAATAGACTATTACAGACTATGGTGGAGGACTATGGGTGCTTCGGTGATGGGAAATCTATGGTGACTATAACTGAGGGGAGAAATCCTATATATAATCCTATATCAAAACTTTAACAACAGACTTCTTTCTATTGGTGAATTCAATCCATTTACATTTAGAGTGGTTAAGATATATGGAAGTCGGGCCTCCCCAGTGGCGCAGCAGTTGAAGCTGCCCGCAGCCTCTGCAGCGCCGGTTCCATCCCCGGTGGTGGGGTGAGGGTCCCACATGGCACGCAGACGTCTCCTGCCGCTTGCTGCTCATCTCAGCAGTGTACCTAATCAGTCTGCCTGCTCTGCTCTCCCCTCTGGCTCTGATGAATTCTCTCACCCTCCGGCACTTCTGACTGTACCCAGTGCTTGCATAAATAAATAAATAAATATATAATTTTTAAAGATATATGGAAATCTGTTACTGACATTTTGTCCATAATTTTGTGGTTGTATTTATTTCCTTGTTGAGTTATTTGTGTAAGTTCCTTTCTTTGGTTTAGTTACTAGAGGGCCTTTTACTTACTCTTGGAGAGTGGTCTAGTGGTTGCAAACTCCTTAAGAATCACTTTATTTTCAGTGAAACACTTTATTTCTCTCTCATATCTGAATGAGAGCTTTGCTGGATAAAGTATTCTTTGCTAGTTGTTTTTGTGTTTGAGTATTTTTTAAAATGTCACTTCATTCTCTTTTTGCCATTAGTGTTTCTTCCGAGGTGTTCTATGTTAATCTAATTAAGGTTCCTTTTTAAATTATCCTCTTTGCCCTTGCCAGTTTCATTATTTTTCCTTTGTCTTGAACTCTTGAAAAGTTCCCTCCTATATATCTTGCTGTCATTTTCATTTTGTTTAGGTAGACTGGTGATCTTTTAACTTACTTTATTTGTATATTTAGTTCCTTCTCCAGATTTGAAAAGTTTTCCTCTATCGTTTCTTTAAATACAGTCTCTGACATAACAGACTATGGTGGAGGATGATGGGTGCTTTTGTGATGGGAAATCTATGGTGACTATACCTGAGGGGAGAAATCTTATATTGTCAAAACTTTAATGAGGATGTAAAACAATGATAATTCATTAATAAAAATAAATATATAAATATATAAACATATTCTCTGGTGTTTTCTCTTCACTCCTTCCTTCATGAGATTCCTGTTATATTTTTGCTTTCCTCATGAAGTCAGATGATTCTCTATGTTTTCATCATTTTTTTAAGATTTATTTATTTATTTTATACAAGAACTGGGGTACAGGTCAGAAGCACGGGAGGGTGAGAGAATTCACCAGAGTCAGATCGGGGAGCAGAACAGGCAGATGGACCAAAGACACCGCTGAGGGGAGCAGCGGGTGAGGCAAGAGAGGTCTGCTGCACCATGTGGGGTTCTCTCTGGCCGGTGGGGAATCGAACTGGTGCTTCAGAGGCTGTGGACAGCTTCGCAACGCGGCGCTCAACCGCTTCGCCACCAGGGAGGCCCTGTTTTTCATCATTTTTAAATTAAACTTAATTTCTCTCTTTTTCTGCCTGGATTCTTTTTTCATTCACATATTTAAGATCATTAATTTCTTCCTCCATTGGGTCCATTCTACTTCTGTAGCTTTCTACAGTATTTTTCATCTCCTCTAATGATATTTTTATACCCTACAATTCCATAATTTAATTTAATCTTTCAATTTTGATCATCTGTTGATTGATTTTGTTTCTCAAGACATTAATTTGCTTGCTGAGTAATAATCCAGTATGCATATATACCACATCTTCTGATCCAGTCATCTGTTTGGGGGCATTTCAGTTGTTTCTATATCTTACCTATTGTAAATAGTGTTGCAATAAACATAGCGGTGAAGGTATCTTTTGAATTAATGTTTTAGTGTCCTTTGGGTAGATTCTTAAGAGTGTAATTGCTGGGTCATATGGTAGCTACATTTATAGTAGTTTGAGGAACCTCCACAAATCTTTCCATAATTGTTGGACCAGTTTAAGCTCATGTCATTTGCAGCAACATGAATAGAACTGGAAGGGATTATGCTCACTGAAATAAGCCAGAAGGAAAAAGAAAAATATTGGATGTTTTCACTTATAGGAGGAATATAGGGGAACCAAATAAGGTATCAGGAAAAAAAATTATACTAAATTAAAAAAAGCAGGTAATAATAAATCAAAGATATTCTGCATTGGAGGGGGAGGGAGAGGTATCAAAACAGGGGAGGGAAGAGCACAATGGATTATGGTGATGGTGCATGGATTGGTTGGTGGTGGGAATTCTATGGGGAATACAGATAAGAGGAGAAAGAATACATTGTTCAAAAATGAAGAAAGATGTAAAATATATATATAAATAAAATTAAAAATAAATAAATAAAAGATACTCATTTGCTTTTCTGCATGTTCTCTGTATTCTTCCATTTCTTTGAATTTATTTCCTATAACAATTTTGAATTCTGTTTCTTATAGAAAGAAGAACTCTTCCATGTCTTTGTGGCTTGTTTCTGGAGATTTTCTCTTTTCTGTATTGTATTTTCCCCTGAGTAATTATGGGGCCATTTATTGTGATTTTCTTTTCCCCATTATTTGCTTTTTAAGCATGCTCTGAGGTGGAGTTTTGCTGAGTCTGGTTCCTCTTCCCACACTGGCCTGGGCTTTTTTTGGGTGGTACACATAGAAACTTGGGTCTCTGAGATAACTCTGGCTTCTCCTTTGATGTTGGCTATGGTGCTTTCCAGCTGTGTGCATTGGTGGTAGGTGGTGATGGCAGTTGCCTTCACATTGTTTTACTGATTTCAGAATATCAAATTCGTTTCTTTCCTCATCCTTCAAGTTCACCTCTTTACCTTTCTCTCTTTTTTATTTACCTCATACTTACTTTTTATTTTGAAACTATATTGATATATATTGCTTTGTTTATTTAAAAATGTGCATAGAAGAATCACATTCAATCTAGAAATTCTTATGAGTATTACTTTTAAGAATCTTGTTAAATAGTTATCAAAGTACCACCCCACTAACATTCCCAACAATCCCAGAAGTTTCAGAGATTGACCTTAGACAGGTAAATTTTGTAAAAGCTCTCTTGATTACAAATCATTTATTTTAAATGTGTTGATAATTTTAAATCTATAATATGAAGTAGTTATTCATTTTAGGAAAGTTTTCTTCTATTATGTCATTAATTATTTTGTCTGTTTGCTTTTTCTTATAATTTTAAAATTTACACTTTATTCTCTCTCCACCACTTATATGATCTTCCTTTGTAGTGTTCTAATCTCTGTATGTCTCCTTAATTTTACCAATAATAGCAGACTAACCACTATCCTTTTTATTGAATATAATGGCAGTAATATGACTGTTCTATTTGTGAAAATATAGCAAAATTATAATTTTCCAATTTTAACCAATTTTATATTAGTCATAGTATTTTTGTCACTGTAGCTGCAATATTTAATAAAGACTCTGCATATAAAACCTATTATTTTTAATAGAATTTTGCAGGTAGTATGATTTTGTCTCATTTCTTATCATGTGTTAATTTGTATAGATGTAATTTGGGTATTTTGGAACAGGGCTAGTATGTTAAACTTTTCGAGGATTTGTGACATCCTTTTAGAAGGAATGTATCCTGTGGGAAAAGGCCAAGCATATAATGAGTCTATCATGGAAGGAAGTGAAAAATAAAAGTATTTAATTTATATTGCTTTCCTTTACTGACTTCCACAATTGTTTTTTTCATTTGTTTCCTTCTGCCCAATATACATACCATTCATTAGTAAGACACTTAAGCCAGAACCATAATTAATGGAGGCTCTAACTATAAACTATTTTAGTCTTTCAGAAAACAAACTCAGAGCATTTTGTTTTACTGAATTTCAAAAGTGGGGAGGGAATGATTGATGCCACATTGACATGAAACACATCATTGTTTCCAAACAAAAAAAGATTACAGAATACATAATGTGGCCTTGGTGTATGCATGGCATATTTGTAGCTTCTATGACCTACAGTCACGGTGTTTAAAGCTATTTCAGTGATGGAATTTTGTTTGTAAGCATAACAGACATAGTGGCAGTACACACAACAATAAATATGGGCAGCTTCAATATAGACTTGCCAACTTCTGAAGCAGCTATTTTACTTTCACGTCCTTGACACTAGATCGTGAGTCTGTATTCAATTTTGGCGGGAGTGGGGGAGCAGTTTCCAAAACATCAAAATATTTTTTTTCTTTATTTGCATTGCATCTTTGTTTGTTTGTTTTTTTTTCAAATTTAAACAAGAAGAGATCATAATGACAGCAAGGCATAAGACACATTATTTGGAGACCTTCACAAAATAAAAAAGATTTTGAATCTACAAAGATTTTAGGGAGTGAGAACTCCCTAAAAAAGAGATAATTATTTAGAGCAATAAATAGTATTTATTTTTCATTAGCATAATCTACCGTTGTAATCCCTGGTTGTCAGATCCTCGAAAGTATAGTTAATGTTTTAAACATATCCCAATTTGTATTTAAGATTGGGTCTACTGGGTGAATGCAGAAGTTGTCAGATTTGGAATAAGAAAATTAAAAGCAAAAAAAAAAAATGACACATGCATGTGAAATTCATGGAGCTCTCTGTTTATGAAAATAATCATAAATCATCAGTATGTCAATTTTCCAGATATAAGCACAGTGCTTAGCATAGCTTACAAAAACAGCCATAATTCTCCATAGTTCAGACTTCAGAGACTATGCTTATACTAAAAGTAGAAGCTTGGAGCTAGTAGCCTTAGGACTGGTATCCCACAAAGATTTGGCTGTTTTTAATGAAAATTAGTGTGATATGATGCACAGATGAAAGAGCAAATGGATTTTCTTGATGAAAGCAGTGAATTCTGAAATTATGCACAGCAGGTATAGATGGAAGATACTGAACAGATTTCAAAAGATATCTCACATAGTTTTTATGCTGAAACATTTGCTTTATCCTTTTATTTATTTATTTATTTATATATAAGCACTGGGTACAGTTAGAAGCATGGGAGGGTGAGAGAATTCACCAGAGCCAGAGAGGGGAGCAGAGCAGGCAGAAGGACCAAAGTATACTGCTGAGGGGAGCAGCGGGCGGCAGGAGAGTTCAGCGCGCCATGTGGGACCCTCCTCCGGGAGCAGCTGGGTATAGAACCAGCACTGCAGAGGCTGCAGGCAGCTTCGCAACCCAGTGCTCAACCGCTGTGACACTGGGGAGGCCCTGCTTTATCCTTTTATGCCAGTCTTTTAGTGATGGGTGGGAAACAAAAAAATGAGCATATTCATCTAAATATGTAGACCTTAATTTAATAGGGGAAGATAAATGATGAGAAGACAATCATAAATTGTGTTGTTTTATTGAGTCCCTACTAAGTGTTAGTCATTGTGCCATAGTGAGTTTCTGACATCACTCAAATGACTAATATGGAATTGTATGTTGAAGATCATTTCTAGGCAATATTGTGAAACAAATAATGTTTTCTTGATTTTGCTGTTCTCTCTCCTGATATTCTGCTTCTTCCATCCCCAGACTTTCGATTTTACAAATTAGTATTTGTTTTCTTCTATTAATTATAATTTCTGTTATATATCAGAATAGAAAGGCCTAAGTTTTTCAATTCAACGCTAACATAAATCAGTAATACCACAGGTGTGTGCATGAGAATGTGTGTGTTTGAACATGTGTATACATATGCGTGTGTGGAAAAGAGTTTTATTTGGAGATCTGGAAATCACTCTATGTTGGCACCATCTTTACCTTCTGAATAAAATTTGTGAACCCTTCCTTGAGATCCTTGGAGAAAGAAAATTTTAGTATTTCTTGTCTCTCCATAGTAGAAACTGAATATTTTTTCTTAAATTAATTTTTCATATATGCAATGTATGTTTACTCACTATGGATTGTTCTAAGTGTTTGGGATACAGGAATAAATAACTAGACAACAAAAAATTCCTACCCTCATGGAGTAGTGGGGGTAAGATAACAATAAGAGTAGACATTATAAATAAATTATATGGTTTATAATAATGTAATAATTTCCAGGTAAAAGAAAATAGAACAGGAAAAATAAATTTGGGATCACTGAGTGATGTAATTTTAAGCAGGGTGGTGACAATAGATCTCACTGGAGAGGGTATGTTTGAGCAAATACTTGAAGAAAGAAAGTGAGAAAATTATCTACTCAGCTATTTGTCATTTGTTATTCAGCCATTTGAGGAAGAGTATGCCAGTCAGAGGTAGAGTCTGTGAAATGTCCTTAAGGCCAATGTGTATGACATGTTGTTCCAGGAGCAACAACAAAAGATGCCAGAAACAAATGGAAGATATGTAGATATTGAGCTCAGAGAAATCACATTGTTTGAAAATTTGGCTTTTATTCAGACTTAAATGGAGAGCCATTGCAGGCTTTTGAACAAAGTAACATAATCTGATTTATCATTTCAAGGGATCCCTCTGTCTACTTTGAGCCTTTGAGTCTATATGTTCAGAAAGGGCAATAGCAAAATTAGAGATACCTGAAAGAACACAAATTTAGTACCCAAAGAACACATACTGTTTGTGTGTTTGCTTTGTTCATTTTAACTAGATAACTGATTTCCTGCAATATAATTTCTCCATATCAATTAGCCTCTGTGGATAGAAAATCATTTCTTCTTTGTGGGCATCAAATTGATGAATGTTGTTCTTGAGGGCAAGGGGAACATCTATCTAAAGGGAAGGATGAGCTGGAAAGGGCAAATTGGTTGGTAACCATCCATTGTACTTGGCTAAATCATAGCCTCACTTTTATTTATTTATTTATATTTTATTGTTTTTTTAAATAATAAATTTTATTTTTATATTCCCCATACAATTGCAGCCCCCCCATTCTGAACCCATCCCTCCCCTCCCACCCCTCACCCCCCAAAAAGTGTCTCTGGTTCATAGTTGTTTGTTGATTTTGATTTTCACTTTCTTATAGTTATTCATTTTCCTGGTCCCTTATTTAAGTTTTCTAGATTCCTGCTATGAGTGAGACCATCCGGTATTTTTCTTTTTCTTTTTGGCTTATTTCGCTGAGCATGATCCCTTCCAGCGCCATCCATGTTGCAGCAAATTGCATGTGTTTATCTTTTTTGAATGCTGAGTAATATTCCATGGTATATATGTACCACATCTTCTTGATCCAGTCATCTATTTTTGGGCATTTGGGTTGTTTCCAAAGCTTAGCTATTGTAAACAGTGCTGCAATAAACATAGGGGTGCAGGTGTTCTTTGGAATTGATGTTTCTGTGTCGTTTGGGTAAATACCTAGGAGTGGAATTGCTGGATCATATGGAAGCTCTACGTTTAGTAGGTCCAGAAATCTGCACACAGGTCTCCACAGTGGTTGGACCAGTTTGCACTCCCACCAACAGTGCAGAAGAGTTCCTTTTTCTCCACACTCTCGCCAACATTTGTTGTTGCTAGATTTTTTAATATGTGCCATTCTCACTGGTGTAAGATGGTATCTCATGGTAGTTTTGATTTGCATTTCCCTGATGACAAGTGATGTTGAACATTTTTTCATATGCCTGTTGGCCATTTGCATTTCCTCTTCAGAGAAGTTTCTTTTTATCTCTTCTGCCCATTATTTGACTGGATTATTTTCTTTGTTGTTGTTGAGTCTCATCAGCTCTTTGCAGATTTTTGTGATCAGTCCTTTATCATTAGTGTTGGGTGCAAAAATGTTCTCCCAGTTGGTGGGGTTTCTCTTTGTTTTTGTTATTGTCTCTTTTGCTGTGCAGAAGCTCTTTAATTTGATGTAGTCCCAGCTGTTTATCTTTGCCTTCACTATCACTGCTTTGGGTGATGTGTCTGTAAAGATGTCTTTGATGTGCAAATCACGTAGTGATTCGCCTATGTTTCCTTCTATATATTTTATGGTTTCAGGTCTTATGTCTAGTTCTTTAATCCATTTAGAGTTGATTTTTGTGTATGGTGTGAGGTAGTGGTCAAGCTTCATTCTTTTGCATGTAGCGACCCAGTTTTCCCAGCACCATTTATTGAACAAACTTTCTTTGCTCCAATGCATAGTCTTTGCTCCTTTGTCAAAGATTAGTTGACCATAAATCTGTGGGTTTATTTCTGTATTTTCTATTTGATTCCATTGGTCTGTGTGTGTGTTCTTTTTCCAATACCATGCAGTTTTGATGATTATGGCTTTGTAGTATAGTTTGAAGTCTGGGAGTGTGATGCCTCCATTCCCTTCTTTTTTTTTCAGGAGAGCTTTGGCTATTCGGGGTTTTTTGTGATTCCATATGAATTTCATCAATAATTATTCTATTTCTTTGAATAATGACATTGAAATTTTGATTGGAATAGCATTGAATCTGTATATTGCTTTTGGAAGGATGGCCATTTTAATAATGTTTATTCTTCCAATCCATGAGCAGGGGATGTTTTTCCATTTCTTTGTGTCTTCTTCTATTTCTTTTAACAGTGTTTTATAGTTTTCTTTGTATAGGTCCTTTACCTCTTTTGTTAGATTTATTCCCAAATATTTGCTTTTTTTTTGTTTCAATAAAAAAGGGATTTTTTTTTTATTTCTTCTTCTTCAGATTTATTGTTTTTGTATAGGAAGGCTACTGAGTTTTGCGTGTTGATTTTGTATCCTGCCACTTTACTGAACTGATTGATGAGTTGAATTAGTTTTTCTGTGGTGTTTTTGGGGTTCTCTATGTATATTATCATATCATCTGCAAATAGTGATAGTTTGACTTCTTCTTTTCCTATTTGGATTAGATAGTTTGACTTCTTCTTTTCCTATTTGGATTCCTTGTATATCTTTCTCTTGTCTTATTGCTTGCTAGGACTTCCAGTATTATATTGAAAAGCAGTGGTGAGAGTGGACATCCTTGTCTTGTTCCAGATCTTAATGGAATTGCTTTCTGCTTTTCACCATTGAGAATGATACTGGCTGTTGGCTTGTCATAGATGGCCTTTATGATGTTGAGGTATGTTCCTTGTATCCCAAGAATTTCAAGGGCTTTTATCATGAATGGGTGTTGCACTTTGTCGAAAGCTTTCTCAGCATCTATTGATATTATCATATGGTTTTTATATTTCTTTTTGTTGATGTGTTGGATAACGTTGATTGATTTTCAGATGTTAAACCTCCCTTGTGTCCCTGGAATGAATCCTACTTGGTCGTGGTGAATTATCTTATGGATACATTGTTGGATTCTGATAGCTAAAATTTTATTGAGGATTTTTGCATCAGTGTTCATTAGGGCGATTGGCCTGTAATTTTCCTTCTTTGTGTTGTCCTTGTTCGGTTTTGGTATTAGTGTAATGTTGGCTTCATAGAACGTGTTTGGTATTGTCCCTTCCTTCTCAATTTTTTGGAAGATTTTGTGAAGGATAGGCACTAATTCGTCTCTGAATATTTGGTAGAATTCATTTGTAAATCCATCAGGTCCTGGGCTTTTGTTTTTGGGGAGGTTTTTGATTACCATTTCAATTTTGCTGCTTGTAATTGGTCTGTTTAGGTGTTCTATTTCTTCTTTATCTAGCTTTGGGTGATTGTAGAGTTGTATGAATTTGTCCATCTCCTCTAGATTGTTAAACTTGTTTCCATATAACTGTTCATAGTAGTTATTGATTATTCTTTTTATATCTGCTGTGTCCATTGCGATTTCTCCTCTTTCATTGATGATCCTGTTTATTTGTGCTTTCTCCCTTTTTTCCTTTGTGAGCCTGGCTAGGGGTTTGTCTATTTTATTGATTTTTTCAAAGAACCAGCTCTTGGTTTCATTGATCTTTTGGATTGTTTTTTTTATTTTCAATTTCATTTATTTCTGCTTTGGTTTTTATTATTTCTTTTCTTCTACTGGTTTTGGGGTTTTTTTTGTTGTTCTTTTTCTAGATCTTTGAGCTTCGAGATTAGGTTGTTTCTTTGAGTTCTTTCTTGTTTCTTGATGTGAGCTTCTATTGCTATATATTTTCCTCTTATTACTGCTTTTGCTGCATCCCATACATTTAGGATATTGGTGTCCTCCTTGTCGTTCAATTCAAAGAATTTTTTTATTTATTCTTTGATTTCCTCATTAGTCCAGTGGTCTTCCAGTAGTGTGGTTTTTAATCTCCATGAGGTAGGAAAGTTCCTTGCCTTCTTTTTATGGTTTTTTTTCTAGTTTGATGCCTTCATGGTCAGAAAAGATGGTAGATATGATTTCAATCTTGGTGTATCTGTTGATGTTTGTCTTGTGCCCCAGTATGTGATCGATCCTGGAGAATGATCCATGTCTGCTTGAGAAAAATGTGTACTCCGTTTTTTTGGGGTTTAGTGTTCTATAGATGTCTGTTAAGCCCAATTGCTCTAGGTCCTTATTTAGAGCTTTGGTTTCTTTACTTATTTTTTGTCTTGCTGATCTATCCATTGTTGATAGTGGTGTGTTGAAGTCTCCCACTACGTATGTGTTTTCTCTGATGTCTGTTTTCAGAGAGGACAACAGTTGTCTGATATATTTTGGTGCTCCTTCGTTTGGTGAGTATATGTTAATGAGTGTTATTTCTTCTTGAAGTATTGTCCCCTTGATCATAATGTAGTGACCATTGGGGTCTCTTTTTATCTTTTTGAGTTTGAAATCTGTTTTATCTGATATAAGTATATCTGTTCCTGCTTTCATTTTTGGTCCATTTGCTTGTAGGATTGTTTTCCATCCTTTAACTTTGAGCCTATTTTTATGTTTTGTAGCTAAATGTGTTTCCTGGAGACAGCAAAAGGTTGGGTTTTGTTCCTTAATCCAGGCTGCAACTCTGTGTCTTTTTATTGAAGAGTTTAGTCCATTTACATTTAGAGTTAATATTGATATGTTAGCATCTCTATTTGCCATTGTGTTTGTCTTTCCTTTGATTTTATCTATTTATTCTTTTAATAACTTTTTTTTTTTGGCCTTCTTTCATTGTTATTCTTCCCTTTGAGGTTCTGGCTTTAGGACACCTTGTAGTATTTTTTGGAGTGGGGGTTTAGTTATAATGAAATTCCGGAGTTTCTGTTTGTCTGGGAAGGTCCATATTCTTTCTTCAAAGAGGAAGGAGAGCTTTGCGGGATAAAGTATTCTTGGTTGGCATCTGTTTTCTTGGAGTCTGTTGACTATGTCCCTCCACTCTCTCATTGCCCGTAGTGTTTCTTCTGAGAAGTCTGATGTCAGCCTGATTGGCTTTCCTTTGAATGTTATCTGTTTCTTCCCTCTTGACAGCTTCATTATTTTTTCCTTGTCCTGGATTCTTGGGAGCTTTACTATTATGTGTCTTGCTGTATTTTTCCTTTCATCGTGGAAGTTTGGTGTTCTTCTTGCTTCTTGTATATCAATTTTCAGCTCCTTCTTCACATTTGGGAAGTTCTCTTCAATTATCTCTTTGAATATTTTCTCTGTTCCTACATCTCTCTCCTCTCCTTCCGGTATTCCTATAACTCTTATATTCCCTTTCCTCATGGAGTCAGATAGTTCCCAAAGTCTTTCTTCGTTCTTTTTCCTTCGTACTTCTCTTTCCTTTTCTGTTTTGGTTCTTTTTATTTCTGTGTCTTCAAGAGTACTTATTTACTCTTCGATTTCATCTATTCTGCTTTCATTGCTTTTCTCAGAGTTCTTTAGTTCCTCCATTAATTCTTTGATCTCTTGCGTTTCTTTTACTTCCCTCTTTAGGGACTCAATTTCATTCTTCTGAACATTGTTTTCCCTCTTTAGGGACTCAATTTCATTCTTCTGAGCGTTGATTATTTTTCCCTTATCATTGTTTTCCTTTATGACTTCTGTCAGTTTTTTAATCACGGCAATTTTAAATTCTCTGTCTGGAAGGCTCAGAAGTTCTTCCAAGTTACTGTCGTTGCAATCTGGGGCTGGTTTTCTTTTTGTGGTGTGCTTTTTCCCTGGGGAGTTGCTAGGTTGCGTGTGGTTCTTCTACTCCCTACTGTCTGTTTTCTAATTTGCCGTATGCGTTGGGCACTGTGTTGTTGGGACTGGCCGACATCTTGGATGAGCTTCTCTGTTCCCCTCTGGTTCCTCCAGGAGCCATATGTCAGTTTCAAGCAGTCTTTACTGGAGAAAGGTCCCTGTCCTAAAATGTCGATGTGGGGACACACTCCCCTGTGCGCCTGGTCTGCCCTGGCGGTGGGTTCCTGCTCCCCCTCTGGGCTTGGACTGCAGGCCAGAGGGGGTCTGGCGTGGGCGAACTTCCCCCGCTCACCTCTGGCTCCTGAGGAAGCCTTCTGCAGGTAGTCTTTACTGAAGAAATGTCCCTGTTCTAAAATGGTGATGTGGGACACACTCCCTGCGCGTTCGGTCTCAGGCACACTCTTCTGCGTGCCTGGTCTGCCCCGGCTGTGGGTGCTCGCTCCCCCTGTGGGCTCAGACTACTGGTCGGAAGGGGCCCGGTGTGAGTTAACTCCCCAGCTGGCCACTGGCTCCTCCAGGAGCCTCTGCTGGTTTCAAGTCGCTAGGCGGCACCAGAGATCTCTCCTAGACCCCTTGGGGAGCTGATTTTCCACCCCGTGGGACAGGGACCAGAGCGGTAATGGTAGGGTAAACCTCAACGGCTTTGGGGTGCTGTGTCTGCCTTGTGCCCCACCGTCATGGGGAACCCACACCCCTAATTTCGTGCCCGGGTCTCAGTTCCAAAGCCCTCAGTTCTAGGACGTGGGCTGTAGCCCAGTTCAGTGGCGTGGGAATGGCGCCTTTTGAATCCCGCTCCCGTGCCTGGGCGCCTGGTTCCTGCTCACTCAGTGAGGGCCTCCGCGTGTCTCCCCACAAGCCTAGGTCGCAGGCTCGGGGACCTGGGCAGCTGCGATCCGGATCCACGTTTGCTTTTCAACCGCACTGCTTTTCCACGCAATCCCCATCCCGATCCGCGTCTGCTTTCTAGCGCGCCTCATAGCCTCACTTTTAAAACACCAGGAAATCTGTAACAACAATAAAATAATAACAATAATAGTTCATGGACCACAACCAATGTAATGAAATAAAAATCCAGTGGTAAATCGTCGTCATTAGTTTACCTTAGGGGTTCCTCAAGTTTTTCACAAGTGTAGCTAACAATGTCACTGGGCTATACATCTGAAGCCCTGGAAATCTATCTTCTGCATATGATTTTCAAGATTACCCCAGTCATTCTGTTAGGGGAAAAAGGATGTCCTAAAGCTAATTCCATAGAGACTTTGTGGACTCCACCCCCACTCCAGACCAAAGCCATCAAGACACTGGGAACTCCAAATCCCATCACCACCAAAGGGAAGGTTGCTGGAACCTGAGGGTGGGGTTAAGCAGCCAGGTTTGGTATAAAACCAGACATGTGGGCTTTGGGGGAATGCCCTTTTTGGCTCTCCACCAGTTTGTAGCTCGGGCAGCTCTCAGAGGGCCTTTGGGGTTTCCAGGTTGGAGGATCGGGTAGGATGCATTAAAGACTTTATTTCCCTATTTTCTCCCTGAGTTGTACATTTCCTCATTTCCCTTTCCCTTGTAAATAAACCTTTTATTAACCTTTTGTGTGTGCCTGCAGTGGAGTATTAATAAGTCCCTTGTAAACGTGCGGGTGAGGACCCACAGCCAGGCAACCCATTTTATATCAGGGTTGCTCTGTAACAATTCCCATTTATTTCTAACCAAATGGTAAGGAAAAGGGAACGGAATGTTCAGGACTTCAGCCTATAAGCAAATATCATAATTTGCACACTTCAATTCTTTTCACATTTCTTGATGAGAAATGACCCTTTGTTCACTCCTATTTACAGGGGGAAATGAGAAATACAATTGAGTTGGGTATCCCTATGTGTTTTAGGAATGGGAGGAAAACGCAAGTGTTTATCACGTTATCTCACTATTGCAAGATATACTTGGGAATGAGAGGATAAATATCAGTGCTATTCTGAGCACTACAGTTCACAATTTTTCTTGATATGCAATTAAATATTATTTATTAAATACATGTATGAAAATAAAATATATAAGAAAGTTCCTTTTATAATGCCAAGCATAATAAATACCTTTATAACCCACATTATTCTTACATAATAGTATATCAAATTGTGGGAACTTTTAGGAAAAATTTCCCCCAGGAATAGTCAGGTTATCTCTTTAGGGTTCATTGCTTCAGCAAATATTTTCCCATAGATTCAGATCCCTTAAAAGTAACTTCTCTTCATCTGGGTGAAAAATGACTTGATTAGAGCTAAATGTGTGCAATTATCCTAATGTTACTGTGTATAACATCTGTTGTCATTTGTTTTTCTTATTAAATTGTAACAGGTGAGGCAGGCTGGAAGCTTAGTGGTAGCATTACTGCAAAGGGGCAGGTCATTTCCCAATCCGAATGCCAAACTACACAGAGAAGTAGAAAAGCTAAGTTAAGCTTTAAGATCTCAAATGGATATTATCGTAGTATAACACTGGTTATCTCAAGGAATAGTGAAATATAGTTGTGGTGTTTTGGAATATCTTCTGGCATTTAATGTATATATTTTTATGTGGAGCTCTTCTGGTCTCAAATGACTGAGATTGGGGCAGAGAAGAGGGTTCTGTCTTTTTTTTTTTTTTTTTCCAATGAAACACCCATAATACCAGACCAGTGCCAGGAGTGCAGTAGGTTGTAGGGTAAGTGAATTGCCCAGGCTTTTATGCCACTAGCCTCTGTGGTTATCACAGAGGAAGAACTTGGGAGCATGGGTGTGAGGCATGCACTGATGGTAGACACCTGGAGTGTGCAATGGGCATGATTAAGTGGCACACCTGAGCCTTCAGGCTGAGGCTATAAGGGTGGCATCACTCAGAGACAACAATGGTTATGGTGGAGTGGCTATGAGAGGACATGCTATGGTTATGAGACCAGAGCGAATGCCAGAGAGAGTCCAAAGACAAAGAGTAAAGATTTGCTGGGAGCTGGGAGGCCCACCAGGCTCCTGGCCCGCTGGCAGTTTGCCCCACAACACTTGGTGTAGAAAGAGCATTAAGGCCTAGGAGGCCACTTAGGGCTCCAGGACTCTCCTTTAACCATCTTTCCAAATGGATTGAGTGTCTGCCCTGTGCCCTGCTGGCACTACATAGGTACTTAATAAATATGGCCCAAATCATATGTGGATCACTTTCATCTCCATGGAAGGTCTTGGAAAGTTGGGGTGTGTAGCATTAGCAATAATGATAGACCCCCGTGTTCCTACACATGTGCCTGATGGTGGACACCTGGAATATGGTGTGGGCATGCATAGGTGGGTGCACCTGGGCTGAGAGACTGGGCTTACAAGAGCAGCGTTACTGGGATGGCAGCATAATAAGAGTGGAACCAGAAGAGCAGCTAAAGAGAATGCCAGAAAGCCCAGGAAGAGTGAAGACTTGCTGGGGTCTGAGAGGCCTGCCAGCCTCCCGGCCCCCCAGCACCCCCTGCATCCTGTGTACCTGCTTGCATACTACAAATGGTGTAAAAAGCTCAGTAAAAGCCTGAAAAAAACCCCAAGGGCTCCAGGACTCTCCTTTACCCATCTGTCCGATCATAGAGAACAGTGTCTTGTTGGCACTACAGGGTAAAAAGGAACAGCATTATTATTTGCAGTTTTGTTGTGTACTGAAATTTAAATAGGGCCTCCCCGGTGGTGCAGCGGTTGAGCGCTGGGCTGAGAAGCTGCCTGCAGCCTCTGCAGGTGCCGGTTCGATCCCCGGCCGCTGGCGAGGGTCCCACGTGGCATGGCAGACCTCTCCTGTCTTGCCTGCTGCTCCCCTCAGCAGTGTACTTTAGTCCTTCTGCCTGTTCTGCTCCCCGCTCTGGCTCTGGTGAATCCTCTCACCCTCCTGCACTTCTGACTGTACCCAGTGCTTGTATAAATAAATAAATAAAATCTTTCAAATAAATGAATAAATAAAATAAAATTTAAATATGTCCAGGCCATACTATCTTTCTGAAAACAATGCTTCCTTTGTGATTACTACTGTTTCCTAATTACTGTGACATCTATTCTGCCCTGCCAGATTCAGGTAAAAATCCATAGTACTATGGATGTCATTCTTAATTTCTTCACAAAATAATGATCTCTGTCCTTTTTGAGCTCCTTCTGGAGTTAGGTGTGCTCTCTGTTTGACATAGCATTTGAAACCTTTTATTCCTTTCTTCACTTTTTATCTTTTAGCTTTATCTCCCTATTTAGACACAATGACTGCCCTCATCCACCTACCTACCAACATACCAAGCAGGAGGCTATTAGGAATTTAATATTCTCTTATTTCAATGACTAATCAAATAGTATCCCTGATTGTAAACACTGTTTTTTTTTTTTTTGTCTTCATTTTAAGGCAGGAGAGTCCACGTACAAGAATAATGGACATATGAATAATTTTAAAAATTAGACTATTGCTGTACACAAAATGGAAAATATACTTACCACTTAAAAGAAATTTCTCAAGAAGTCTATAGCTTCAAGAAGAAAATGTTGGGAAGTAGGGCCTCCCTGGTGGTTGCAAGGGGTTTAGACTCAGCACTATGAATGAAACTATTGGCAGTCACTGCAGCACAAATTTGATCCCCAGCCGACCAGGGAGCAACCCACATGGCACAGCCGACCTCACCTGTCTCACCTGCTGCTCCCCTCAGCGGTGTATTTCAGTCAGACTGCCTGTTCTGTTCCCCACTCTGTTTCTGGTGAATCCTCTCACCCCCACACCTCTGGCCTACACCCCAGCAATTGTATGCATAAATAAATAAAATAAATCTTTAAAAAAATGTTGGGAAGAAGAAGTTTCTCCTGTATTTCATGACCTGTGTTCTAATTGAGAAAGTCAGTAATGGCAAGAGAAGAAGAGGAGAAAAAAAGAAGCAAGGGGGATGTGAAGAGAAGGGAAGGGGCATAGGGTAAAGCTTTTGTGATTTGTTTGGTAATGAGGTGGTTGCTTGATGATGCAGTAATATTTAAAATTGTGTCATTCTATGTTCAGAACAAACATGTGAATTTTATTAATGTCTCAGTACCTCTTTTTTAGGAGAAACAAGTATGCTTAGTCTATAAAAATAAGGTATTTTAGTAACTTATCTTCTAAGCTTTTTTTTTAAGATTGATTTATTTATTTGTTTGTTTGTTTGTTTATTTATTTATACCAGCACTGGGTACAGTCAGAAGCGCGGGAAGGTGAGAGAATTCACCAGAGCCAGAGCAGGGAACAGAACAGGCCGACTGAGGAAAACACTGCTAAGGGGAGCAGCGGACGCAGCAGGAGAGGTCTGTCGCGCCATGTGGGACCCTCTCCGGGGGCCAGAGAAAGAGCTGGTGCTGCAGAGGCTGCGGGCAGCTTCGCAGTCCAGCGCTCAACCACTGCGCCACCAGGAGAGACCCTGCTAAGTTTTTGATGGTGTAGTAGAAATCACCATTTACTCACAAACTTAGCTGGGTGGTAAGTTAATTTAAAAGTATTCATTAGTATTCTATTTCTATAAAATTGATTTATGTAGTTGGAAATGTTGCAATATTAAGTGGCACATCCCTAGTACTGATGTTTATGGTTTAGGGAAACACATTGATACAGTTAATCTACACTTTGCTTTTTTTTTTTTTTTAAGATTTATTTATTTATACAAGAACCAGGGTAAACGCCAGATTGGGGGGGTGGGCGGGTGTGTGTGAGAGGATTCACCAGAGACAGAGCGGGGAACAGAAAAGGCAGAATGATGAAATACACTGCTGAGGGGAGCAGTGGGCGAGACAGGAGAGGTCTGCCACACCACGTGGGACCTTCGCTGGCCTGCTGGGATCCAACCAGCACTTCAGAGGCTGCGGGCAGCTTCACAGTATGGTGCTCAACCGCTTGCACCACCAGGGAAGGCTCTAATCTATACTTTCTTATATAGAGACATACCAGGAGCAGGATGTATTAAATCAGAAACTTATTAGTCATACCTAAAAGTATTCAAGTTTTAAATTACTTGTCAACAACTTTCTCTCTGAAACCCATTTCCCATATCAAAACTTTGGTTTAATTTTATAGATCAGAAACTTTACATCAGGAAATAAAATACTGTATAAAAATAAACTAGTGTATCTAAAAAGTAGATCCTGAAATTAAAATAGATTTAGCTTCTAAGTAATGCCACACTAAATCCCTTTTGATGCTAATCACTTTTTCATTACCAATCTAAATGCATCCTGTATATATTAATCTGAAGCTATATCTAATATTTTAAGTAATATAAGCATATCATTAAAGCTTAGTTTCATAATATCTTTACTAGTGACTAAAACTTTCTTACTTGGATACACCTTTCATTATAAATATTTGAAATAGCACCAGCATATCTATTTTTTTAAAATTATAATGTGTGTATTTTATATGTAGTATACTATATACTTTATGAATCATAAATAAACAAAAATGATGAAGTAGAAATTCCATTTAAGTATACATATGTGTATATATATATACACACACACACACATATACATAAAATCTAAAATAATTGATTTGCACAGATATCAAGCTGTATGTTCCCTACATTGGAAACCACTGATCTAAAGAGAATCATATTCATATAAGTCATGTCTATAAGAAACAAAAGATACGTGTTAGTATAGTGAAAAATGAACTTTTCACACTATCAATGAAGAAACCACTAATAGTACAATAAGAATTTTTTTAATGTTTTTTGTTTATTTATTTATTCTTTTTATTTTTTAAACAAAATTTGCTTCCCCCATCCCGTCAGGTTGAGTCCCCATAGAATTTTCCTTCCCCAAGGCACCCATGCACCATCACCACAGTCCCCTGTGCTCCTCCCTCCCTTCCTCTGATCCCTCTCCCTCCTACCCCACTGCAGTATGTTTCTGATTTATAATTGTCTGTTTTTGCTTTGTTGTGTTTTGTACTGTTATTATTTTTTTTTACACTGATGTCTTATTTGGTTTTCCTGTATTCCTGTTATAAGTGCAACCATCTGATATTTTTCTTTTTCCTTCTGGCTTATTTCACTAAGCATAATTCTTTCTAGCTCCATCCATGTTACTGCAATTGACATGAGTTTATCTTTTTTGATTGCTGAATAATATTCCATTGTGTATATATGCCACATTTTCTTGATCCAGTCATCTATTTTTGGGCATTTGGGTTGTTTCCAGGTTTTCCTATTGTAAAGAGTGCTGCAATAAACATAGGTGTACAGGTGTTCTTTTGAATCAATGTTTTTGTGTCCTTTGGGTAAATTCATAGTAGTGGAATGGCCGGGTCATATGGTAGCTTCATTTTTAGCAGACTGAGGAACCTCCACACAGCTTTCCATAGTGGTTGGACCAGTTTGCACTCCCACCAGCAATGTAGGAGAATTCCTTTTTCACCACATCCTCTCCAACATTTGCTGTTGCTTGTTTTTTTGATATGTGCCATTCTTACTGGTGTAAGGTGGTATCTCAGTGTGGTTTCTATTTGCATTTCCCTTATTATAAGGGATGTTGAACATTTTTTCATATGCCTGTTGATCATTTGCATTTCCTCTTTGGAGAAATGTCTTTTAAGTTCTTATGCCCATTTCTTGTATTTACAAGAGTAGCTCTGGAAAAATGGAGATATATCAATAGTGTAGCAATTAACATTATGTGACTCTAAATTGTTTTCCCCATTTTTTTATCCTGCTTCCTCTCAATGTCCCCTCATTCCATGGGGTGTTTGTATTTATTTTTATAATTGTAGAATGAACAAAAAAATCACACAATATTTTTAATGATAATCTAATGTAAAATTTTACAAATGGCAGCCAATTTTTTATGGTAAATATTGCTCTTTTTCTAATGATATCATGAGAAACATAATAAGCTCCAGCTTCATTTTGCTTTTTGTGGCTTTCTAGTGCTTCATCCTGTATCATAAAACTATAATTTAAGTACAGCCTTAGCTGAGAATTTACTCATTTATTTTTCAAAAGTAATGCTGTAAAGAAACACTTCTTGGAACACTATAAATCACATATTACTATACTGAGATACTTAACTAAATCCAGAGGACCTCTTGCTTTTCAAGTAAATATGAATTCCATCTTGTTTAAATATATGCCCAGAGTTAATATTATAAATTGTTTTGTCACTGATACAATCTCATAAATGCACATACATTTCAATGTGGATATTACTTTAGAAATGGTAAATAATGTACTTTTAAATATTTTTAAATGAATTAGTCATATGAATATTTTTCTAGCCAATTAAGCCCACACTATAAATACAGAGCCAAGTGGAAAAACAAGTGGAAAGAAAAAAAATAAATGTTTTAAAAATGAAATTGAATACTTTTAGTTTTCAAAGATTAATACCAATCGCATTCTCCATTACTGACAAATAGTCACACAAATTCTCACATAGAAACAGAGGCCCAACAGTGGATATAAGTGACAATTTGGATACCTCACATTTAATTATCTTCAGGGGTAGTACATTATTGCTCCTGAGAAGAGAGTTCTGAAACAGGTCAATCCCCAGCAGGCACCTGGGCATTATGGGGGTACCAGAGGGTTGCTCCATCACTGAAAAATGTCTTAGGAATATCTGAACACCAGGGGAGATATTTTTTTTTAATGTGACTTAAAAAACATTCCTCTTCTTAAGCCTCCAGATCCTCCTATATCATCATCCCAATGACATGACCAGTTGTCATTTTACTTTCTGTCTACGTAACCTCATGCACAGCTAGGAAATAATGATTTAGGACTTGAAATTCAAAACATAATGATGTTCCATTTTTTTCCATTCCTCATTTTACTCCACACCCCTGCAGAGTTGATGCAAGTGCTGAACTCCCTTTGAAGTCAGCTTGCATCATCTTTGATGGAGTATAAAGCAATAGGGATACTGACTGCAGGTTTGAGTATCTCAATTCTCATCTCAGATGATTCTGATACATTCGTCATTAAATGCATGGTATGAGTAAATCCTTGGCAGAATTACCAAGCAGCTAAAATTGATAGGAATAAGCTACATATTTCTATTATAAAAGCCTAGTAAAGAAAAATATTAGCCTGTATTTAAATCATTTTATCTAATATCCCATTTAGGCTGCTCTTATTGTAGGTGATGCTGTAATATAGTCTTATTACTTGTTTCACTTGTCCTAATGCTTTTTGATGAAGGATGATGTTCTTCTTTTTTTAAGTAATGGAATAATTCAGTATGTGTAGATGAACATGGATAGTACTGGTTTTTAAATACATTTTCCTCTCAGCAATAATTAGATGCCACATAGTAAAGATGACAGTAAATTGGAGATAAGAGATTAGTACTTTTCTTTTTCCTTGATGGTGGTCTTTAGTCATGTGACATATTTTGACCAAGGAAATATAGGCAGAGGAGCCTGTGAAGCAGTTGATTACTGGAATTTTCTCTTACACTTCTTCTGCAGAGATGATCATGAAAGTATGTGAAGGAAAATCAAAGCAAGCAGTAAAGTTAAGTAAACATGTGGAGTGCAGGTGCTGTGGAGAGTAACAAAGGAACTGAGTAGAATTTCTTGATCGAAACTTTTTCTATTGTGTTAAACCATTGTGTTATCATAGTACCTAGTCTATTATGACTGATACACTTTTTACATTATTGTTTTATGTTTATACATATATGCACACATAATATACCTTTTAAAGGAAAACAAATGTAGCAATTAAAATAACACAAAATAAAAGAAACCTAAAATCTGTGAAATATTTCATAGCATTTCTGTGATTCCCATTGGGCTCCATGGAATGTGCTATATATAACTCTGTAGTAAATATCTCTAAGTTTTCTCTAAACACTCACATTTTGGTCATGTGATAATCCCAATAATATTCGTTGAATTTTGCCCTTTTGAAATTGGAGGCTTCAAAAATTATAATTTTATAACAACTTAGAATAAATTCAGTTGGGGGAGGAAAGAATTTCAAAGGAGAAAGGCTAGCATGTAATACTTTTATAGGCATTTTAAAGAGCACAGTTTACCTTAGAGATTGTTGGATTATAGGTTTTATGAAGGACAGGAATAAAGAGGAGGATTATGACAGAAAATATTTGTGGATAATTCTTTTCTGTGTTGCTTTATGGCTATATATCACAATAAGATATTATATTCCAGTAAGTTTATCTACATTTCCATTAAAACATAATCTAATTCCTAAAGAAGAAAATCCTGACTAGGAGTAACAAAATTCTCAGAGATCTGAGAAAACTGTGCTAAATTGTAGCTAGACATTTCCGTTTCCTTTGAATCAGTAATTTAAATATTTTCACTTATTTTTCCGTCTAATTTTCAGTAGGTCACTCTCAAGTCAAAATTTAATTTTATGTAGTTGAGGTGGTAGAGTAAAAATGAAATTGCATGCTGTAGGGGGAAAAATTTAACCTACTTTTAATAGCCCCTTTGAAAGATACTTTGAAGACATGACTTACTCTCATAGTATGTTCACTATCTGAAGAATGAATTATTATATCCTTGTCAAATTTTAAATAGCATGCTGTTAAAAATATTAGTCACACAGGGGGCTGTTTGACAGTAATGTCACAGTAAAGCTCTGGTCTATATGAGCAGGCAGAGTCTGCAACTTAATATCCTAGTTCCATGGAAGCCTGCCTTCCACCGCATACAAGGGTGGGGGTGGGAACTGTTTCAAGTTTCCTTGGAACATTGGCAGGACTCTGCCAAATGCTGCAGTCTACTTGCTGTTCCAGCCAGCTATGGGGATCCTGTGTCTTCTTCCTGCCATCCTCTCCTGGCAGAACTTAGAGAAGAGCCTAAAAGAAATGAAAGAAAAATATATATATCATTTCAAGTGAGGAAGAGCTTCTGTGTGTGTGGTTTTTTAGTACATCCAAGAAATGTGAGTTGAGATCTAGACTAGAGGATATAAAGAAAATGATCCAAAGAATTTCTTAAAAAGACAGTTATTTTTAAGTCCCAAAAATAAGTTTAGAAAGTGACTTGGATGAGCCCAGCTGTGATTTAAAAAGTAAATCTTTTATAGTTAAGTCAATATACATTTGAGAAGGTAGAACCTATACTCTGAATCTTATACAGTGTTTTAAACCAAAGTTACCTCAATAAAATTATACATTTTTTAAATAAAATAAATTAAAGGGTGTGTGGTAAAAGCAAAAGAAGAAAAGAATTTCCCCCGTTTTTGTTCTTTGACTTTTGCTTGCAGAGAAAGGGGCGATCTTTACCTAATCAGAGTGAAGCAGGAATCACTGAGGCAGTGGAAGCATCAAGAAGGTGAAGGTCAAGCCTATTTTCCCCAAAGTAATGCTGTTTTATCGCTCATGGAACAAAGGCTACAGCCTTTCTTTCCTTGATCCTTTGTGCTTTTCCCTATTACTTTAACAGATCTGAACAAGCCAGAGATTCTCATCCAGAAGTTCCATTTAGCTACATTTATTTCAAATCCTCCAAATTTCACTTCTCAACATTATAGCTACTCGAGGATGATATAAAACCCACATGTTTAGGCAGGAAGGCAAAATTACCTAAAAACATCATTAACACAGAACACAGTGATTGTTTTCATTGATATTTTGCCATTTAATTCTGGGCTTCATGTCAGCCTATAAATCCAGCCAACTTTCAGTTTCAAGGGTTTCTGTCTTCTGTATGTCTACAAAACATGAATGCAGTTGGAGAAACATTGAGTTACAAATTGCATAATGTTACACTTGGTAACTTGGATAAGAGTCAGGTTGAGAAGCCAACAGTATAAAACAAATACTCATACTAGGACTGTGTGCTGTCCTGAAGAAATGTATTCTGAAGTTGCCTCTGGGCACCTTAGGCTGACACCCTCCTGGTCATATTGTAGTGTGCCCATTTACTCTCTTGAGTAGATTTGTTGTTTTAACAAAGGGGTGTCCATAAGAAAATGGGGAAAATGCCATTTGCAGAGTGAATTTAAGAACAGATCTAAGATTAAGAAAATCATCTTGTTTTAAAAACATAGATTTTTAATGTGTAGGCAGCAGTAAGGCACTGCTTCTACATGTCAAAGCTCTGACTTTGGTCCCCACATCTGAAGAATGCTACATTGCTATGACTTGCTTGTCCTGTCATTTCTTTACCTTTACTTTTTTCACTCACCTTTTATTCCTTAAATCTTTACTTGCTAATTATTTCTCTCTCTGCTTTCCCTCTCCTCCTTCCCCAGAATTCAGGTGAGGGGATGACAAGTTTCAGATCAAGGGACGTTTCTTTGCTTTCAATATGTTTTAAAGTAGATTTTTAAAGCTTGACATTTCCATTGTTTTGTGGAAATACTGAAAAGATTATTTTGAGAATACTGTGTTGGTTCTCTAAATACTAACATTCTAAGTTCTTTGGAGTTGAGTAGATTCTATCTCCCTTTTTTCCCTCTTAGTATGAGTAGGATACTGCTAATCTAAATACCAGTGATCCATAAATACTAGAGATCTTAGTGTTTTCAGAATTCTTTTATTTCTGAAAATCTAATCTGCTAATATGAAATGGAAGCGAAGGCTCCATATAATGTAGCTTTTTTTCTTTGAAAGATATAAAAATATGAGGTTTTTATAAACCCTCCATTGTTTTTACATATATAGTAGTAGACTTAAGATATTCTAACATGGGCCTCCCTGGTGGCGCAGATGGTTGAGCGCCACACTGTGAAGCTGTCCGCAGCCTCTGCAGTGCCAGGTTGATCCCTGACGGCTTCAGAGCAACCCACATAGCGAGCAGACCTCTCCTGTCTCGCCCGCTGCTCCCCATAGCAGTGTATTTCCTCAGTCTGCCTGTTCTGTTCCCTGTTCTCTCTCTGGTGAATCCTCTCACCCTCCCGCGCATCTGGCCTATACCCCGGTTCTTGTATAAATAAATAAATCTTTAGAAAGAAAAAAAAAGCTATTTTAACACACTGAAGAAGAAAGAAGATTGAAGGGGTAGACATGCACACAGTTGGAAACTGGAGAAAAGACATTGAGGAGAAGGATGAATTTACCCATTAACTACTGAGAATCCTTTCTACATAGTCTCTCCCAGTCTGCAGTACTAGCCAGAACTCATTCAGGCCCTGACCACCTAATGCTCAGTTATCCAAAGTATCCTTACTGGTCTCTCTGTCTCCATCTTCTCCCTTTGCAATTTATATCTGAGATTAAATGAAGCAACTAGCACAATCCTGAAAGTTAGCTCTAAAAACTCCCAAGACAAGAAATTCTATATTTATTTATTTAAAAGTCAGGGTAGGAAAAAATAGCAGAACTAGCTGAAGGATTACATAACCCTCCATAAGACAATATCATCTTTCTGTTATTCACAGCTGTGTAAATGGTTTATCATTTATTTATTTTCATTCTTCAGTTCTTCATTACATTTTTGTCCCTCTGAAATGAAACAATGAATTGGGTTTGGGGTGGTGGGTGGTCAAATAATAATGCACATAAGAATAAAGGGGGAGAGAAAGTTGGTTTATCCCATAAGAAAACACATTCCTCAAAATCCATATCCAGCTACTTTAAGTTCTGAGAGTATCAGTATTCACATATAATGATAAACACTTCATATTACAAAAGATCCAGAATTATTTGGTCCATTTATTAGCAAGTAGGTAATTTTTTTCCTTTATTTCTACATATACTTTCTACTACTCATTTCAAACCAATCAACTTTCTCAATATACACATTGCCTATTCTATGGAGTTCTATTTATCTTTAAATGACTTCCAACTATATCTTTCAATAGTTATTAAATTTGTGACTTCCAGTTCTACCAAAAATATGGCTAAAATAAAAATGCTTACTTGGTAGTCTTACATTTGATTCACAAAGCAGTGTTGGGAAACCAGTAATGTATAATCCCCTGTCTGGCATCGTGAGCAACAAAAACTTTTTTATCTGCCAAGTTTTGTATACACAGTTAACCAGTCATTGTGTGTTCTGACTTTTCTAAAGGTTGCAGAAATTAAAATGCAGAAAATACAGGTTGGGGCTGCTGTTGTAGAGTCAAATCATCACTTGAATAGAAGATTGCCTTACAATGACTTCAGGGAAGTCCACAGAAGCCATCCTGCTTGTCCATTAATTAAGCAATAAGATCTAACAGGCAATGTATTTCTGGCCATTTTACATATATTAATGTATTGAAATAATTTGGGGGAAATAGCTAAACATCAAGTGACTAAGTACTTGTGATGTTCATTATTTTATTAGTATAAGTAATTTGAATATTTTATTAGTATAAGTAATTTGAATATGAATTATTGAAAGTAAGAGAAAGGGGACTTTTAAGTAGATAGGAAAACCCAACTTCCAAGTTTACTACATATCATCTCGTTTCATTTCCCCAATGACGTTATGAAGATGTTATTTCATTAACAGATGTGACATGTAAGCCTCAAAAAAGTTTTATGACTGGGCCTCCCTGGTGGCACAGTGGTTAAGCACTGGGCTGTGAAGCTGCCCGCAGCTTCTGCAGCACCAGTTCAATCCCCAGCCACCAGCGAGGGTCCCACATGGCGAGCAGCCCTCTCCTGCCGCACCCACTGCTCCCCTCAGCAGTGTGTTTCGTCAGTCTGTCTGTTCTGCTTCCCGCTCTGGTGAATTCTCTCACCCTTCCGCACTTCTGACTGTACCCAGTGCTTGTATAAATAAATAAATAAACCTTAAAAAAAAAAAAACTTTATGACTAAAATATTTTGCACTCTGATTTAAATTATTTTAATTAAATATCATTGGATTAGAAGGTTTTGATTTAACCTGACTTAAATAATTTTCTTCCCCCACACAAACTCCAGATTCTTTTGATGCGAGAAAAGGGTTTTTAGAAAACATGCTTGTCTTACAGGCTACAAGATAGCCACTTTCCAGGATTCATGTCCTTTCAGTGAGTCCCTTATGCTTTAGATCTATGGTCAGTTTTCAAGATTCGTTTTGTCTCGCCTTTTGTTTGGTTTCTCTATATTATGCATATAAGTGAAACCATCCATTATTTAACTTTCTCCTTTGGACTTATTTCACTTAGTGTAATCCTTTCCAGTTCCATCCATGTTACCACAAATGGCATGAGATTATCTATTTTGATCGTGGAGTAGTATTCCACTGTGTATATATGCCATAATGCCTTTTTTCTTTTTTTTTTTTTTTTTTGCGCCTGTGTGTGTGTGTATATGTGTGTGTGTGGGGGGGGGAACCCTCGGCGGCCGGGAAACGAACTGGCACTGCAGAGGCTGCAGGCAGCCTCGCAGCCCAGTGCTCAACCGCTGCACCACCAGGGGAGGCCCTACCATAATAACTTTATACTTAAAATTGTTTCCATATTCTGCCCTTAAATCATATCTGTTACCAAAATTTCTTAGTTTCCAAAATTGTACAGTTTTGTCTAATGGGTATAACTTTGTATATGTGTGTGTGTACCTGCACATTCATGACTATATTCCAGGTCAGAATTTACTGAATAATTTTCTATTATGCAGATGCCATATTAAATCAAAATAATAGTTTTGGTCACTCTTTTCTTAAATGCTTAGGAAATACACATGTACGGTTTTCTGTTGTCTACTCTTAAATCTAAAGAAACCCCTGTACCTTTCATCATTTAAATCTAGGGCAATTCAATAAAACAATAATTGAAGCTATTTTGAGTTTTTGAGAGCTATTTTTATTTTAAATGTTTAAGGGAATAGTTATTTCCAGAGGACATAAACAAATGAGGATTTGTGAAATCCTATATGTGCAAGAAGCCTTCTTCTGAGTCTGGGAATGGTGCCTGACTGAGAGCGAAATCAAAGAGAAGAAAACCAATGAGGCTGAGGAAAGTAGGCTGAGTTCTGATAGAATCTTTTGAACTTCTGAATCCAGTTTTGTTTGTAAAACAGTTCTTAATATTAGTCATGTAATTCTATGGTCCGGTCTATATGTTTTCTTCAGAACAGTATGAGCTTTTAAAGTTTATTTTATTTTTGTCACTTAAGACTAACGTGATATGATAAAATAGCCATAGTAGGGCATAGTAGGGATGAATTGTATGTCTTAAATAAATTGCATTGTTAAAAATCCAACATATTTCACATATGAAAGGACTTTATAAATTTGTGTCACACATAATTTAGAAACTGCCCGTATTTCCAATCATTTAGACTCTTAAATAAGTCCCAAAACATTATATATAATTGTAAATAGTGAAGAAGAGTTATTTTCAGAATCCAATATTACTCTATTTTTGATGATTTTACCAAGTAAAATGACATAAATTAGCACAGAAGTATTGAATCTAGATCAATTATATCTCTTCCGATGTAAATTTAGGTTGATGCAGACTTTGTTTCTTCAGAGTTCTTTTATAAAGTGGATTTGATAGAATGTTTACCATTATAGTTCATGGTATCACTGCTAAGAAGCACTTTCCGCAGTAAAATTATGACATCATAAAAATTTATCAACAAATGTGTCTTATGGAAACTCAAATGAAATAGTTTCTTTATAATAAACTGAGTTATACTTCTTGTTTAAATGAATTTACTAGGAGATCATGCATTTTGAGGCTCAACAATGAGACCAAAGCTCAAAGTGTTTTTTGTTCATCTTTTTCCAGGCATCTGAGGTCTGCACAAATATTAAGCTTTTATCTCCAGAATGCTTTTTCAGACTATTGCCAGGAAGACCTGATCTACTATATTACTGCAGATGGCTGTCTCTAATATACCAATAGTTATTAAAGTCTCAAATCATGGGTTCTTAGATTTCCCCTCCCATTTTTCCTTTTTTTTATTTGTAAAAGGCTTCTATAAGAATTACTGTACATGCACAAAAAGGTCCCATTTAGAAAATAGTTTGTGAATCCCCATTCTGTACAGTAATGGTCCATATAACTATATTAAGTCAGTTCCTTTAATAGGGAGAGTGCCTTTTTAGTTTGTGAGAAATCTGCTCCTGCTGAGATTTGAACCAAGTACCCTTGGATCTAAAAGCATTTCTTTACTCTTCAGATAAAGTGAAATCTTCTTAAAGGGGAGGGGAAAGGAGGTAGGAGTTCTTTTTGATTTGGAGCCATATCTTTGACAATTTTATTTTTCTTTCTGAGTTACTTTCTCAGTCTCTTCCTTCCATGTTTTATTTTATCTGTTCTAGGATCTTTTTTCATTTGATCATTTGACTAGTGTTGGCCTTTGAAAATATTAATATGAATTTTTGTATCTAGACTGAAATTTAATATCTCATAATGGTAATCTTATTAATCTGTAAATTCCATATCCCAGCCTTGGACTGAAGATTCTTAATATTGTCTCTCCTTTAAGAGTTCATGAGTTTAAATTGTTTGTGTTAAGTTAAAAATAGAAATATTTTATTCTATGGGAAAAAATGATCTTATGGCACTTTGAATTTGAAACTCTGTGCATTGCTTGATGGTGGTCATTTTGTCAATAAGACTTCTGGAATCCTCTCTTAAAAATATTTTGTAGTAATAAAAGAAAAAACTTAATTTTCCAAATCTCCTCAAAATATGGTTATACTTCCACTAGCAATTTTTTTTAACCTGCAATTTGTGATGCAGCAGTCCATCATTTTTTGTAAATGTCATGATATTCAATAAGGTTTAACAGTGGAATTATAGATACTAATGAGCTTCTATAGAAATAACTTGTTTTATTTTCAAAGCTAGATTGTGTTTGAAGGTTTTTTTTAAAGCAAAATAGAGTAGGAGCATCTGTAATAAACAGGAAAGACAGGCTAATAGGTTATAATATTACAGTAACCAAAGTAATTTTTCCTCACTCTTTGTCATAACAGTTCCACTCAGATTGCAATAGTTATAGGAAACCAGAGTTTAGATCCTCAATTGTCAGTGTTTCGTTATTCAACATGTTTTAAATTCTTACAATATGTCATGACCGTTACAGAATATATAAAGACTAGTTCTAGCATTGGGGAAAAAGGTTAATTCAAAAATGACATCAGACACATAGTAATTACTCCCACTGGAAACATGTATAACAGAAAGAAGTTTATTTGCCAAAAATAGAATTTAGCAAGGCATGCTTTCTTTTATTGTAATACCAGACTTAATTATTTACCTATAACTCTCATAATTCTCTGAGACCAAACTGGCAATAATTCAGAGTTGAAATTGATCATTTATTCAGGGTCAGAATACAATAAAGTTTTGTTATTTAATAGGAATTTCTTGAACCTTGTAAACATATTACTTTTTTTTTTTTCCTTGGATGGTCAACTAAAATACAGTTCCAAATTCCTGGAGTAACCACGTAATAAACCTTGAAAATAGTCACCAGCAATAGCTAGGATCTTTTTTTTTTTTTTAAGATTTATTTATTTATTTATACAAGCACTGGGTAGTCAGAAGCGTGGGAGGGTGAGAGAATCCACCAGAGCCAGAGCTGGGAACAGAACAGGCAGACAAAACACACTGCTGAGGGGAGCAGCGGGCGCGGCAGGAGAGGTCTTAATGCAATGTGGGACTCTCGCTGGCAGCCAAGCATTGAACAGGTGCAGCAGAGGCTGCAGGCAGCTTTGCAACCCAGCTCTCAATCGCTGCACAACCAGGGAAGGCCCAGTATCTAGGATCCTGAAGTTCAAAGTTGACCTGAAATCAGACTAAACATAATGGAGAGTGTTTTTATCATAGAATAAATCCAGTTCTACACTATACTATCTTTGGAAATAAATCCTAAAAATAAATGTTATTTACATATAGTTCTTTGGTGACAGAACTAGAAACTATGCAACAAGTATATGAATATCCAGCAGAATGCTTGCAATATAGCATTCAATAAATACTGTAGAACAAAGGAAATTCCAGGAATTATGGAAAGAAAATATAAACTGTGATTCCTAACCACAAGAAAGTAAAATTAGCATTTGTAAACCAATTAGAAAGATAAATGAGTAGTGAGAAGTCTGAATTATTTCTGCTTCCCTGATCTCATTTCACATATAAAATGTCAAAAATAGTTTTTCTTTCAAGGTTATCATTGGACATTTTTTAAGCATTAGAGGCAATAAGAATTTTACAAAGAAAAGGTTCTAAAGTATTTCTCACTTCTTAGCTTTTTTCTGAGAAAAAAATAAACAATATCATTCGTAATTTCAGTAATAGAGGTAAAGGACAAATTTCTTTGACCCAGCAATTGGAAGTGTTAAGATTAAAATGTTTATTGACTCATTTCTTGTTTCTCTGGGACTTGGACATTTGAAAGCAGGAAGACACTGGACACCTGTAACAAATAGTGGATAAGTAGAGAATATTAAAATATAAATTTATTATTTCTGCTTGAAAAAGTAAACATAAGACAATCATGAGCATTCAAACTGAGAATTTGGAAGTTTAAAATGTTTACGCTGTCCTCTTAAGTAACAGAAACATAAGAGCAAAATTCTCTCCAAGCAATTTTTTTTTGCTTCCCCAATTATGGCTCAATGTAGGCAATACAGTATCTTTATATCTTAAATTCTTTAGTAAAGAATCATAATTATCAGTGAATATGTTCTATAGAAAGATATGGATGATTGTATAATTCTGGTAATTATTTTGTCCACCTCACCTAGATTCTTGAACTCTTTTGCATGCAAATGTTCATAGTAATCTCTTATTAACCTTTGGATTTTTGGTGCCTGCTGTAACTTCTCCTCTTTCATTTTTGATATTACTTCTTTTAATTTTCTACCTCTTTTTCTTTGTGAGTTTAGAGAGGTTTGACTATTTTATTTTTTTCAAAGGACTTTTTTTTTGTTTTCATTGATCTTTTGAACTTTTGAATTGATCATTAGGCTTTTTATTTGGAGTCTTTCTTATTTTTTGATATGAGCCTCTATCATTTCATACTAAATTCTTAGTACTGATTTTGTTGTGTCCCATACATACTGGAAGATTATATCTTCATTCTCATTTATCTCAAGGTATTTTTTTTAATTTCTTTTCTAACTTCTTCATTGACACAGTGGCTTCAATAATGTGTTGTTCAGTCTCCACATATTAGAGGAGTTCCTTGCTTTCTAAGGAAGAAATAGAAAAATGAATAAATAAATCACAAGCAGGAAAACTGAAAGAGTAATCAAAATTTTACCAAAAAAAAAAAAAAAGCCATGCCAGATGGTTTCATAAGTGAGTTGTACCAGACTTTCAAAGATGAACAAACACCTGTCTTGCCCAAAGGAACACTTTGGAAAACATTTTATGAGGCCAATACCATTCTAATAACAAAAACAAACAAACACAACACACAAAAAATGACAGACCAATCTTCCAAATGAAACAGATGCTAAAATCCTCAATAAAATCTTAGCAAACCAAATCCAACAAGGCATTAAAATGATTATATAGCATGATCAAGCAGGATTTATACCAGGGAAATAGTATTAATAATATTAAGCAAGCTAATTCTCCATATAAACAAAACAAAGATAGAAACCATGTCATCATATATATATATATATACACATATATATACATATATATAGATATATATATATATATAATAGATGCCAAGGAATCATTTGAAAATATTTAACATCAATTTATGTTGAAAATGCCCCCCAAACTGAGGATAAATGGGACATAACTTGACATAATAAAAGCCATACATCACAAACATACAATAGCATCATGCTCAATTCTGAAATACTGAAAGCTTTACCAATCCAACACACAATAAGAATGTCCATCCTCACTACTACTGCTCAACAAAGTATTGGAAGTCTTATCTAGAGGAATTAGGCAAGAGAAGAATATTAAAGGAATCTAAAATGGGAAAGAAGTAAAGCTCTCATTATTTGCAGATGATGTGATAATTTACATACAGAACACTTGAAATCCATGAACAAACTAATTAAAACAATAAACCAGTTCAATAAAGTGGCAAGTTAGAAAATAAAAATGTAAACATAATGTGCCTTCCCATATGCAAACAAGGAGGTAGAGAGGAACAGATTAAGTTACCCATACCACTTATGATCACATCAAAATAGTGAATAAAAAGACATATCTAGAAGAAAATCTAACAAGAGAAGTGAAGAGCCTATATAAGGAAAACTATAAGACATTGTTAAAGGAAATAGAAGATACAAAGAAATGGAAGATACAAAGAAATGCTTATGGATTGGAAGAATCGGTATTGTCAAAAGGGTCCTCCTACCCAAAACAAGGATTTCAAAAGGAATTACAAAAGAACCTGAACAGTGAAAGCTGTCTTTACATGAAAGAGGAAAAATGGAGGTATTACATTTACAGACTTTAAACAGTACTATAAAGCCATATTGTATTTAAAAAGCATAGAACAGGGCCTCCCCGGTGGCGCAGCGGTTGAGCGCTGGGTTGCGAAGCTGCCCGCGGCCTCTGTGGCGCCGGTTCGATCCCCGGCTGCTCCCAGGCCACCGGAGGAGGGTCCCACATGGCGCGCAGACCTCTCCTGCCGCCCGCTGCTCCCCTCAGCAGTGTACTTCGGTCCTTCTGCCTGCTCTGCTCCCCTCTCTGGCTCTGGTGAATTCACTCACCCTCCCGCGCTTCTGACTGTACCCAGTGCATGTATAAACAAAACAAGCAAACAAACCAGCAAACAAATAAATAAAGCATGCCTCTAAAAAAAAAAAAATAAAAAATAAAAAAATAAAAAAAAAATAAAAAGCATAGAACAAAAACAGGCACACAGAAAAATGGAATAGAATTGAGAACCCAGAAATAAATCACACATATATTGATAGGTAATCAATGACAAAGGAGTAAAGGACAGTCTTTTCAATGTAAAAGAATGAAACTAGACAACTATCTCACACCATAAGCAAAACCCAACTTAAAATGGTAAAATATGTTGAGGTAAGACCTGAAACAATAAAATTTATAGAAGAAAACAGGCAAAAATGTCCAAGACATACAACTCAGAGATATTACAGATTAATCCCCAGCAACAAGGTAAAAAAAGGAAAATACAAAAAAATACAGCAAGCAAAAATTTCTGCACAACGAACTAGACAGTAACCAAAATGGAGAGAGATCACACTGAATTGAAGAAAATATTTGCACCTGTACATCTGACAAGGAACTGATATCAAATATCTACAAGGAACTCACACAATTCAACAAAGAGAAAACAAATAACCCGATCAGAAAATGGGTAGGGACTCCCTGCTGGTGCAAGGGATTAAGCACAGCACTGTGAAGCTATCTGCAGTCTCTGAAGCGTGAATTGGATCCCTGGCCAGCCAGGGATATACCCACATGGCACAGCAGACCTCTCTTGTCTCTGCCACTGCTCCCCTCAGCAGTGTTTTCAGCAGGTCTGACTGTTCTGCTCCCCACTCTTTCTCTGGTGAATCCTCTCACCCTCCCGTACCTCTGGCTGTATTCCAGTTCTTGTATGCATAAATAAATATTAAAAAAAAAGAAAAGAAAATGTACAAAGGAGTTGAATAGTCACTTCTCCAAAGAAAATATATAAATGCATTATGCACATGAGAAAATGTTCACCATCACTTACAGTCAGTGAAATTCAAATAAAACCAGGGAGCTCTAGCTTACACCCCAGTTCTTGTATATATAAGTAAATAAATGTTTTTTTTTTAAAAAGGGGGGGCCATGGAGGGCTAGAGAATTGTGTGAAAAAGGTGAGATGGAAGGGAGGACTCAGGGGACTATGGTAGATGACTGTGGGTATTTTGATAGTGGGAGAGGTATGGTGACTACAGGGCAGTGAGGAATCCTATACTGTTCAAACACCAGCAAGGATGCAAAGAATGGTATTTCAACAACAACTTTTAAAAAGAAAGGTAAAGAAACATGGAATTACAGTTCAAAGTCATACAATAATTACTTTTTTTTAAAGATTTGTTTATTTATTTACACAAGCACTGGGTACAGACAGAAGCGTGGGAGGATGAGAGAATTCACCAGAGCCAGAGCAGGGAGCAGAGCAGGCAGAAGGACAGAAGTACACTGCTGAGGGGAGCAGTAGGTGCGGCAGGAGAGGTCTGCGCACCATGTGGGACCCTTGCCGGTGGCAGGAGATCGAACCGACGCTGCAGAGGCTGAGGGCAGCTTTGCAGCCCAGCACTCAACCACTGTGCCACCAGGGAGGCCCCGATAATTACTTTTATTGTATCATCCTTTATTGCACCTTCCCTTTTGCTCCTGAAGTATAGTTAGTATTTGAAAATAGGAAAATTTTCAGAACACAACTCTTATCTCCTTTACCCTGGTACTTCCATTTTCTGCCAGCCTTACCTTAATTATTCAAGTTTCTGCACAGCTAAAGAAACTGTAACCAAAATAAAAATACACCCCACTGAATGGGGAAAAAAATGCAAACTATACATCCAACAAAGGACTGATGCAAAGATTTACAATGAACACAAGAAGAAAACAAATAACCCAGTAAAAATGGGCAGAATTAAATAGGCACATTTCCAAAGAAAATATACAAATGGCCAATAGACACATGAAAAAAATCTTCATCATCATTTATTGCCAATGAAATGCAAGCAAAACCACAATGATATACTATTTCACACCTTTGAAAAAGGCCCATATGAAAAAGACCAGAAACAAGGAATGTTGGCAAGGATGTGGATAATAGAGAGCCCTACTGCACTGTTAGTGGGAATGTAAACTGGTCCAACCCCTTATATAAAACAATAGGGAGGTATCTCAAAAGATGTCAAATGTATCTGCCATATGACCTAGCAATTCCATACTTCCAAAGATCATAAAAACACTAGTATGAAAGGAAATCTGTTCTCCCACATTCATGGCAGCAGTGGTTACAATAACCAGGATATGGAAACAGCCCAAACACCCAAAAACATATGAATGGATTATGAAAATGTAGAGGATATCTATATCTCTATATATCCCACATATATATGTACATACATATATATGCATATATGTATACACACATATAGGTACACAATAGACTACTACTCCTCAGCAATCAAAGAAGATAAACTCATGTCATTTGAAGCATATTGGATGGAACTGGAAGAGATAATGCTATGTAAAATAAGTCAGAAAGAGAAAGATGGAGAAAGAAAAGGAGAAAATACTAGATGGTGTCACTAATAAGTGGAATATAGTGAAACCAGACTAAGAACCAAAGAAAGACAACACTTAAAAGTTAAGCCTTGGAAAGTGACAATAGATATGAAACATACAAAGGGCTCAGGGGATTAAGGTACAGGTAAGAACAAGGAAAGAAGGAAGCACAATGGACCACTGTGGTGGAACTATGGGTGAGTAACTGGTGGGTACCCTATAGTGATGATTACTGATGGAGATTATCCTAATGTTAACACAATTAAAATAATTTTAAAAATTAAAAATAAATAACCACTATTAAACACAAATAAAGTAAAAGATCTCTACATCAAAATTATAAGCTATTATTAAAAGAAATAGATGACACAGGTAAATGGAAATTTGTTACTTATGGTTTAGAAGAATTAGCATTCTTAAAATGACCATCATATACAAAACAATATGCTGAGTAAATATAATTCCTATCAAAATTTCAATGGCATTTAAAAGAAGTTGAGGATTAGTGAATTTATTTATTTATTACAAAATATTTTTTTTATGCAGCCAAGAACTAGGGTGTAGGCCAAAGGTGTGGGGGGATAAGAGGATTCACCAGAGATGGGGTGAGGAACAGAACAGGCATATTAACTGAAATACACTGCTGAGGGGAGAAATGTGTGAGATAGGAGAAGTGTGCTATACCAGGTAGTTCAGCTGCCTGGTCAGGGATCAAATTCAGGCCACAGTGGCTGGCAATAGCTTGATAGCACTGAAACTTTAACCTCTGCCACAATGGGGGCCCCAAGAATTAGTGACTTTATGTGGAACCACAAAGACTCCAAGTAGTCAAAGCAATTCTGACCAATAAATCAATGAATGAATGAATGAATGAATGAATGAATAGAAGAATGGAAGTATTACATGCCCAGAATTCAAAATACATTACAAAACTATATAAATAAAAAAATATGGTATTTCGTGTATAAAAAATAGAAATATCAATGGAATAGAAATGAATTCCCAGAAATAAACCCACACTTATAAGAGATTATTTACAAGGGATCCAAAGGTATACAAATGAGAAAGGAACGGTTCTTCTACAAGTGGTTTGGGAAGAATGACCAACAACATGCAAAAGAATTGAATACAGACCACTATCTCACACCATACACAAAAATTAATTCTAAATAGATTTAAAAGTTATTTGTTAGCTCTAAAACAAAATACATAGTAGAAAGAATAGGCAAAACACTGTGACATGGCTTCAAGGCTGTCTTTTGGTTCATCACTCCAAAGGTAAGGGAAACAAAAAGCAAAAATCAACAAATGAGCAAGCAACTTAACCTTAAATGCTTTTGCATAGCAAAATAAATCATCATTAAAACAAAAAGACTCCTACTGCATGGCTGTAAGGAAAATGAGGTAAAGTCAGGCTATTTTTTACTTTCCAAATAACAGACTTTCCATAACTTTAAGAAGGTATATTTTCCACCTTTCTGACATCCAGCAAACACCAGATGGACCTTGCATTCAAAACAATCTGTCAGTTTTGTGGCTATAGGCTCTTAACATTATAAAGGGGACTCAGCTGATACTCTGTTACTCCAGTCTCTCTCTACCTGCCTGTGTATATGGTCCCCTGTCTCAGCACTAAAGGCCTGCAAAACCCACCAAAATCCCCAGAATTCTGTTTTTGTCAGCAAGAACTAAGAATGAATGTACCTGGCTGGGATGGTTGCACAATAGCATTCAGATGACTAGTGTGAAAATTCAAAATCTATGAAGAACACATATAACTTAACAATAAGTAAAGGAATAATCCAATCAAAACATCAGCAGAATAACTAAATTGACATTCTCCAAAGAAAACAAACAGATGGACAAGAAGCACATTAAAATTGCTCATCCTCCAGATATGATAAAGCATACATTGTATAAAAATGAAGAATGATGTAAAAATATATAAAATAATGATAAAAAATTAAAAATAAATATATAAATAAATGCTCATCTTCACTTAGCATCAGAGAAATATAAAACAAAACCAGCATGAGCTGTACCTTATACCTCTCACACCTGTGAGAATGGTCCATATTAAAAAGACTTGATTTAACAAGTGTTGGAGAAAAAGAAAACTTCATATACTATTAGTGGGAATGTAGACTGGACTGGACCTACAGAAAACAATATGAGATTTACTCAAAATATTAAAATAGATCCAACATATCATTCAGTCTCTCCACTCCTATGTATTTGTCCAAAGAACGTGAAATATTATAATTTGGAGGGATGTGTGCACTTCTATTTTCATTGCAGTACTACTCTCAATAGCTAATATAAGGAGACAACCTAAGGACCTGTTCTGAAACCATCCTAGGCCTGGTATGTTCATTGTCAGTTCTCACAACTAAAAGAGAATTTAGAGCCTTGAGTGGATTGTGCAGGCCTTTAGTTCTGAGACAGGGGACCATATACACAGGCAGGCAGAGCAGGAAAGACTCCAACACTAACAGGCAGAACAGCTACTTTATACTGTCCAGTGCCCATAGCCACACAACCCATACTCTGATGCAAATGCAAGGCCCATCTGTGATTTTGCTAGTTGTCCTAATGGTGGTAAGCACAGCATTTGAAAGTATGGCCTGTTCTGTGAAAGGTGAAAAATAGTCTGATTTTAACTCATTTTATTTATGGTGCCCAACAACATATACCCAATATACCCAATGAAATACTCCTCAGTTACAAAAAAAACCGTGATATCTATCCATTTTCAGTAACATGGATGGAACTGGAATTTATAATATACAATAAAACACATTTAATATAGTATTCTGTTATTTATATTTACATATAATTAATGTAATAATAAAAATAAATACAATAAATCAGAGGCGAAAGATGAACAGTGGATGATTTCATTCATATGTGGAATATAAAAAAATGAAACAAAGTAACACACAAAACTAAACCAAAACTGATGTTAGGTGTTTGGCTACAGATACCTAATGGACTGTGATGGATTTTATTGGGATCATGTTGGTTGGTGTTGAATGGTAATAAATATCCTAAAGAAATGTGAATCTATAGCTTTAAATCATATACAACGTTGTAAACCATATTTCCTCAATAAAAGAATATAGTTTATTTTTTTATTTTTGTTTATACATGCATTGGGTACAGTCAGAAGCGCGGGAGGGTGAGAGAATTCACCAGAGCCAGAGCGGGGAGCAGAGCAGGCAGAAGGACCGAAGTACACTGCTGAGGGGAGCAGCGGGCGGCAGGAGAGGTCTGCGCGCCATGTGGGACCCTCCTCTGGTGGCTGGGGAGTAGCCGGGGATCGAACTGGCATCGCAGAGGCCGCGGGCAGCTTCGCAACCCAGCGCTCAACTGCTGCGCCACCGGGGAGGCCCCAAGGATACAGTTTAAACAAACAAAAAGAAAAATCTTGTTGTAGATCAGCTGATGTGATTAACTGATGATCTCCACTGATTCTGTGATCTTACAACACATACTTTATTCTAATCAGGATCAGTTTTCCCACATTCTAACAAAATAGTGCAGTATATGTTAAAAATAATAAAAGGTACATTTGTAATTCTCTTTTTATTGTGCATCTGTATTTCCTATGTGCAGACCCAGACAGTATTTAGCAGGACTGCACATGTGAAGAAGAACTGAGAAAAACAAAACTGTGGGAGCCTCCCTGGTGGCGCACAGTACTACCTGATTGGATGTCATCTTTACACACAGACATTTGAGTTCTACTCTGTTTATCGAAGCAACTGGTTTTTATTGATTCTACAAATAAAATGTATGTTCTTGAACCATCCTCAAAAAAATTTGGTGAGCACAGTGCTGTGAAGCTGTCCACAGCCTCTGCAGTGCCAGTTCGATCCCTGCCTGCTGGCGAGGGTCCCACGTGGCGAGGCAGACCTCTCCTGTCTCACCCGCTGCTCCCCTCAGCAGTGTCTTTCATCAGTCTGCCTGTTCTGTTCCCCACACTGTCTCTGGTGAATCCTCCCCCCCTTGTGCGCATCTGGCCTGTACCCTGGTTCCTGTATAAATAAAAATAAATAAATAAATAAATAAAATCCATGGCAAACAAATGAAGGGTTGCATGTAATGGAATAAATGAAGGGCTAATCATCTCATCATTGTAAAATCATTGTAAAAGTCATTCTCACACAAAACCTGAGTTCTAAAGAAATCATCTGGGCATTTCAAGTTTTATTTGATTTTAAATTCAAGAGAGTTTTTATTGAGGTAACATTTGCTTTTGAGATGTGTAATCTAGACTCAGCAGGTTGTAATGCTATAGCCTTTCATGTTCACCAAGTTTGTTTATGAATTGTGCTAGAGATGGCAATCCAATATCTTCCACAAAAATCAGAGAAACACAGGACATTTTTATGTTCTATTCACAATAGCATCCTTACTGCAGTATTGTAACCAAGGATAGGTTAGAAATGTAAACAAGATTGCCTCTGTGCACAAAAGAGAATGTGATTGGTTTACCAATATCAAAAGTCAGTGTATTTTAGGTCATTGCAAAATGTGTTACAATGTGTGAAATATCCTGAAGTATTTCTAAATCTACCTGAAGCAAGGCACAAGCAGGGAGTCAACAGAATAGGCGTGATTTGTATACACACCAACATATTTTCAAAATATTATGTAGGTTTTCTTTTGTTTGTGTTTTCCTTTTCAAAACCTATCAGCTTGAGTTGGATTTTGTGAGAGCTATTGAGACACCATATTGCAATTTTTGAAAGCTCTGTTTTTTGATGGCTTGCAATAAACCACACAGGATATTCCCACTGGGGGGAAAGGAGTTGTAACCTGTCATGAATATTACAATTTACATGATTTGGAGCTTGTGGAGATCTTGTTTAGAGTTTTTGACTCTAGTTAATCACAGATTTTTCTGTTTTGAAAACAATGATTTGAATGTAAACCAACTCAAAGAGGCACAATAAGGCAATTTCAACAAGCTAATTAATTTCTATGAAAAAGAGAAATTTCACATGCTCTGAATTTTTTTGAGAATGGTTCAAGAACATACATTTTATTTGTAGAATCAATAAAAACCAGTTGCATTGCTAAACATAGAGTAAAACTCAAATGTCTGTGTGTAAAGATGACATCCAGTCAGGTAGTACTGTGAAAATATATTAACACTCATGCCAAAGAGGTAATTAGAAAGTGTCAGATGAAAACATTATAATTTTTAATGAAAACAACAAATCTGCACTATAGATGAGAAAAGTATTTTCATTTTTATAAAAATAGTGACTTATAATTTTAAATAATAGACTTATCACATGTTATGCTCAAAGCAGAGAGAAGAATGGCAGACCTCCAGTTCTCTTGTTTGTTTTTCCTCCAAACCATTATCTTCCTAGATTTGTTTTCTTACATCTCATAACTAGTATAAATTCTCATTAGTTTTATATACTTTTTTTAAAGATTTATTTATTTATTTATACAAGAACCAGGGTACAGGCCAGATGTGTGGGAGGGTGAGAGGATTCACCAGAGACATAGCGGAGAGCAGAACAGGCAGACTGACGAAGTACACTGCTGAGGGGAGCAGCTAGCGCTGCAGGAGAGGTCTTCGCGCCATGTGGGACCTCGCCCAGAGTCCAGGGATTGAACCGGCGCTGCAGAGGCTGCGGGCAGCTTTGCAACCCAGTGCTCAACCGCTGCGCCACCGAGGAGGCCCTCTATGTCTTCTTTTGATAAGTGTCAATTTAGATCTTCTGACCATATTTTTATTGGACTGTCTTCTTTTGCAGACTTATATGAGTTATTGGGAGATAACTTGGATTATCTTGGATATCAGCCATTCATCAGCTGTGTGATGTGCAAATATTTCTGTCTATTCAGTAGGGTGTCATTTTGTTTTAGTGATAATTTATTTTGCTGTACAGAAGTTCCTTAGTTTGAGGTACTCCCATTTGTTTATATTCACCTTTGTTACTGTTACCATTGGAGACAAATCCACAAAGCCATCACTGAAGAGATTTGTTTAAAATTTCTTCGATATATTTTATGATTCCAGGTCTATCATCCAAGTTGTTAATCCATTTTGAGTTAAAATGGTAGTCGGTGTGAGATAGTTTCATTTTCTTTGTGTCCAGCTGTGTAACTTTCCCAGCACCATTTGTTAAACACAGTTCCTTTTTCGAAGGTATACTCTTTGCTCCTTTGCCATAGAATAACTGTTCAATTAAGGGTGGGATTTTTTCTAGACTCTAAATCATTGATTTTTTGAGTCATTTTATTTATCAAAACAGTAGCACCATACTGTTTTGATTGCTAAAAGCTTTGCAGTGTATTTTGATATCTGGGAGTGTAATATCACCATTCTTCTTAGTTTTATTAGGAGTATTTTGTCTAACAATAGTCTCTTGTGGTACCGTGCACATTTTAGTAGTGGTTATTCATGTCTTTGAAGAATATCAATGAATATTTGCTAGGGATTGCACTACAACTATTGCTTGGGTTAAGACGACCATTTTAATTATGTTAATTCTTTCAATGCATGAGCTGGAAATAACCTCACATTTCTTTGTTCTTTTTCTATTTCTTTTAACAGTGTGTTATAGTGTAGATCCTTCACCTCATTTGTTAAGTTTATTGCTAAGGATTTAATTTTTATTATGCATTTTATTATTTTTTAAAGATTTATTTATTTATGCATACAAGATCTTGGATACAGGCCAGAGATGCGGGGGGTGAGAGGATTCACCAGAGGCAGAGTAGGGAACGGAACAGGCAGACTGACTGAAACACACCGCTGAGGGGAGCAGCAGACAAGACAGGAGAGGTCTCCTTCGCCATGTGGGGTGCTCTCTGGCTGGCGGAGGATCAGACTCGTGCTGCAGAGGCTGCAGATTGCTTCATGGCGCGGTGCTTAACACCTTGCACCATCAGGGAGGACCCTATGATGCATTTTATTTTATTTTTTAATGGAAAAATGGAAATAACAACATACAAATTTATTAGGATTGTGTATTTGAGAGGCATTGTCTACCTCATGTTACTTGTGTACATGTTCAAAAACATTATTTGAAAAGTGTATTATTTTTATTTTAATTAATATTTTATTTTATATAATTCTTACATCATTTTTCATCTTTGCACAATGTATGCATTTTCATTTTGGTTATATTCCCCATACAATTGCACCCCCCCTTATTTTGACCCTAGTCCTTCCTCTCTACTTCCCACCCCCACCGCCATAGTGTGTCTCTGGTTTATAGTTGCTTGATTTTTACTTTGTATTAATTAGTCTTTTTACTGCATTTTAAATGGGATTGTTTTCTTGATTTTTTTCTCTTCTTACTTTTTTTGCATAAAGGATTGAAACTAATTTTGTGCATTTAGTTTGCAACCTCCACTTTACTGTATTGGTTTATTGTTTCAATTAGTGTTTTTAGTAGAGTCTTTGTGTTTTTTAATGTATTTTTATCATGCTATCTGCAAATAGTGAGGGTTTTACTTATTATGTTCTAATTTTCATTCTTTTTAAAATCTTTTTTCTTGCCTAACTTCTCCAGCTAGGACTGCCAATACTATATTGAATTATAATGGTGAAAGTGAACATTCTTATCTTATAGCAGGTCTTAGTTGGAAAGGCTTTCAGTTTTTCATCATTGAATCTGATGTTGTGATTTTTCATATAGGTCTTTTATTATGTTAGATATGTTCAATCCCCCCACCTTTGATGATTTTTATCTTAAATGAATGTTGAATCTTATCAAATGTTTTCTATACATCTATTGATATGAAGATGTGATATTTATATTTCCATTTCCTGATATGGTGAATTAAATTGATTGCTTCTTGGATGTGAATTATCCTTGTATCCCTTGAATAAGACATATTTGGTAAAGATGTATGTGTATGATCCATTTAATGCATTGATGAATTTTGCTAAGATTTTCTTGAGGATATTTGCATCTATATTAATCAGGGAGATTGGTCTGTAGTTATCTTTTTCTGGGAATGGATGAACATTTTGGTATCAGATTAACTGGCTTCATAAAATTGGTTTGGGAGCATTCCTTGTTACTCAAATTTTTGAGTTTGAAAATAATAAGTATTAGTTCTTATTTAATGGCTTGGTAGAATTCTCTAGTGGGACCATCTAACCCTGGACTTTTGTTTTTTGGTAAGCTTTTGATTATTGTTTCTTATTTGTTCCTGATTAAGTCTCCCAAGTTTGTATTTTTTTTTCATTTTTTAGGTTATTCAAATTACTGATACACAAATATTAATACTAATTTATTACAATTGAATTTCTGAGGTGTCTGAGATAGCTTCTCTTTATTTTCTATTTCTATTTATTAGAGCTTTCTATCATTTTCTTTTTGTATGCTTGATGCTGTTTTGTTTCATTTTGTTTTGTTTTGCTTCTTTTTTTTTTTTTCCAGTAAACTAGCTTCTGGTTTCATCCATCTTTTGGACTGTGTTGTTTTTGATATTTAATTCATTTCCTTCTACTCTAATTTTAATATTTACTTCATTCCTATGACTTTTAGTTTTGTTTTGTTTCTTTTTCTAGTTTCTAAAGGTAAGTGTAAATTAATTTTGTTCTTTCTAGTTTCTTCATGTGGTCTTTTTGCTCCATGCTGACCTTTTTTAAATTATTTAGGTTCTGATAGTTTATATCTTCAAACCTGTTTGCCTTCAGATATTTTTTAAATTTCTTCCTGATTTACTCATTAACTCAATAGTCATGCAGTAATGTGTAATGTTAGTCTGCACATGTTAGTTTTTCATGTTTTGTTAATATTTTGGGTTTCTACTTTGATATCACTGTGATCAGAAAAGATTGATATGACTCCAATCATCATGAATTTTTGGAAACTTGTGATACAACATGTAATCTATCTGGGGACTTTTTCCATCTACTTGAAAAGAATGTGTGCTCATATTTTGGGGGACATGAAGTGCCCTCTAAATGTCTATTTAAGTCCACATGGTCTATTTCTTGTTTACAGCTATTGCTTCCTGATTCGATTTGACCATGGGTGAAAGTGATGTGTTAAAGTATCCTACTAGTATTGTTCTGTGGCCAATGTCTGTTTTCAGATGCAATAATACTTTTGTTATAAATATAGATGTTCCTACATATGGTTTGTATGTATTAATGACTATTATATTTTTCATATATATTTACCCCTCAATCATCTATTGTCTATCTCTACCCATTCTCTTTTTAGCTGGATGTGTACTTGATGTCAGTTGGACTGTCTCTGCCTTTTGGGGGAATCCATTTGCTTGTAGGTTGGTTTTCTAATCATATACTTTGACCCTATGCTTATCATTGAGACTAACAGAGAGATAGCAGAATATTGGGTTTGTTTTCTGATCCATCTAGTCACTCTGCATCTTTTGTTTGGTGATTTAGTTCCATTTACAATTTGAGTGGTAATTGATATACAAGAATTTGATATAGCCATTTTATCTTTAGTTTTCTGGTGAAATTTCCTTCTTAAGTTTTTTCAGATTGTTTTCTATTCAAATTATATAGTAGAGCTCATTTCAACATTTCATGTAGGAGAGTTCTAGAGTGAAGAAAACTCCTTTATCTTCTGGTTTTTAGGGAAAGGTTTTATTTCTCCCTCATTGTATGTTTAGTTCCTTCCAGAAATACTGGAATTTCCCAATACTATTTGTTTGAATAAGTTTTCTGTTCCCTTCTCTCTTTCTCTTCTACTTGCTACCAATACATTACCTTTTCAAATGTATTTGGATAGTTCTTGAAGACAGATATTGGCCACAATGGATAGTTCATTTATTCATCTCTTTCTTTTTCTATCTCTCTGTACTGTACTATTATATTCAAGGTCACTGTTTTTATCAACCATCTGATCTAGTCTGCTCCCAAAGCACTACGCAGATTTTTTTCCTATTGATATTATATTCGGCATGCCCCTTACTTTCTTACTTAAGTCTTAGATTTCTATTTTCTTTTTTTAAAAAAATTTATTCATTTTATGCATTCAAGAACTAGGGAACAGGCCAGAGGTGTGGAGGGTGAGAGGATTCACCAGAGACAGAGTGGGGAGCAGAACAGGCAGACTGACTGAAATACACTACTGAGAGGAGCAGGGGGCATGACAGGAAAGATTTCTCCCTGGTCAAGGAATGAACCCGTGCCACAGAGGCTGCTAACAGCTTCATAGTGTGGCGCTCAATGCACTATGCCAACAGGGAGGCCCAGATTTCTATTTTCTGATCATTAATTGTATTTCTCATGTCATTGTTTTGTTTTTCTGAATTTCGTTGTACATCTTTGATTAGTTTTTCATGGTACTCTTGTATCTTTTGCCTTGCCTTTTTTTTCTTTTTCTTTTTCTTTTTTTTTTTTTGCATTGTATTGCATTTCTTTAGGTTTGTTAATCATAGTAATTTAGAACTCTCTATCTGATAAGAAGCAGTGTTACATATCCTGTGTTTATGGCAGCACTGATAGTACTTCTCTCTGGGATTCCAGAGCAGAATCTTTGCATATCCTCAGTGAACCTCGTAAGACCAGTACAAGTAATTAGAGGGGGGGTAAGCAGAGTGCACCCCAGTCCACTATTCTTGTGCCTTCCCCTGGGGACCTGGACACTGGGAATACTCCAGCTATCCCACATGTATTACCCTTCAGTCAAGGCTGTGTGCATCCATATTTTTCTGTTCTCCCCTCCCTGGCCCTTGCTACTATGGTTTGTATATTAACTTCCTGCACCCGACCACTGTCTCCAATAGTCTCTTTCTACCTATATCTTGATCAGTGAAGCATGAATTTTCTCTTTTTTCCTTCTGGTGCAATCTACCTAGTCTCTGATTTCTAAGAGGTGTTCTAGTTTTGCCAATAGCCACAGGACTGTCTGGATACAGTACTCTTCTGGTTATCCTTGGGGAGTTAAACAAGGACACTCCTCTGACATCATTTTCTGTCAAATTATGAGGTGAACTTTCTAATAAGGAAAATAGATAGAAAAGTAGTACAAAGATAAATAGGATAGCATCAGATAAGGGATAAGTGCTAGGAAGAATAATATATCGAAGAAACATGATAGAGAGTAACGAATGACCCTGGATAGAGGGTTCTTTATCTTAAGTGGTCATGGAAGGCATTTGAACTGAAGGAAAAAGGATAAGAAGCAGTGCAAGGACACATCTCAAAGGTATGTTTCAGTAGATTGGCCTGTTCTACTCCCCACTCTGTCCCTGGTGACTCCTCTCATGCCTGCACCTCTGGCTCTTGAATGCATAAATAAATAAATCTTTAAAAAAAAGATTTATTTATTTATGCATACAAGAACTAGGGTATAGGCCAGAGCTATGGGGAGGGTTGAAAGGACTCACCAGAGACAGATCAGGGAGCAGAACAGGCAGACTGACTGATATACACTGCTGAGAGGAATAGCAGGAGAGTCAGGAGAGGTCCGCTATGCCATGTGGGTAGCTCTCTGGCCTGGGATTGAACTCATGCTTCAGTGGCTGGGGATAGCCTCATTTTATCTTAACCCCTTGTGCCCAACAAAAATAAATCTTAAAAAAAAAGTAATTGAAAAGAAGAGAGAAAAAGAACATGACATGTGACTCAAAGATTAAAAAAAAAAAAGGCCAAATGCCCATATGCTTTATTGATTAGAGATTTATGCATATCAAAACCTCAATCTTTATTATTATGTGAAAATTTATCAAAATCAAATGCACTTTGAATTCTGTGTGGTTGTCAGGAACACATCCCCTCCAAAATATCAGACCATCCTGAATCTTTAGGTTCAAGTCACTTTTTGTCACTGCATACTTGCACAATGTTTAAACAATATCTTAAAAATAAATTCTTGTAAAAATTGCATGAGGTACTAATGGCTTACATTTAAAAATACCTCTGATAGGTCTTCCTATATGGACAAAGAAATATATCCTGTAATGAAGAAAACTTCCCCTATGGAAGCTCAGGAATAGTCTTTGACTCTGTTCTCCTTGCTGGGCTGTAAGAAAATCCCTTACCTGTTGCTCACATGTCTGACAGATGTTAGAGATTCTGGATTGGCAATGAATAGCAGCTTGTCTGATACACTTCGGGTATACATAAATGACAGGCCAGGACTTCCATATCCGGTTCAGTTATGACATTTGTGGAGACAGGGGTACATCTTGTTTTCTAAACATATTTACTGATAACTCTTACTGCATATCCTCAGTTCCCAGGCCTGCACAGGCCTCGGTTCCCAGGCCTGTGACCCAAAGATAACTCTGCCAGAGACTGCAAACCACATAATGCTTCTTAGAGTCACTGTGAATTTAACCATGTGTCAATGACATCACTGTCTACTTGACAGCACTTTGAGGTTCTCAGCATTGTGTGGTTTCTCTAAAATAAACATTTTTCACAGAACCCAAATTTCACAGGGGCATGAGCTTATGGGAAAAGCTGAAGAGAACATCAAATTGAACTCCTAGAACTAACTACAGTCTATACACACCTAATTCATATTTGTGCATTATAGATAAAGATATTGCTGTGCCTAAAATACATTTTTGTCAATAGATTTGGAACAACAACAACAAATAGAACACAAAAAAATTAGACAAAAATTTGCTTTTTAACTAAAAATGAAGCTCTACAATTCTTTTTTTGTTTTAAAAATTTATTTATGCATACAAAAACTGGGGTGCAGGCCAGAGTTACGGGGGGGAAGGGGTGAGAGGATTCACCAAAGACAGAGTGGGTAAAAGAACAGGTAGAAGGATCAAAATACACTGCTGAGGAGAGCAGTGGGTGAGACAAAAGAGGTCTGCTGCGCCATGTGGGTTTCTCTCTGGCCGGCTAGGAATCGAACCCACACTGTAGAGGCTGCAGACAGCTTCACAGCACTGCGCTCAACCACCTGCACCACCAGGGGAGGCCCAGCTCTACAATTCTTGAAAATATAAAATGATAAATAATCCAAATGGAAACTCTTTTGCCAAATGCTATAGACACAATATTTGAGAGTTTTTCTTATATCTCTCAGTATATATGCTGAGCATATATATTTCTTAATCTCAAGGCTGTCAATAGACTATTATAATAAATATTGCTTTATTATCTAAGCTGCTTAATTTTTGAAGTCAATCTCTTTTTCAAGACTTACTTCAAATGCTCTCCTTATCCCATATTCTCCAACTCCTGCCCCCAGTATCATAAACCCACTTAACAGCCGTAAAAATGTAACATAGATTTTGCTATGCTTAATTATACATTTCAGTATGTCAGAACTATTTCAATTCACAAATTAATTAAACCTACAGAAATGTAAACATGTCTCTTTACCTAATGTTTATGTGTGCTTTTAGAATGGCATGTCTTCCATATGACAAGTTTTTTTCCCAATGATGTACAGAACAGTTTTTTAATTAATTGGGATATATAACATAATTTTTACATTAAAATTTATATGTAGGAACACTGATATATGATAACAATTCAATGTACTTATAAGTGATATCTAAATATGTACTAAATATCTTTTTTTACATAGAATTAACACCAATTTATAGCACTATATGTGACCCAGAGTTATAGGATCACACATCTTATGCATGTGACAGTCTTCGAACAGCATGTTGTTCACCCTCCTCACTCTGTGAACTCCTTCCCAGTATTGAAGCCTCAATTCCACAGTCAAAATAAGAGATGAGAATTCCTCAAAGCTAACTGTTCCCATTCCCACTCCCACATATAAGGAGCAGGTGTCTGAGAGTCAGTCCAAGAGATTATGTCCTTGTTTCAAGATTCACAGGATGGTCTGTCCTCATCACTCCTGTCTGTTGCCCAGAACTCAAGTCCCCTCAAAATGTATAATAAATTTTAAAGTCATGGGTGCCAATCAAATAGAAGGGGTATTGGCCAACTGGATCTGTGCCTAATAAATGTGATACCTGCTCTGATACAGTCTTGCTAGGAGATCCTAATTGTGATTTCTGCAACTTTCATTCCTAGAAGAGAAACACTGACAACAAAGAGGGTGACTGGAAATAGTTTTTCCATCTATTGTCTAGAGTACAAAACATTTAGTTATAAATCAGACCCTGCAATGCAACTAAAGAGAATTCTAATGTTAGAAACTTCAAATTAATTCAACAACAACAACAAAAAAAAAAATGTATGTGATAGCATTTGTATGTAATTGTGCTGATCAGAATGCAGTGATGTAAAAGAACAAGCTTGAAAAGTTCAAAATTGCATCAAGAAAGTACATTGCCTCTGAAAATTTCGATTGTGACAACCAAACACACTAACTGGACATCCATCAAATGAATGAGTTCCTTATTTTTCCCCCCAAGGAGGAAAATAATCATTCTGATTATCTACTGTTTGTCAGTCATTGCTGTGTATACTTTACATCTTTACAGTAAAGCTGCATTTCTGCAGTTTTATGTTCTAAAGTTGCCCTATAGATCAAATTATTCTTAGATTATTCTAACAACAATGTTACCATGTAGGGCCTCCCTGGTGGCACAAGAGATTAAGCACAGCACTATGAAGCTATCTGCAGTCTCTGCAGCACCGAGTTCAATCCCCTGCCAGCCAGGGAGCTACCCACATGGTGCAGCAGACCTCTCCTGTCTTGCCCCCTGCTTCCCTTAGCAGTGTATTTCAGTCTGCCTGTTCTGCTCCCCACTCTGTCTCTGGTAAATCCTCTCACCCCCTGAACCTCTGGCCTATACCCCAGTTCTTATATGCATAAATAAATAAATAAATCTTTAAAACAAAACAAAAAATTACCATATAGACTGCCATTACATCTCTTAGTAAATTCAAGACCAGTTTTCCCATAAATTTTGTACAAATAGTTCTTTCTTACTTTAACACAGATTCAATAGTTAGCTTGTAATTTAAGAAAATTTCTTAATCTGAAAACACTATAAAAATAACTCCAGATGACAACATGTTGGATTACAAGAGATGTATTGGACTTGAAAACTATGTTCTTCACCCCACTCGAGACTGGTGTGAATCACTGAATATGTTTTACTATTAATAGAATATACATATACACGTATCATGGTATTCTGCTGTATCTAGTGTACTTGTAACAAACCTGGAAGGTAAGGTAATTATTCTTATTTAAAATAGAAAACACTGAGACTAAGAGAAATGAAATGTTATGCCACAAATCACTAAACTGTTAGAACTGTATTTGAAAGATACTATGTCCTCAGAAGTACAAAGAAGATCCAAGCTAGTTTTCTGGTACTTACTGCTTATAGATGTTCCTGTGGAGTCCCTTCCAGTCCTAGAAATTCTAGTCACCAGACATCCTGTTCTTAGAAGTATATTTATGGACTAGAACTACTGCTTAGGCAACCACTTGGCAAGTGAAATGATAGAGTTCTCCCTAGATCTAGGTCTTCAAAAAGTGCTGGATTTAGATAATTCAGGCTCAAAGCAATTAATTTTTTTGAAATAGAACTTTAATATAAAAATCTAAGCCCCTAAATTTTGATCTATTATTAATTTTGTCAGCTGTTATGTTAAATTGTATAAATTGCCTAATTTATGGATGAAATATATTGATTTTCATGGAGTCCAAGGTAAATTTATCACCATGACTTATGTAGTAGAAAAAGGTCTTAAAAGTATTTTCTAGTAACCGTATGAAATATAGTTCTCTGTTCTCTCTCTGTTCAGTGAACCTGAATTTCATTTTTCTTTCAATCTTCATAACAATTATCAAAATCCAAGATTCTCTGTATTTTTTTTTCTTAATAGTTTACTGTCTGTCTTCCCCACAGTATAATTCTGTCTCATCACTTCGAATAGTATTCGGAGCATAGGAAACACACAATAAATATTTGCTGAAAAAAATAAACTTGAATTGAAAATATCTGCCTAAATGTTGAATTATTAGATATATTTTCTATTTGGAGTGTTGCTATAAAACATACATTTACAATTCCCTATTGTCCCTTTGAAAAAGATAAATTAATTCATTTCATTAGTGATATTGTATTGCCTGTGGCATGAGTTGTCAGTGTGACTACAATAAGCTAACGATTGGATAACGAGAGTTAATTTATCATAGAACCAATTTTTGCTAGTGAGTTGAAGTATAAATAATGGTATATAATAGTATTTGCATTATAAATACTGTTTTAAGGTTTGTTAGTTGGTCATAAAAATTTTCCCTAGGCTGAAACAGCTTGTGGGTAAACATTGCCTATACCACACATAATATATCAAAATAAAAGTGTGTTGGTGCTTTGTTAGGAAAGGAAAAAAGTATGAAAATTATTTTATACAAAGTAAGTGATGCTATTGAACAATCCCAATTTCTTAATGACAATCAACATTTAAAAAAAATAGAATTAAAATAATTTTGAGGAGATAGAGTGTGTGTCAGTAAGAAAAGATTAAGTTTTACTAGACCATCCAGAAGATAAAATGAGATTTTGTCAAATAATAATATAGGTATAGACTGTTTTAATAACTGTGGCAAATACATTAGTCAGACAACTGTGGCTGCTGATATTCAATCATATCAGCACTCTTGATGTTGAAGTGCTATATGATCTCTTACAAATTTAAGAAATTAAATTTTATAAAAATTCTAGATAAGTAATTACTTACGGAAAAAAATGCAATTTGGCTACAAAAATTCCTCCCATGTCCAAAAATTCTTATTGTGCAAAATGTAATATTTTGGTCAATTGAAAATATTCAAAGAACATATCCTTGCCTTCATCCTCAGACCTCAGAATTGCCAATCAAATGATTTCTCTTATGGGACTACTGTGGTTAAATGTGCCACCCATCACAAATAGTTTAGTGAGCAGCCTGGGGATGGAAGGCATTCCTCAAACTTCTGCTTTTCTGGTAGATTTTGCAAACAGCCAAGTTTTTATAAACATTGGTGGCCTGTTTTAAAACTAATAAGCATTAAGATTTATTAATGACTTAGCTACATATTTTAAACTTCTTTGGAAATAATGAGTATTTTTTGGCACTTCTGGGATTCTGTGCATGTTGTTTTAGCTGCCTACAATGTTCTTCTCTTGAATAATGTGTTTCCTTTCAGGATTCTGTTCATATATAATTTATATACATATGCAAAATATAATATTTGAATATAATATTAAATTGAAAATAAAATATATAAATTATATATAATTGAAAAATTGTCTTTAACTTCCATTCCCACTCCGACACACACACACACCACACACACAAACATACCCCAACCTTCCTATTATACAATTTTATAGTCCCTTCTATATTTCCCGTGTAGCACCCTAATATGTGTGTAACCACTAACTCCAATAAGGAAAGACATGTCTGAGCTAGTGTTTACAATAAGTACAGATTACTCTTCCTTTTTGGGACTGCCTTGTTTTGTTTCTAGATTTAATTCTACAATCCTGCCAAACCCATCTTTTGTTATTTCCTGTTGATCATTCAATGTTTGCCAACTGACCCTGTCACCCTGAAATTGAATTTTCTAAAAGATTCTGGATGAAGCAACTTTCTTCAATGTCAAAATTTTAGTTCAAGAAAATGAAAACTTAGGGCCTCCCCTGGTGGTGCAGCAGTTGAGCGCTGCCTGCGAAGCTGCCAGCGGCCTTTGCAGTGCCATTTCAATCCTGCCACCGGGAGGGTCCCACATGGTGCGTCAGACCTCTCCCACCACGCCCACTGCTCCCCTCAGCAGTACGTTTCGTCAGTCTGCCTGTTCTGCTTCCCACTCTGGCTCTGGTGAATCCTCTCACCCTCCCACGCTTCTGACTGTACCAGGTGCTTGTGTAAATAAATAAATAAATAAATCTTTAAAAAAAAAGAAAAAGAAAACGAACACTTATTGAACATCTTCTGATTGTAGTGTTAGAAGCTTAGATATAAAAATGAAGAGCAGTTTTACTTTCAAGTATCTTTGAGTCAACACATGAGAAGAGAAACAGAACAATGCAGTAATATGTGTGCTAAGTGTCACAGACAGGGTGCTAATAGCATTTAGCCTACACTCATTGCTTGTGACTTGCTGAACTATCAGGGTTCTTGGTGCTACTTTCAGGGTTCTCAGTGATACTTTAAGAAAAAAAATGTTCTAAACATTGAATCATAGGAGTATCAGATCATTATGTAAGTCCTTAATCATTCACATAAAATATTTCTCTGGAAAAGGAATAGCATATATATAGATATATGTGTGTGTATATATATATGTGTGTGTGTGTGTGTGTGTGTGTGTGTGTGTGTGTGTATTCCTGGCATGGATGATGTTTTTATATAAAGATTCATTTTTATTTATGTATATATTCAAGTACTGGGGTGTAGGCCAGAGCTTTGGGGAGTGAGAAGATTCACCAGAGACAGAGTGGGGAGCAGAATAGGCAGATTTATTGAAATACACTGCTGAGGGATACAGCAGGGGGAAATACCACATGTGGGTCAACTCCCTGGCCAGGGGTCAAACTCATCCTACAGGGGTGACAGGACTGAGACTTAACCCCTAGGCCACCAGGGAGGCCCAGGATGTCTTTTAATTTATTTTACTTTTATTTTTTTTAATTTTATTTTTATATTCCCCATACAATTGCAACTCCGATTTTGACCCCAATCTCTCCTCCCCGCCCCAGGATGTCTTTTTAAAATAGAGTTTTAGGCTCTACTATCTAATTAGAGATACTGTTACAATAGTTTTCTTTTAAATAAGCTTTCAAGATATTTATGATGCTGTCGGACTTGAAAACAAGCCCTTTCTTTTCAGAAATCAATATTCACTTATTTGAGTTACAGACACTTTATTCCAACCATTCAAAACTTCTATTTTACCCTTTCCTTGCTATTTTAGAGGAAATTTAATTTATTTTCATAGAAATTCTAAATTTGAAGATGTTTTCGCTTTTTTATTGGTGATACCTGATGGGGAGAATTTTAATGCCGTGAAATTAAAAAAATAAAATTATTTAAAAAATAAACTATAGGACCTCCCTGGTGGCGCAGTAGTTGAGCACTGGGCTGTGAAGCTGCCCGCAGCCTCTGCAGCGCCGGTTCGATCCCCAGCTGCCTCAAGGGTCCCACATGGCACGCAGACCTCTCCTGCAGCCCCTGCTGCTCCCTTCAGCAGTGTACCTCCATCATTCTGCCTGTTCTGCTCTCTGCTCTGGCTCTGGTGAATTCTCTCATCTTCCCATGCTTCTGACGGCATCCAGTGCTTGTATAAATAAATAAATAAAATCTTAAAAAAAAAAAGTTTAAAAAAATAAAAAATAAACTATAAGAAAACAATTACATATGATACAAAGAAATTCCAAACAAAGATCATCTTCACTCTATTGTTCTAAGTGATGTATGTTAATTCAAAACTAATCTGGGGCCAAGACCTTGCATTCTGGTCATTCACAAGCAAATAGTCAACATCTTCGAAATGCTCACACCCACTAGATTGAAGGTGTCGATATAAAACTTTGAAAACAGTGAACATTGTGTTTTAGGCATTTGTAGCAGTATAAAGTATCTGTGTGGTAATCTATGCTTTTCCCAATAAGCACAATTTAGTTCTAATTGAGAACTCTTTGCTATCCTGCATGAATTTGATGCTTTATCCATCAGAGTTTTGTTTGCTTATTTTTGGTACTTCTTCATATATATTATACTTAATAAATTTGTTCTTAAAATATATTCAGCTTGAAGATAGAATCTGATTCATGAAAGGCATCTCATCTTTGAAAGGATGGAATAAGATTGATTTAGTAATGAAAGCTAAAACCAGTAAGTCCTGTTAGCTTGCCTTCTACACAACTGTAAATAACATTGGTTTATCATTGCACATATACAGAATAATTTTTCAAACATTATCTCATTTAATTCTCAGACTTTCCCTGTAAATTACTTATTCATAAGTCTTTTTTACAGACTTATGAATAGTCAGGAGTACTACTTTTTTATAGGAGTACTCAAATAGACTGATCAAAGATCACAGAACAAGCAGATGAAAACAATCATCAAAAGGAGACACATCCTTCAAATTTCATCATCTTCATAAATCTTCCAAAGGCACAGTGTCTTTGCTCTTCATAGGCTGCATCGGTCTCCTCTTTGTTGAGGATTTATTTTTTTCATTTGTATACTAACATTCCCAATGGTCCTTTTAGCTGACATTAGGGGAGTTTAATGTATATATTGTTCGGTTGCAATGTATTTGTTCTTTGGGATATAATTTGCTTAGTAACTATTCTATTTCCATTAAAAACAGATACTGTTTTACATTACTCTTATTTTCAAAGTTCTGAAAAAAAAAACCTAAACAAAGAACAACAAAAAAAGCAACATAAAGAAAACAATGCAGACAAATATGTGTGGCCTCTAAAAAGGATGCAATGGTATTTAAGTAATTACATTTCTCAGTGCACTGTCAACAGCCATACCAGAGCTATTTCTTACTGAGAGCACAGTTTGAGTTTCCCCATTGTTCCTGGCAAACTTGCTCCTATGTAGCAAGCTGAATATTCAACTTCATGAGGATTTTTCTTTCTGGATGAGGGAAGGAGAAAGGTTCTTATCAATTTGAAACACGAATTCACATTTGGCAGATCATAGCAGATAAGCACACTAAGGGAAAATGCCATGTGCATGCCAGCTAGAACCCCCACCACATGGACCTCTCCCCTGTCTGCCAAATAACTGGTCTTTTTGATATGAGCCATTCTCACAGGTGTGAGATGGCTTTTCATGGTAGTTTTGATTTGCATTCCCTGATGATAAGTGATGATGAATATTTATAAATGTGTCTATTGATCATCTGCACATCTTATTTGGAGGCGTGTCTATATAACTCTTCCACCCATTTATTGACTGAGTTAGTTGATTTTTGTTGTTGTTGTTGTTGAGTGAGCCCTTTATATATTTTGGATATCTGTCCTTTGTCAGATGTGTTATGAGCAAGTATTTTCTCCCATTTAGAAGCTTGGCTTTTTGTTTTACTGATAGTTCCTCTCACTGTGCAGAAACTTTTTTTTTTCTTGCCTGGAGACCAGTCCACAAAGTCACCCTAAAGTCAATGTAATGCAGTGTTTTGTCTATTGCTTCTTCACCTTATTTTACAGTTGTGGGTCTTATGTCTATGTCTTTAATCCACTGTGAGTTAAATGTTGTGAAAAGTGTAATATTATCTAATTTCATAGTGTTCCATATGACTATCCAGTTTTTTTAATTTGCTGAAGAGACTTCCCTTTTCCCAGTGTATGCTCTTGACTCATCTGTCATAAATTAAATATGCATTGATGCGTGGTTTTATTTCCTAGGTCTCAGTTCTATTCCATTTGTCTATGTGTCTGTTTTTGTTCCAGTTGCTTACAGTTTTACTGGAATAGATTTGAAGTATAGATTGAAGTCTGACAGTGTGATATTGCTACTCTTCCACTTTTTTGTCAATATTGCTTTGTCTACTTGGGATCTTATCTGGTTCCATATGAATTTGTGTATTATTTCTACAGTTTCTTTGGAGAACAGCATTGGAGTCTTGGTAGGGATTGTGTTGAATCTTTTTATTGGTTTTGGCAGGATAGTAATTTTAGCAATGTTTCCAAAACTATGAGCAGGAAACATCTTTCTGTTTACTTTTGTATTCTATTTCTTTTAACAATATCTTACTGTTGTCATGTACATGTCCTCCACCTCCTTTGTTAAGTTTATTCGTAGGAATTTAATTCAGTTTTGTGCAATTATGAATGGTATTATTTTCTAGATTACTTTATCTTCAAACTAATTATTTTTGTATAGAAATATAATTAATTTTTGTAGATTTATTTTGTAATCTTTAATATACTAGTTTATTGTTTCAATTAGTATTTTAGTGGAGTCTTTTAAGGGTTTCCATGTATATTATCATCTCATCTGCAGACAGTGAGAATTTTACTTCTTCTTTCCCAATTCAGATTCCTTTTACAAACTTCATTTGCCTGATTGCTCTAGTTAGGATTTCTAATACTTCACCGAATAGTAGTGTTGAAAGTGGACATCCTTAACTTGTACCAGATAACAGAGGAAATATTTCAGTTTTACCTCATTAAGTATGATGTTGGCTGTGACTTTGTCATAAATGACCTTCACTATGTTGAGGAATATTCCCATATTTTTTAGGGTTTTTAATCATAAATGGATGTTGAAACATATAAAATGCTTTCTTAGTATCTATTGACATAATCACATGATTTTTATATCTCATTTTGTTGACATTGACCTTCAGTGGTTTCAGATGAAATCAGTGATATTCCAGTGATATTTAGATTTAATCAGATATTCAGACATTTCCAGTGATATTCAGATGTTGAGCTATCCCTGTCCCCCTGGAATAAACCCTTCTGATGCATTATTGGATTAGGTTTGCTAAAATTTTGGGAGCATATTTGTATCTATGTTCATCAGAGAAATTGGTCTGTTAATTTTTTTGTTTGTTTTGGTATGAGAGTGCTGTTGCCCTCATAAAATGTGTTTGGAGTCTTTCCGTTTTTATATAGTTTTGGAAGAGTTTGAGAAGAGTAGGTATTAGTTCATCTTTGCAGGCTTGGTAGAACTTACTAGTAGAACCATCTGGACATGAACAACTTTTCTTTGAGCAAATTTTGATTGCTGTTTGGATACCTTTGCTTGTGATTGGTCTGTTCAGATTCTTTTCTTACTGGTTCACACTAGGAAGCTTTTAAGAATTTATCAATTTATTCTAAGTTATTCAACTTGTTGGCAAAAAGGTGTTCATAAACATCTCCTAGGTGCTTCTGTATTTCTGAAATATTTGCTGTGATTTCTCCTCTTTTGTTTCTGACTGTATTTATTATTATTATTTTCCTTTTAAAAAGTGGTTCTTGCTAGAGGTCTGTCTCTTTTGTTGTTTTATTTTTTTTTCCCCAAAGGACAAGTTTTGATTCAGTTCATCTTTTTGTGTGTCCTTTTTATTTCTATTCCATTTATTTCCATTACAATTTTTATTATTTCCTCCTTCTACTGGCTTTCGATTAATTTATTCTTTTTTAAATATTTTCAAGTGAGAGATAAGGATGTTAACTTGAGTTCCTTGTTTTCTCTTGATACAAGTATGGATTGCTTCTTCTCATTACTATTTTTTGCTGTGTGCCATGGTTCTGATAAGTCATTATTTTCATTCATTTCCAAATTTGTATTTTAATTCTTCTTTGATTTTATCATTTATCCAATGGTTGTTCAGAAGTGCATTGTTCCATCTCAAAATATTGGTGGTTGTTTTTCTGCTTCATTTTTGTAGTTGATCTCTAGCTTGATACAATTTTGATCAGAGAAAATATTTTATATTATTTCAATCTTCATGAACTTATCGATATTCATTTTGTTTTTTTTTTTTTTCCATATTTATTTTTTTTTTAATTTTTTTTTTATAAATTTTATTGTTATATTCCCCATACAATTGCAGCCCCCCATTCTGACCCCAATCCCTCCCCTCCTGCCCCCGCCCCCCTAAAAGTGTCTCTGGTTCATAGTTTTTTGTTGATTTTGATTTTCACTTTCTTATAGTTATTCATTTTCCTGGTCCCTTATTTAAGTTTTCTAGATTCCTGCTATGAGTGAGACCATCCGGTATTTTTCTTTTTCTTTTTGGCTTATTTCGCTGAGCATGATCCCTTCCAGCGCCATCCATGTTGCAGCAAATTGCATGTGTTTATCTTTTTTGAATGCTGAGTAATATTCCATGGTATATATGTACCACATCTTCTTGATCCAGTCATCTATTTTTGGGCATTTGGGTTGTTTCCAAAGCTTAGCTATTGTAAACAGTGCTGCTATAAACATAGGGGTGCAGGTGTTCTTTGGAATTGATGTTTCTGTGTCCTTTGGGTAAATACCTAGGAGTGGAATTGCTGGGTCATATGGAAGCTCTATGTTTAGTAGGTCCAGAAATCTCCACACAGCTTTCCACAGTGGTTGGACCAGTTTGCACTCCCACCAACAGTGCAGAAGAGTTCCTTTTTCTCCACACCCTCGCCAACATTTGTTGTTGCTAGTTTTTTTAATATGTGCCATTCTCACTGGTGTAAGATGGTATCTCATGGTAATTTTGATTTGCATTTCCCTGATGACAAGTGATGTTGAACATTTTTTCATATGCCTGTTGGCCATTTGCATTTCCTCTTCAGAGAAGTTTCTTTTAAGCTCTTCTGCCCATTTTTTGACTGGATTATTTTCTTTGTTGTTGTTGAGTCTCATCAGCTCTTTGCAGATTTTTGTGATCAGTCCTTTATCATTAGTGTTGGGTGCAAAAATGTTCTCCCAGTTGGTGGGGTTTCTCTTTGTTTTTGTTATTGTCTCTTTTGCTGTGCAAAAGCTCTTTAATTTGATATAGTCCCAGCTGTTTATCTTTGCCTTCACTATCACTGCTTTGGGTGATGTGTCTGTAAAGATGTCTTTGATGTGCAAATCACGTAGTGTTTCGCCTATATTTCCTTCTATATCTTTTATGGTTTCAGGTCTTATGTCTAGTTCTTTAATCCATTTTGAGTTGATTTTTGTGTATGGTGTGAGGTGGTGGTCAAGCTTCATTCTTTTGCATGTAGCGACCCAGTTTTCCCAGCACCATTTATTGAACAAACTTTCTTTGCTCCAATGCATATTCTTTGCTCCTTTGTCAAAGATTAGTTGACCATAAATCTGTGGGTTTATTTCTGGATTTTCTATTCGATTCCATTGGTCTGTATGTCTGTTCTTGTTCCAATACCATGCAGTTTTGATGATTATGGCTTTGTAGTATAGTTTGAAGTCTGGGAGTCTGATGCCTCCATTCCCTTCTTTTTTTTTCAGGAGAGCTTTGGCTATTCGGGGTTTTTTGTGATTCCATATGAATTTCATCAATAATTGTTCTATTTCTTTGAAGAATGACATTGAGATTTTGATTGGAATAGCATTGAATCTGTATATTGCTTTTGGAAGGATGGCCATTTTAATAATGTTTATTCTTCCAATCCATGAGCAGGGGATGTCTCTCCATTTCTTTGTGTCTTCTTCTATTTCTTTTAACAGTGTTTTATAGTTTTCTTTGTATAGGTCCTTTACCTCTTTTGTTAGATTTATTCCCAAATATTTGATTTTTTTTGTTTCAATAACAAAAGGGATGGTCTTTTTGATTTCTTCTTCTTCAGATTTATTGTTTGTGTATAGGAAGGCTACTGACTTTTGCGTGTTGATTTTGTATCCTGCCACTTTACTGAACTGATTGATGAGTTGAATTAGCTTTTCTGTGGAGTTTTTGGGGTTCTCTATGTATAATATCATATCGTCTGCAAATAGTGATAGTTTGACTTCTTCTTTTCCTATTTGGATTTCTTGGATGTCTTTCTCTTGTCTTATTGCCCTGGCTAGGACTTCCAGTATTATATTGAAAAGCAATGGTGAGAGTGGACATCCTTGTCTTGTTCCAGATCTTAATGGAATTGCTTTCAGCTTTTCACCATTGAGAATGATACTGGCTGTTGGCTTGTCATAGATGGCCTTTATGATGTTGAGGTATGTTCCTTGTATCCCAAGAATTTCAAGGGCTTTTATCATGAATGGGTGTTGCACTTTGTCGAAAGCTTTCTCGGCATCTATTGATATTATCATATGGTTTTTATATTTCTTTTTGTTGATGTGTTGGATAACGTTGATTGATTTTCGGATGTTAAACCATCCTTGTGCCCCTGGAATGAATCCAACTTGGTCGTGGTGAATTATCTTATGGATACATTGTTGGATTCTGATAGCTAAAATTTTATTGAGGATTTTTGCATCAGTGTTCATTAGGGAGATTGGCCTGTAGTTTTCCTTTTTTGTGTTGTCCTTGTTCGGTTTTGGTATTAGTGTAATGTTGGCTTCATAGAACGTGTTTGGTATTGTCCCTTCCTTCTCAATTTTTTGGAAGAGTTTGTGAAGGATAGGCACTAATTCGTCTCTGAATGTTTGGTAGAATTCATTTGTAAATCCATCAGGTCCTGGGCTTTTGTTTTTGGGGAGGTTTTTGATTACCATTTCAATTTCGCTAATTGTAATTGGTCTGTTTAGGTGTTCTATTTCTTCTTTATCTAGCTTTGGGTGATTGTAGAGTTGTAGGAATTTGTCCATCTCCTCTAGATTGTTAAACTTGTTTCCATATAACTGTTCATAGTAGTTACTGATTATTCTTTTGATTTCTGCTGTGTCCGTTGTGATTTCTCCTCTTTCATTTATGATCCTGTTTATTTGTGCTTTCTCCCTTTTTTCCTTTGTGAGCCTGGCTAGGGGTTTGTCTATTTTATTGATTTTTTCAAAGAACCAGCTCTTGGTTTCATTGATCTTTTGGATTGTTTTTTTAGTTTCAATTTCATTTATTTCTGCTTTGGTTTTTATTATTTCTTTTCTTCTACTGGTTTTGGGGTTTTTTTGTTGTTCTTTTTCTAGATCTTTGAGCTTCGAGATTAGGTTGTTTCTTTGCGTTCTTTCTTGTTTCTTGATGTGAGCTTCTATTGCTATATATTTTCCTCTTATTACTGCTTTTGCTGCATCCCATACATTTAGGATATTGGTGTCCTCCTTGTCGTTCAATTCAAAAAATTTTTTAATTTCTTCTTTGATCTCCTCATTACCCCAATGTTCTTCCAGTAGTGTGGTTTTTAATCTCCATGAGGTAGGAAAGTTCCTTGCCTTCTTTTTATGGTTTATTTCTAGTTTGATGCCTTCATGGTCAGAAAAGATGGTTGATATGATTTCAATCTTGGTGTATCTGTTGATGTTTGTCTTGTGCCCCAGTATGTGATCGATCCTGGAGAATGATCCGTGTGCGCTTGAGAAAAATGTGTACTCCGTTTTTTTGGGGTTTAGTGTTCTATAGATGTCTGTTAAGCCCAATTGCTCTAGGTCTTTATTTAGAGCTTTGGTTTCTTTACTTATTTTTTGTCTTGTTGATCTATCCATTGTTGATAGTGGTGTGTTGAAGTCTCCCGCTACGTATGTGTTTTCTCTGATGTCTGTTTTCAGAGAGGACAACAGTTGTCTGATATATTTTGGTGCTCCTTCATTTGGTGAGTATATGTTAATGAGTGTTATTTCTTCTTGAAGTATTGTCCCCTTGATCATAATGTAGTGACCATTGGGGTCTCTTTTTATCTTTTTGAGTTTGAAATCTGTTTTATCTGATATAAGTATAGCTGTTCCTGCTTTCTTTTTTGGTCCATTTGCTTGTAGGATTGTTTTCCATCCTTTAACTTTGAGCCTATTTTTATCTTTTGTAGCTAAATGTGTTTCCTGGAGACAGCAAAAGGTTGGGTTTTGTTTCTTAATCCAGGCTGCAACTCTGTGTCTTTTTATTGAAGAGTTTAGTCCATTTACATTTAGAGTTAATATTGATATGTTAACATCTGTATTTGCCATTGTGTTTGTCTTTCCTTTGATTTTATTTATTTATTCTTTTAATAACTTTTTTTTTTTTTGGCCTTCTTTCATTGTTATTCGTCGCTCTGAGGTTCTGGCTTTAGGACTCCTTGTAGTATTTTTTGGAGTGGGGGTTTAGTTGCAATGAAATTCCGGAGTTTCTGTTTGTCTGGGAAGATCCATATTCTTTCTTCAAAGAGGAAGGAGAGCTTTGCGGGATAGAGTATTCTTGGTTGGCATCTGTTTTCTTGGAGTCTGTTGACTATGTCCTTCCACTCTCTCCTTGCCCGTAGTGTTTCTTCGGAGAAGTCTGATGTCAGCCTGATTGGTTTTCCTTTGAATGTTATCTGTTTCTTCCCTCTTGCCAGCTTCATTATTTTTTCCTTGTCCTGGATTCTTGGGAGCTTTACTATTATGTGTCTTGCTGTATTTTTCCTTTCGTCGTGGAAGTTAGGTGTTCTTCTTGCTTCTTGTATATCAATTTTCAGCTCCTTCTTCACATTTGGGAAGTTCTCTTCAATTATCTCTTTGAATATTTTCTCTGTTCCTACATCTCTCTCCTCTCCTTCTGGTATTCCTATAACTCTTATATTTCCTTTCCTCATGGAGTCAGATAGTTCCCGAAGTCTTTCTTCGTTCTTTTTCCTTCGTACTTCTCTTTCCTTTTCTGTTTTGGTTCTTTTTATTTCTGTGTCTTCAAGATTACTTATTCGTTCTTCCATTTCATCTATTCTGCTTTCATTGCTTTTCCCAGAATTCTTTAGTTCTTCCATTAATTCTTTGATCTCCTGCATTTCTTTTACTTCCCTCTTTAGGGACTCAATTTCTTTCTTCTGACCATTGTTTTCCCTCTCTAGGGACTCAATTGCATTCTTCTGAGCGTTGATTATTTTTCCCTTATCATTGTTTTCCTTTATGACTTCTGTCAGTTTTTTAATCACGGCAATTTTAAATTCTCTTTCTGGAAGGCTCAGAAATTCTTCCAAGTTATTGTCGTTGCAATCTGGGGGCTGGCTTTCTTTTTGTGGTGTGCTTTTTCTCTGGAGAGTTGCTAGGTTGCGTGTGGTTCTTCTCTTCCCTACTGTCTGTTTTCTAATTTGCCGTATGCGTTGGGACACTGTGTTGTTGGGACTTGCCGGCATCTTGGGTGGGCTTCTCTGTTCCCCTCTGGTTCTTCCAGGAGTCATCTGTCAGTTTCAAGCAGCCTTTACTGGAGAAAGGTCCCTGTTCTAAAATGCCGATGTGGGGACACACTCCCCTGTGCGCCTGGTCTGCCCCGGCGGTGGGTTCCTGCTCCCCTCTGGGCTTGGACTGCAGGCCAGAGGGGGTCTGGCGTGGGCGAACTTCCCCCGCTCACCTCTGGCTCCTGAGGAAGCCTTCTGCAGGTAGTCTTTACTGAAGAAATGTCCCTGTTCTAAAATGGTGATGTGGGACACACTCCCTGCGCTTCTGGTCTCAGGCACACTCTTCTGCGCGCCTGGTCTGCCCCGGCTGTGGGTGCTCGCTCTCCCTGTGGGCTCAGACTACTTGTTCAGAAGGGGCCCGGTGTGGGCTAACTCCCCAGCTGGCCACTAGCTCCTTCAGTAGCCTGTGCTGGGGTCAAGTCGCTAGGTGGCACCAGAGATCTCTCCTAGAGCCCTTGGGGAGCTGATTTTCCACCCCGTGGGACAGGGAGCAGAGCGGGGATGGTAGGGTACACCTCAACGGCTTTGGGGTGCTGTGTCTGCCTTGTGCCCCACCGTCGTGGGGAACCCACGCCCCTAATTTCGTGCCCCGGGTCTCAGTTCCAAAGCCCTCAGTTCCAGTATGCGGGCTGTAGCCCAGATCAGTGGCGCGGGAATGGCGCCTTTTGAATCCCGCTCCCCTGCCTGGGCACCTTGTTCCTGCTCACTCAGGGAGGGCCTCCGCCGTCTCCCCGCAAGCCTAGGTCGCAGGCGCAGGGGCCTGGGCAGCTGCAATCCGAGCGCCGCTTTCGCGCAAGCTTACCGGGCGGCCGGGGCTGTGTGCTGGTGCTGGTCTCCTCCTGGTGGGCGGGGCTCTCTTTAATGGCGCCTGGAGCTCACCTCTGCGGCGGATCCTGCAGGGTTCGCCTCAGCTCCCGTTCACGGGGTGTGGTGGCTGAAATAGTTCCTTTCCACTCACAGTCCCGCTTGCTGCATCCGTTTTTCTTGTTGGGCGTTTTGGTTTGTTGTTTCCCTCGTCTCTGCCGGTCGGAGAGTGCCGCCTCTGTGGGCGGGGGAGGGGAGCAGGGTTCTGCGCTTCCCTCCCTTCTCATCCTCTTTTATGGCAACTTTCTTCTTCGGGCAGTTTGCTGGAGTCGTCCGTTTATCTTCTGTGTCCCAGTTCTCACTGGGACCTGCCGCTTTTCCTCCCTATTAACTTTTTTTAATGGGAGATCTTACTCGCAGCGTCTCCTCGCCGCCATGTTGCTCCGCCCCTCCTCTCGATATTCATTTTGTTACCCAATATGTGTCCAATATTCATTTTGTTACCGTGTAAATTTCAAAATGTGTTTCACTTTATGGGGTGCAGTGTCCTATAAATTTCCAGTAAGCCTGTATGTCCTAATTCCTATTTAAGGCTGTTTATTGTTTGTTTGTTTATTTCTCTCTGGTTCATTTATACATTGGTGAAAGTGGGATACTGAAGTCACTTATGATTATTGTGCTGCTAATATATGGTTTCTTATTTGATGATAATTATCATATATATATAGATGATTTATTTATTTATTTATTTATTATATATTTTTTGCATCATTGTTCATTTTTAAAAAATTTTCGTTTCCCCCCACCCTGAGGTATAGTCCCCACAGAGTTTCCTTCACCAATGCACCTGTGCACCATCACCTCAGTCCCCTGTGCTCCTCCCTCCCTCCCTCTGATCCCTCCCCCACCTCCTCCCCTGCAGGTTGTGTCTGATTGATAATTGTCCCTTTGATTTTGTTTTGTTGTGTTATGTACTGTTATCATCTTTCCCCTGATGTCTTATTTGGTTCCCCTATATTCCTCATCTAAGAGAAACCATCTGATATTTTTCTTTTTTTCCTTCTGATTATTTCACTGAGCATCATTCCTTTTAGGTCCATACACATTGCTGCGAATGACATGAGTTTATTTTTTTTTGATTGCTTAGTAGTATTCCATTGTGTATATGTACCACATCTTCTTGATCCAGTCATCTATTTCTGGGCATTTGGGTTATTTCCAGGTTTTCCCTATCATAAATAGTGCTGCAATAAATATGGGGGGAAGGGAGTTCTTTGGAATCAATGTTCTTTTGTCCTTTGGGTAGATCCCTAGGAGTGGAATTGCTGGGTCATATGGTAACTACATTTTTAGTAGACTGAGGAATCTCCAGACAGCTTTCCATGGTGGTGGACCAGTTTGCACTCCCACCAGCAATGTAAGAGAGTTCCTTTTTCACCACATCCTCGCCAACATTTTTTGTTGCTAGGTTTTTTGATGTGCCATTCTTACTGGTGTAAGGTGGTATCTCATTGTGATTATAAGGGATGTTGAACATTTTTTTCATATGCCTGTTGGTTATTTGCATTTCCTCTTTGGAGAAGTGTCTTTTAACTTTTTCCATTTCTGGACTGGATTGTTTACTTTGCCTTTTGTTGAGTGGTGTGAGTTCTTTGTATATCTTTGTAATCAGCCCTTTATCAGTTGTAAGGCTTGTCAAGATTTTTCCAACCAGTGGGGTGCTTCTTTGTTTTGGTTAATGTCTCTTTTGCTCTACAGAAGATTTTTAGTTTGATGTTAATTCCAGCTGTTTATCTTTTCCTTGACTTTCTTTGCTTTGGGTGATGAGACTTTAAAGATGTTACTGAGATGTATGTCTTGTTGTATTTTACCTATATTTTCTTATATTTTGATGATTCTTTATTTGATGTATATATATTGATGTGTATGTATTTCTGATATACTGATCCCTTGTTACTATATAGTGTCCATTTCTATTTATTACTAACTTTTTTAGCTGGAAGTCTATTTTATCTGATATAAGTGTGTCTGTCCATGCTTTTTCCCACTTCCTTGCAGGAACACTTACCAAACTTTTATTTTGCATCTGTGTTTATTTTCAGACTTCTGGTGAGTCTTCCAGAAACATCAGGTAGTTAGACTTTATTTTTTGATCCAATTGGTCACTCTATGCCTCTTATGATGAATTCACTCTGTTTTCATTTAGGGTAATTATTGACTTAACAGAATTCCTTATTGTCATTTTGTTTTTAGCTTTCTGGTTGTATCTAGTTCCAGGTTCTTTTTCTTTTTCTTTTTTCTTTTTTTTTTTTGGTGAAGTTTCCTCTCACTGATATGCAGGAGAACACCTTTCAATATTTATATTACGGGAGATCTGGGATTGGTAAACTCCTTCAGTTTTTATGTAAGAAGACCATTATTTCTCTGTTATATCTGAACTAGAATCTTACAGGATATGCCATTCTTATAGATCATTTTTTCTCTTAGAGTATTTTGAACACATAATTCTGTTCTCTTCTTGACCATAGGGCAAGGGAATTTCTTTATATGTTACCTGCTTTTACATACTAGCCACCTTCAACATTCTTTAAATGTGAATTCTTGGTAGCTTCATGATTATAACCCTTGGTGTAGCTCTTTTGATATTTAGATAATCAGATATTCTTTTAGCTTCTCATATATATATATATAAATATATATATATCCCTAAGTTTGGGAAATATATGTCTTTTTTTAAATAAATTTCTGTTCATTTCCTCTTTCTTCACAGTCTGGCATACCCATTATCCTTATATTGCCTTTTCTAGTGGAGTCAGATAATTCTTGTAAAGTGTTTCTTCATTTTTGTTTTCTTTACTTTCTTTTTCTTCTCTTACCTTGTATTGTGATCTTCAGTTCTAAGATCTAACTTCATGTATTGTGATCTTCTGTTTCATTAATTTCACTCCATAGCTTTCTGTCATTTTATTAGCTCCTCTATTGGTCTTTTTTGCATATTGCAATTTCCTCACTTTCTTGTTTAACTCATCAATTTCAATTTTTTGTTTATTAGTTGTATTTTTCAAGTCATTCTTTTTTGTCTGCATTTGATGAATTTTCTTCCATTTCTTTAAATTTTTTTAATCATGCCAATTTTGAAATTTCTGTGTAATAAGAAGATAAGATCTTCCATACCTTTTTGTTTTATTTCTGGAGAGTTGTCTCTTCCTTGTGATGATATATTCCCTTGAGGTCTCATGTTGCCTTGTCTTGTGTTATTTTTGTCTTCCCATTTTGCTGTATTAGATGTTCCCCCTTGGAATTCTGTACTTTTCAGCAATAGTAAATTGTAAGCTGCAGGGGAAGCACAAGCAAACATATTTCTTTGGGGCAAGGCAGTTACCACTCCTGACACCCCACTCTGGCTACCAGCAATCAGAAACTCCTATTTGCAAGTGCTGTTTCTTGTGGTTACAGTTAGTTTCTGATTACACTCTTGAGAAGGCAGAAGTGGGTATGTTCTCAATCTTTCTGAAGCCTGATTTCCAGAAGCACTCTGTTAAAAAGCACACAAGAGTGATATGATTGTTCTTTCCCTACCCTGCGATTAGCTGCCTTGCTTGCAGACTCTTTTTGAACATAGCCCAGTGGTTGTCTGTGAGTTGGTAGGGAGGCTGTGGGCTCGCCCCAGTTTCTGTTAAACTGGTGGTCAAGAAAGTCCCTGTGGAAAGGTCTATGTGCACAATAAGGCTGACAGTGTTTTACCTTCACCACTAATGCCAAAAATGGAGCCAGACAAGTGTTCATCTTTGTAGTTACTTTGCGAGTATAGGAAGAGGTTTGGAAAAGGTTGGAGGAGGAGCAGTGGTTTGTGACAGTCTCTGAAAAGTCCACAGTCTAGAAACTTCCTGAAAAATGTCTATGTGGCTGATGGCTGTTCTTTCTCATACTTTCATTCTCGACAGGCTCTCTTACTTGTAGCCTCTTTGTGTGTGGGGGTGGGGTGGAGGGAGAGAGAAGTTCCTTGTCTAGAAGCCCATTCCATAAAAGTCTATTCATACAACATGCTTCATGGAAGCCCTAACAAGCTATCAAAAAGAACAAGTTTGCTGTGAACTGATATAGCCTCCCAGTAAGTTTAGACTAGAGGTCCTGCTGGTCCAGTCAGAGATGGGTGTCTTCCCTGGCTCCCCAGAGAAGTCACAGACAATCCCGGGTGCCCTGAGACCACAATGGAGATTGACCATGTGGTTTTCTCACTGCCAAACCCATTCTCTGATCACCTGGGTGTCTCTGTTGAACTGTGGAACAGGTAATGTTCTCACAGTGAATTGTATTCTCTCATTCCCAGTCCAATAAGAGAGCCTGGGAGACTCTGTGGAAGGGCCAATAGCCCATTCAGTGAACTGACTTAATGTTTCTCAGTCTTTCTTTCACTTCCTGATGGTTTCATCTCTCCTTGCTGAGACAATGATCCTAATTTCCCAGCATCATTCTAGATATATCAATAGCTTCTCCCTGAGGGAGAAGCATTCTCAGTATTTCTGAGAGAAGAGAAGACTCAAGAATCCTGTCTGTCTCCCATAACCCTTTTTGTCAATTACTTCTCAATATTTTTTTTTCAAGTTATGGATCTTGTCATGGGATTCCCTAAAAGAGTTTGCAGCTAAGAACAACTAGTTATAAAACCAATATTGAGGTTAATGTTATTCATGAAATGTAGAAAGAATTTAAAATTTATGTATATAAAACATATTTTAATTGGAACTTCATCACATTTTGCATAAATGCAACCTGTGAGCTAGACCATTAGATAAGATACAGAAGAATCAGAGATTAAAGGGAAAATTTAGAAAAGAGGATTTTTTTTTCCCATTGGTGTCTTTAGAGAAGTGAAACTCTCTTCTGCTATAATCAGATGTGCAGAGAATTGTCATTAAGTTCTTCAGAGTTAGGAAGTATATATACACCAAGGATGGTGAAAATTTCATATCAATCTTGATTGATATAAAAATCTATGATATTTACTCATGCTGGATTATTTAATTTGAAGATTTTATTTTTCTTCTTGTGGTTGTCTCACTCAGCTTTTCAGAGGAGATTTAGAAAGGACACCAGTGGCAGACTCCCTTATGTTGGCATCATTTGATAACACTGGAAAATACATTGGGTGGTAAGTAGTACTGGTTACGTGGGTCTTAAATCGTTACCACCTGTTACTGGGTAGTGAAGGCAGTTTTAGGGAAATGAGCAGTTAACACAATTAAGGGACTCTAATTCCCTAATTCAGTTACTAGATTTCCCAAATGCAAGTTGATGCAACATAAAATTGATTTATCTTTTTTTTTTGTTTGTTTGTTTAGTTGTAATATGTGCTATGTGGTCTCATAAAAAATGTGAAAATATTTTAAAGTAAGTAGTTCAGTACTGATGTGAACAGTTTGTGGTGAAAGCAATAGAAACAATTTAAGATTAAATATAAAATCACCTGTAAAAAGCTAGACTTTGAATTAAGTGGGCATGTTAACATGTTATTATTTAGTGGTCTTTTGATTTTTGAATTATGCCACTGTACATAAATAGAGCATTGCTTGATGGACCTCACTAAGTAAACTGACACTAAACCAAATCTGTCATCTAGAAGAGAAGAAACCAATTCCAATTTCATATAAGTAAGCTAATATTAAAATAAGGAAAAACAAATGTGACACAGGTGTGGTAGCCTGACCAAGTTAAATTGTTACAAGTATTTTATGCCTGTATTGTAAGACTCCTTACTAATGGGAGAATCTTAAGTATAAAAGAATGCCAGGTTGTCTTTGATATACATTGATAATAAAAATGTTACGGGGTTAATATTAATGATCCCTATAGGCTATAAAATTATGCTTCCTATGTTATTAAGCTGATATTATGAAAAAAATCTCCAAATGCGATCACTTTCTTGTAATAGCACATAAAATACAGGCACAATCAGCTAGGGTATTGAATCAACAATTTATCAAACCTTGTCATATATGTTGGAAATCATTTAAATAAAGATATGCCTTTTTTTCTCTTGAAGAGAATGTTATTAGTGTCCTGGATCATGCTACGTTCCACTACCATGCAAATAAAAAACTATAAAGTTAATGACATGTTTTATTCAATACCATGCAATGTCCTTTATTAGAGGAATGAAACAATGTAACACATGATTAAAACAATATAACACATGATAAAGTTATAAGATTTATGAATATAGACCTTATATAATAGACAAGGATAAGACCTTTTCCTTTAGGGAAAATAAAATGTAGCATAAATCTACTTACATTTTTTTTTGGGAAAAGAATGGTTTCTAAAGGGAATCACACAATCCTCATCATTTCAATATTCACTGATAATGAAGAAATCTGGAAAATATAGGATTAATATAAAGGCAAAAAATCCCAATGCTATTGTAGATCATTAGGCAAAGGGAAGTTTATAATGATAGTTTGATTTTGAAGTTAGCAAATGACTTTAAGTGTGATTCATTAATGAATTTTACTTTTTGGAGACACATATGGATGGATACTTGTAATTTCACTCCAGAAGTACAAAGGTGTTCTTGCAAAAGATTATCATCAACGTTGAATTTGAGTCACCCCCTTCTCATTCATCACAGTCAATTTGTGGATTGGTTGACTATTAACAAGGCACATTTCTGGAAATAAATCCCACAGAATAACTCTAGTATAGCTGGTGCCAGGTTTTATTGCAAATTAGGAAAGACATTTTAATGGAGGTGTGGTCATATGGAATCTTTTCAATCACTACATATGTGGTGACTATCTCCCCTGAAATTGAGCTGGTCTATCCACAAGGTTTTTTGTTTTGTTTTGTTTTGTTTTTTTAAAGATTTATTTATTTATATATTTATACAAGCACTGGGTACAGTCAGAAGCACGGGAGGGTGAGAGAATTCACCAGAGCCAGAGCGGGGAACAGAACATGCAGACTGACGAAATACACTGCTAAGGGGAGCGGCGGGCGGCAGGAGAGGTCTGCATGCCATGTGGGACTCTCGTCCGGTGGCCGGGGATCGAACCAGCACTGCAGAGGCCGAGGGTAGCCTCACAAGCCAGTACTCAACCTCTGTGCCACCGGGGAGACCCAATTCACAAGGTTTTTTTTGAGAAAATGTTCTGTAATTATTTTTGAGAGTAGTAAATGGAATTTTCATATACCTTATGTTTAGACAGTAACTAATTAGAAAATGATACAGTTTGGGTTTAGGTATGCAAAAATTGAGATTGTTTGGAAGGCAGAATTCCAAGATAGTCTGCACAAGTCCTTCCCTAAATGCACATGCTCTGTATAAGATTCTCTCTATTAGTGGGGGTAGGGACCATGAGTACCAAGGGATTTTACTACCCCCATGACAGTTATATGGCAAAAGCAAATTGACTATAAGTGTTATTAAATCCTTAATCAGTTATTTTTAATTAACTAAAAGAGAGATTATCCTGGATGGAATTAAAATGGCCTGAACCACTTCAAGAAGGGTCTAAAGGCGCCTAACAAGACCCAGCAGAAAACCCTTTCCTGTTCACTTTGAAGAAGCAAATTGCCTTGGTGTTGAGAGGGTCAAGTCATAGGAAATGAGCCTTAGTTTTCACAGGTACTAAAAAGTGAATTCTGTAAATTAGTGAACTTCAAGCCAACAGCTTGATGGACACATGTATTGTGAGACCATGAGTAAAGCAACTAGATCTTGCTCAACTCCAGACCCACAGGAACAGTCATAGAATAATTAGTGAGTGTGTTTTAAGCTACTAAGTTTGAAGTACAAACTTATTTGTTACATATCCATTACAGATAATTTACCATTCTCTGTCAGGATTTAGTTGCTTTTAATGCCAGGAAAATGAAGTTCATTTTCTTCAGCTCTGTGTTCTAAGGAAATAGAGAAATGTTGGATAACTCCCTTTTTGCAATAACCTAGTAAATTTCCCCTAGCTCTCTGGTCTATGAATCAAGAAATCTGGATTCTCTTAACTTTTATATGTAATCTTTTAACCTCTACATTCGTTTGACATTTTTGTAAAATATATTTTTAGTGCTTATGATGTTTCTTTTTGAACACACTTCAGTTATTTCATCCAGCCTGTGTAGATTTAAATGGATTCAAGATTCTATAAGAAACTTACCACTGATAATAGAATATAGGCACTAGTTCTTGACCTTCCAAATTTTAACTGGGTTTTTTTCAGAACCAATAGAAAAGCCAGACAAATATTGGCCAGCATGATGTTGTTTTATGTTTTGCTTCATTTTGTTTTAATTGTGCTTAAAATAAAAACTGCCATTTTAATAGTGCCAATGATATTCACATTGCTGTACCACAGATTTGCAGAATGTTTTCATCTTGCAAAACTGAAATTCTATATCCATTAAACAACTCTCCATCTCTTCCTCTTCCAGTCTTTAGGAAGCACCAATATACTTCATGTCCATATGAATTAGAATATTCTGAATACATCATATAAATGGTAGAATATAAATATGAATTTGTGTTTTTTTGTGATTGGCTTATTTTGCTTAGCAAGTCTCCAAAATTCATCTACCTATTAGTTATGGTTCTGAGAGAACATATCTATCTATCTATCTATCTATCTATCTGTCTATCTATCTATCTATCATCTTCTATCTATAACCAATATCTATATTTTCACGAGAGAGAGAAAGACAGAGAAAGATTTTAAGGAATTGACTCAAGTGATTATGAAAACTGACAGGTCCAAAATCCATAGTGATGGCTGGCATGTTGAAGGCCTAGAAAAAGTCAATGGTATATTCTATATACAAGTATGAAGGCTGTCAGGAAGAAGATCAGGAAGAGCCCATATTTAAGTTGCTGTCCAAATATAGCCTGCTGTCAGAATTTTCATAATTTTGTTAAAGTTGAATAATACTCTATTATCTGTATATACCACATTTTGTTTATCCTTTCCTCTGTTGATGTATACTTGGATTGCTTCTACTCTTAGTTATTATGAAGAGTGAGTACATGAGTGTGCAGATATCTCTTCAAAATCATGTCTTTTTTCACTTGTAAAGATATCTAGAAGTAGAATTCCTGAATCAGCAAATAGTTTATTTTTTTTTAGGAAACATCATTAGTGCTCCATAATGGAAGCACCATGTTATATTCCCACCAATAATGCACCAAGGATCTCTTGGCAACACTTTATTTTCTGAATTTTTTATAGTAAACATTTTAACAGATGTGAGGTGATCTGTCTCTATGACTTTGATTTGCATTTCTTTAATGATCAGTGGTGTTGAACAACTTTTCTCAAGCTTGTTAATCATGTGTGTATTTTTTTTGGAAAAATATCTATTCCAGTTTTTACCCATTTTTAAAAGCAGGATCATTTATTAATATTTTGTTGCTGGGTTGTAGGAGGATTCTTTGTTTATTGTGGATATTAATTCCTTATTATATATATGATTTGGAGATATATTTCCCATTCTGTAGGTTATTTTACACTTGGCTTACTTTGATGTACAGTAGTTTCCATGTTGGATGTGGCCCCATTTGTCTATATTTTTTTCTGTTGTTACCTGTGCTTTTGGTGTCTTATTTAAGAATTCTTGCCAAATACAACATAATGAAGAATTTTTTCTTTTTTTTCCCCTAGATGTGTATATGGTATTAGGTCTTAAATTTAGTTTTTGTATTCATTTTGAATTAATTTCTGTATATAGAGTAAGATAAGTGTCCAACTTCACTCTTTTCATGTGAATATCCAGTCTTCCTAATACTATTGGTTGCAGAGACTGAACTTTCTCTGATTGAATGATCATGGGAATCTTGTGACAATCAGTTAACTTTATGTACAATGATTTATTTCTGGGTTTTCTTTTATTTATTTATTATTATAATTATTTTTATTTTTTACATCATTGTTCTTTTTTTTTCTTTTTTAAAGATTAACAAAAGGTTTATTTATAAGGGAAGGGGAATGAGGAAATGTACAACTCAGGGAGAAAAGAGGGAGATAAATTCTTAAATGTGTCCTACCTGTTCCACTGACCTGTTATCCTAAATGATCTGTCAGGACCAAAACTGCGTGGCCAAGAGCAAGAGCCAAGTGTGCCTAACCCACTAACATGGCTAGTTTTTATTTACAAACAGAGAAAATGGCTGCTTAACTCCACACTTTGGTCCTCACAACTTCCCTTTGGGGATCCTGGGATTTGTAGTTCCTGGTGTCTTGATGAAGTGGGCATGGCATCCACGAAGCCTGTATGGAATTAGCTCAGGACATCCCCTCCCCCTAAAAATTCCCCCCTTTCACTTTTTGCCACCATTTCCATGGTGTTGAAGGTCAAATGTAGGGATGCTGGGGTACAGTCTCAGATGAAAATTTTTCTCAGGGTTCCCACTGGAGAGCAAACCAGTCTCTCCAGGTATTGTCCATTGTGGAAAGCAAAAGTCCTCCATTCCTGGGAAACAGTTTATCAGTCCAAGCCAAAACAAAACAAAACAAAACAAAACAAAAAAAAAAATACATCTGGACGCATTAGCCAAAACAAAACAGCAAAGATATCAAATCACAGGAAAACTATTAAAATTGATTCAACTTAGCAAAAACAGGTTCTCTCAAGCTTGATCCCAGATTGTTTCAACAGAATAGCAAAAGTTTGCAAACCAAATTTACATTTAAACCATTTTACCTATTTTTGCATAAAATCACAGGGCAGAATAACTAAAAAGCAATTTTAGCTGGCTTTGTTGGAATACTCCATAAAGGATCAGAGCAAACTCTTGACATCCAGTCCGTGTAGGCTTCAAGAACAAAGTTGGTTTCATAAGACTTCGCCTGGGCTTCCTCTTTTTGAGGGTCCCAGAGTTTTTTCTTTTTACGGGTTTTTTCTTTGTCCAGTCCTTTTCTGCTCCATTAGTCTGTATAACTGTAGGTATGCCAGTACCACACTGTCTAAATTTCTGGAGTTTTGTAATAAGTTTTGAAATCAGGAAGTTTGAGATGTTCTTTTTCAAGATTGTTTTTGCTTATTTGAAATCTCTGGATACTCCTTATGAATTTTAGAATGGAATTTTCTATTTCTTAAAAAAAAAGGCATTGAGATTATGATAGGGATTGCATTAGGTTTGTAGATAACTTTGAGTAGGATCCAGACCACTGCAATATGTCTTCCAATTTGTTAATTTGTTATGTCTTTCCATTTCCTAGTTTCTTCATTAATTTTGTTCAGAAACATCTTGTGGTTTTTAATGTATGTCTTTTACCTTATATATCCTTATACATCTTTAAACATTTATTTTTTTAATGCTACTGTAAATGAAATTGTTTTCTCTGTTTTGAATAATTCATTCTTTGTGAATAGAAACACCTGTTTTTTTTTTTGTATTGGTTTTATATCCTGAAATTTCATTGAATTCATTTATTACTTTCAACAGTATTTTTGTAGGAATCTTTATAAGCTTTTTTTTTTTTTTTTGACATGTATGGTCATTTTTTTTTTGTCTTAAGCAAAGATAATTCTTTTCACTCTTCCTATTAATTTTAATGTTTTCATTTCTTTTTATTTTTGCCCTTTTACCCTGGGTAGGACTTCCAGCACTGTGATGAATAGAAGTGGTGAATATTTTCTTATTCCTGATCTTAGAAGAAAAGCTTTCAGTCTTTCACCATTGAGTATTATATTAATAATAGACTTTTTATATATGCTCTTTGTGATGTTCAGGTATTTTTTGTTCCTCATTTGTTGATTGTTTTTATCATGAGTTTTGTCATTTTGTTTTCAGCATCAGTTGATGGATTTCTGTGTTTCTTTCCCTCATTCTGTTAATATGATCCATTGTATTCAGTGATTTTTGTATGTTGAACCATCTTTTTATTCCAGGATTAAATACCACTTGGTTATTTTGTATAATGTGTTTTCTTGAATTCTATTTACTTGTATTTTGTTGAGGATTTGTTTCAATATGCATCAGTCTATAATTTTATTTTCCTGCATCATCTTGGTATGGCTTTGGTATCAGGATAATGTTAGTCTTATAGAATAAAATGGAAAGTATTCTCTGCTCTTGAATTATTGTGAGTTTGAGGAACATTGTGTGAAATCATTACATAATTGTTGAATTCACCAGTAAAACCATCTGGTCTGAACTTCCTTTTGTTGGGAGGTTTTGATTATTGATTCAATATTCTTACTAATTATAGACTAAAAGTCTCTATTTCTTCCTTATTCTTTCCTTATAAATTGTGTGTAGGAATTTATCCATTTCATGGAGATTATCAAATTTATTGGGCTATAATTGTTCAAAATATTACCTTATAGTGTTTTATTCCTATAAATTTGATTACAGTATCCCATTTTTCAATTTTGATTTGGCTATTTGAATCTTCTCTCATTCTTTGTTATTTTAGACAGAAATTTGATTTGTTAATCTTGAGAAAAAAAACAACTCTTGATTTTGCTCACTTGCCTTTCTATTTTATATTATGTTAATGTTTGTTCTAATGTATATAAAAATTGTTTTCCTTCAGTTTGTTTTGGGTTTAGTTTGCTCTTCTTTTTTTAACTGTTTTAACTCTAGAATTAAGGTGCTGATTGAAGTCTTTCTCCTTTTTTATGTGAGCATTAACAGCTTTGAATTTCCCTCTTAAACAAGTGAGAAATGGCACATATTAAAAAAAACTAGCAACAACAAATGTTGGCGAGGATGCAGAGAAAAATGAACCCTCCTGCACTGCTGATGGGAGTGCAAACTGGTCCAAACACTATGGAAAGCTATGTGGACATTCCTTAACCTGCTAAAGATGGAGCTTCCTTATGATCTAGCAATTCCACTCCTAGGTATTTATGCAATGGATGCAGAATCATTAATTCAAAAGGACAAATGCTCCCCTATGTTTACAGCAGCACTATTTACAGTAGCTAAGCTATAGAAACAGCCCAAATGTCCAAAAATAGATGACTGGATCAAGAAGATGTGGTGCATATACATGATGGAATATTACTCAGAAATCAAAAAGGATAAACACATGCAGTTTGCAGCAACATGGATGAGCTAGAAGGGATCATGTTCAGTGAAATAAGTCAGAATGTAAAAGAAAAATACTGGATGGTCTCACTCATAGCAGGGAATTAGAGAACCTAAATAAGGGACCAAGAAAAAGACTAATTATAACAAAGTAAAAATCAAAATCAACAAGCAACTATAAACCAGAGGTACACTATGGTGGGTGAGAGGGTTAGGAGGGATTATGGTCAAAATAAGGGGGGTGGGAATTGTATGGGGACTATAACCAAGATGAAAATACATACATTGTGCAAAAATGAACATTGATGTAAATAATATATAACATAAAATAAAAATAAAAAATAAAATAAATAAATTTAAAAAATTTCCCTCTTAAAACTGTGTCCCACAGTTTTCATGTGTTGTGTTCCCATTTTTATTTATCACAAGGCATTTTCTAATATCAATAACAATAAATAAATAAGGCCTAATTTAAGATTAAGTGTTTAAAAAAGAAGAAAAGAAACTTTGTATGATTTCAATCTTATTGAATATGTTAAAACTTGTTGTGTGCTATAACACTTAGTTTATATTGGAGAATGTTCTACTTGTACTTGAGAAGAGTGTATAGTCTACTGTTCTATACATTTCTGTTAGGTCCATTGATGTTAGATGTTGTTCAAGCCCTCTCCTTATTAATCTTCTGATAGATGTTATGTTTTTTTAATTGTGAGGCTTAGTGTAATACAATTATTTGGTCTTCTTCCCTAATCTCTTGAGTCTGAGTAAACTGATTTAGTTATTGTATTGTATTGTATTGTATTGTATTGTATTGTATGTATGTATTTATTTATTTTTTGGCAGGGGAGGTAATGGAATATCACTACACAGACTCTTATAGAAATAAGAAAATATCTTGGAATGACAAGGCTAGTGCTTCCTTCCTTAGAGTTTCCTGGGTTTTGTTGACTCAGGCATTCATCATCATGTGCGTATAGCTATTTAAGGAGGAGGGATGATGTTTGAGATTCTGATAGTAAGTCCTGGGGACAGAGAAACAGGGCAAAGATTCTCTATAACTCAGAGCTTCTGTGAAGGATAAGTACTCTAGATCTTGGTGGACAAAGTATCTATATGACTTAAAATAAATTTTATTCTGCTGCAGGTATTTTCTTCCTCTAAGATGTCACAACTTCTCCAATCAGGGTTCCATTATCAAACACTGTATATTGTAGATTACAACATAAGTGCTTTCATTTGGGTTAATAAAAACAATTCATGTTTGTAACTTGTTGAATTACCTCTCATCTGCAAATATAAATGAGAGAAAAGAAGCAATAATAAATTAAGAGGAAAATTAATCTGAATTGAGGATAGTTATATAAGAAATGGAAGAAATTATTACAATAGATATAATTAGTATCCACATGAAAATTTTATTTTATTTTATTTTTAAAGATTTATTTATTTATTTTATACAAGAACTGGGCTACTAACCAGATGCGCAGGAGGGTGAAAGGATTCACCAGAGACAGAGCAGGGAACAGAATAGGCAGACTGAAGAAACACACTGCTGAGGGGAGCAGCGGGTGTGACAGGAGAGGTCTGCTGTGCCATGCGGGAAACCTCGCCGGCCGTCCAGGATCGAACCAGTGCTGTAGAGGCTACGGACAACTTCACAACATGGCGCTCAACTTCCTGTACTACCTGGGGAGGCCCCACATGAAAATTTTAAATGAGAATATTACATTCACTAAAACAATGCAGCAACAGGTAAAATAGTAGCACTGAAAAATTCTTGGAAGTTAAGCTTAATTTTCCATATGTGACTTTTCATCTTGCATTTGCTAAGCTGATTTTCTAAACAAGTGGTTTAGATTTCAAAGTATGGTATCAAGATAAGCAATGTTTGTATCAACTCACAGCTTGTTAGAAGTACAAATGGTTATATACTTACATAGATCTACTGAATTAGAAACTTCGGATGTGGACAGCAGCAATCTGTTTAGTGAGTTTTGCATGGTGAGTCTGTGGACCACAACTTGCCTGCATACTGGAATCACCTAAGGAGCATTAAAAACTACTGATGACTGACTTCCACTCCATGCAATACTGACTTCATAGAATAGGGTGCAATGTGGGTTTTGGGAGTTGTAAAAGTTCCCCAGGCAATTCTAATATGCAGCTAAAAATGAGAACCAATGATCCATGTCTACTGGGCTCCAACATTTAAATCTAATTAAAAACAGTGGTTGCCAAACATGGCTGCTCATTGGTATCAGTTGGGGAGCTTCACAAACTGATGATGTGGAGGGTCTCCAGAAATTTAGATTTCATTGATCTGGAATTAAAAACAAACAAACAAACAAAAAAAAAAACACAAAAATCAGGTCATTCTCATGTGCTAAAAATTTTGTGAAACATTGAATAATTTCCTAATTGCAAAGATAACTTTCTGGTTCCAAAGTCTAAATTCCTAGGTCTAAAGGGGGCACATGATTTATGACTTATATAAAGACTAAATTATATCTATACATATGTATAGATAAATTAGTATATATACATATAAATTAGTATGTATGAATAAATATAAATTAGTGTACACACACACATATAAATTAAAATTTAACTGCTTCCTAAAATCCCTAAACAAAATGGTGATTTATGAAAAAAAGAACGATTTATTTTCTGACGGTACAGGAAGCAATACTTCTCAAATTTTATAGCACTTCAGGATCTCATGGAGATTTTTAAAATCTGTAAAACCTAGGCTGTACCACAAACCAATTAACTTCAATTAAATTAGAACTTCTACATGTAACAGAGGGACCTGTATAATTTAAATTAAATCAGAACATAGCAGAGAAACTGAGGGTTCAGAAGGTTTGAAAGGGCACTTGAGGTTGAAAACCACAGGCAGTGTTACTTGAAGTGAGGAGATTTAGTCTTTGCAGCTTACTTACATTAAAAACTGCTACATGGGAAACTGTAGCTTAACTTTGTGCTCAGGGACAGAATGACAATGTCCCCATCGAGGGTAGTGATACTGGCAATAATATGGGACATTTCCCATATGAGAATATTCAGTATACATTTGGCTTTCCTTGCAAGTTATTTAGCATTTGGTGGGTTGATTCTTACTGTACAAGTAATGCAGTAATTTTTGAATATATTATCACTGTCAATAAAATATTTGAGTTTAATTCAAACTGTTATACTAAAACAAGCTCACAGTAGCTTGTGCTAGCAAAGTGGTTTTTAAATAGCTGTGATTTTGTCCCTGAGGGTATATTTGATGTCTGGGACATTTTAATTGTCACACATGTGATGGAAAGCAGGAAGTCTTCCACTGGCATCTAATGGGTTAAGACCAGACATGTTTCTAAACATATAATAAACAAGCCAGCTCCCTACACCAGCACATTATCCAGCCTAAATAACCTCAGCTTAAATGCTGAGGTTGAGAAACTCTGTTTTAGTGGAAAGCCGATAGGCTTCAAATATTACAGGGAGGAATGTAGATTAAAGTTAAGAAATCCTGTACAAATGTTAGGGGAAAAAGGATGTCCCAAAGCAAATTCCATATAGGCTTTGTGGACTCCACCCCCACCCCAGGTCAAAGCCAAAGACACCGGGAACTCCAAATCCCATCACCACCAAAGGGAATGTGGCTGGGACCTGAGGGTGTGTAACAGGGTGGTCCCCAGGAAAGGGGGAGGTTCCAGGTTCCCTGCCCCACCCAAGGAAGGGTGGAGCTGAGCAGGAAGAGGAGAAGCTGGAGAAGAGACTGAGGAAGGAAGCAGGATGGAGCCAGGAGACCTGGAGGAGGCACATGGAGCCTAGAGACACGTGAAGAAACTGCGCTTGTCTTTTGGTCGTAGACTGGGTGACACAGATGTGGGTGAGACCCATGGGGAGGTGACAATGGCAGCTTTCAATGGCAGCTTTTATCTTGATGTTGATTTTGCTCTTTTCCTTCCGGGCTTGTCCGGTTGTTTGTGACCCTTTTCTGTGGGTCCCCACTGGAAGATGCTTTAGTCTTGTGGCAGGCTTTGGGGCCTTGCTTTGGGCCAATCCCATTTGGATGGACTTTTACCCACGAGGGGACGGGTAACTTTGGGTGCTTCATTTAAAAAATAGACTCTTTGCCTTACCTGTATTGTTTCCTAGTTTTATTAAAGTTCCTTCCCATTAAAGTGTTATGTGTTTTGTGTTGATGCGGCGGATGGCAGAACCCATTTAGAATAGGCAGGTTTGTGGGGTTTGGGCTGCCCCTCTCCCTGTCCTATAACAGGTGGGGTTGGGGTTAAGCAGTCAGGTGGATACAAAAGGCAGACACGTGGGCTTTGGGGGCTCTCCATTTTTTTGGGCTCTTGGCCAGCAGCAGCGTCCGGCCAGCTCTGAGAGTGACTTTGGGTTTCCAGGTCGTCGTATCGGGTAGGACGCATTAAAGACTTTATTTCCCTATTTTCTCCCTGAGTTGTACATTTTCCTTATTTCCTTTTCTCTTGTAAATAAACCTTTTATTAACCCTTTGGCGTGTGTCTGTAGTAGAGTATTCATAAGTCCCTTTAAAGCGCGCGGGTGAGGACCCACAGCCAGGAACCCGTTTAATATTGGGGTTGCTCTATAACACAAAGAATTTACTGAAGGAAAATTCCAGAAAATTTCTGAAATTTCTTGTTAGATCCAAATACTCTGAATGCCATAGTGATACCTAAGAAACTCAGTCATGTAGTAGATTTGAACTGAAAAATAAGTATTGTCATATTTATTTAAAGTTTGTTCTTGTGTTTCTCAAAGTAAAGTTAATCTTATAATAACCAAAATATTTGAACAATAGAAACTCACCTTTGTGTAACTGTATTTATACTGTTATAGAGCAGCCCCGATATTGAACGAGTTCCTGGCTGACTAGCCAACAAATTGCATAGAGAATGCCTTACTTCAATGCTTTGCTTTTATTCTCTCAACATGGGGTGCCATTCTTTCACTATTTCTTTTCTTTTTTGTAATTGAGGTAATATTGGTTTATAATATTGTATATAATGTAAAGGTATAGGCTGACTTTATTCAGATGTTACCACACTACACCCTCAATTGATACACCCATAGTCCTCTACCATAGTCCAATATGCTCCTACACCACTTTGCTCTCCTCCCTTTTCCTCTGGTAGCCTCAGCGCCAGGTAAGATTTCTAGTGTTTGTTATTGGCTTAGCAGCAATTGACCCATTTTGTTTTGTTTTTTCCTCTCTGTAGTCAATTTTTTTTAAAGATTTATTTATTTATTATTTATACAAGCACTGGGTACAGTCAGAAGCGCCGGAGGGTGAGAGAATTCACCAGAGCCAGAGTGGGGAGCAGAGCAGGCAGAATGACTGAAGTACACTGCTGAGGGGAGCAGCGGGCGGCAGGAGTGTTCTGCCTGCCATGTGGGACCCTCCTCCGGTGGCCAGGAAGCAGCCTGGGATCGAACCGGCACTGCAGAGGCTGCGGGCAGCTTTGCAACCCAGCGCTCAACCACTGCGCCACCAGGGAGGCCCTCTCTTTAGTCAATTTTAAGTGACACCATCCAGTGTATGCATTTCTCCTTCTGACTTATTTTGCTTAGCATAAGAACCTTATAGTGCCTGTTGGCCATCTATATGTCTTCTTTGCAGAAGTGCCTATTTAGCTATCCTGCCCAATTTTTGATTGGGTTATTTGTTTTCTTTTTATTGAATTGTATGTGTTCTTTGTACAAGTTGGATATCAGCTTCTTGTTGGCTGTATGGTGTGCCATTAAGCAGGGTGCCATTTTATTTTAATGATAGTGTTTCTTTGCTTTGCTGAAGCTTTTGAATTAGGTGTAGTCCCAATCATGCCCCTCCTGGTAATTTTCAGCCCTTATTTTAGCACAAATAATGAATTATTTTTATTGCAAAAAAATTAAACAAACAATTTAGCAAGAAACTGATGGAGGACAAGAATAGGAAAAAAAAAAAAAAACTAAAAAAGGAGGTGCCACAAAACCAGAAACCTGGCTCACACAAGGAGGTGGGGGCAGAAGAGATTAGCATAACCATCTACACAGTTGAGGAAACTAGTATCCTGAGGTGCAGATGCCTAGATTACAAAGCATAACATCCAAGAAGGTATCAGACTGCTGTCTAGAGCACAGCCCAAAGGTAAAGATATGGAGATTGAGCCCTTTGTAGGGTCCCTTTCAAATTCTATATAGTTACCCAAAATTAGCAATCAACTGACAGCTCACAAGGAGTGACCCCTCTCAAACAGAAGACTATATCAGTGCAGTCTCTGCACTGGCTCAGGGCAGCACTCCCATCTGCCCACCTGTGACTATGCAGGTACCTCTTTTCACCAACTCTTTCCCTCTGCAGGGCAGCAGCCTCCTGCCTGCCCTGCCCGTGACCTGTCAAAGCCGCCTTCCTGCAACTATGCAGGCTTCTCTCAGCAAACCTGTCCCTTCTTGGGCAGCTCTTCCTGCCCGCTTTTATCTATGCAAGTGTCTTTAACTTTATCCCTTTCCCTACTAAACCTACCCATTAAATATAACTAAGTCTCTGTCTCGTGGAGAAACTCACCTGGGAAATTCGCCGCAGGTCACTGAAACTCAAGCTCTGGTGGTGAAACCTTTCTGAGTGAACCCAAGGACCCAGCCCTCCAAACTCACAGACTCCAAAAACCACAACAAAAGCATTGGCTTTAAAATGCTTTTATCTCCAAGCTCATCTTTATTATTTAGATTAATCAGTCATTTCATTCAGATAATGTTCATATTTAACACCCCATATGTTTTAAGGGTAAAGGTTCACGCCTTCATGCAAACCCACTACCAAAGCATCAACAATTCTCTACCATAGTCCTTTGGACCTGCTCTTCCCTTTGTTTCCTATCCCCAAAAAACCCATCTTAGCCTCAGTTCTGGCAGTTTATTTCTGGAGTTTGTTTTAGTTTTCTACTCCTTTTCTGGTTTTCTTTTTATTCCAGTTATAAGTGAACTCAAATAGTATTTGGCTTGTTCCCAGTTATTTTGCTTAGAAAATACCCTCCAGTTCTGTCCATGTTAATGAAAATTACAAGATTTTATCTTTTTTTTTTTTTTTTGTAGCTAGGTAGCATTCCGTTATGTATATATACTGTATCCTAGGGCAAGTTACAGAGAATTAGGCAGCCTCAAGGACAGTGCAGGAGGGGACCTCCTGAGAATTAAGGAAGGCTTCAGATAAGGGTAACAAGAGGAATGTAACATTCTGCTGGGAATAATAAACATCCCAGGACTAAGATCAACATTGTTTCCAAACGCCGCCTCAGTTTCCCTCAGCCAATAAAGGGAGGTGGAGTTTGGGGAAACAGAGAGTGGTTTAATATATTGACAAATTAGGAGGGCAGCAGACTCATGTCTAGAAGACCAAGGTCCTGCCCTTTGACAGATTGCAGGGAAATTGATGCAAGGGGGAGATGAGAAGGGGTCAGTACCGAGACCAGTGGGTGCCACCCTGTTTTTCTTCAATAGCTGATGTTTGAGTTTCTCTTCCTTAAAATGCAGGGATGCTCATTTGGGAGACTGGGTAATAAAGATAAATCTGTCACACAAGGGGGAAGATGCAACAAATGGGGAGAGACAAACTTGTTAGATAAGGAATGTAAGGATCCCCCCCCACCCCCGCCGTGCCCGCTCAGTAGCAGATTAAGTGAGACAGCCGAGAACTAAGCAATCACAGACACTGTTGGAGCTTCAGAATAATGAAGGAAAGAAGGTATATATTCCCTGAGATATGACTCCTCTTAGGCTTCCTTGCCCCTCCCTGGCTGGTTTCATGGACTGGGAGTCCCACTTTATTTCTGTTCCTTTTGTCCTCAATAAACTTTTTCTTTCTTTAAACAAACCTGTCTCTTCTCACTTGCTTGCCTGAGAGTCTGCGAAGTTCCTGCTGCGGCTTCGTGAGACACCAACCCATGGGGGTCTAGTGTCTGGAGTCAGTGCTACCCCTGCAGCCTGGGGTCTGTTTCTGGCTGGGGGACTAGGCCTGAAAACCTACAATTCTGGTATCAATACCACATCTTCCTAGTCCACTCAACAGCCTTTGGACCATCAGTGTGTTTGCAAAACAGTGTATAATGAACATACGAGTGTATATATCTATACTAAACAGGTTTTTAAAAAATTATTCCAATAAATACCTAGAAGAGAGATTGGTGGGTTAAATGGTATTTTATTTTATTTATTTTTTAAAGACTCATTTATTTATGCATACAAGAACCAGAGCACAGGTCAGAGGTGCAGGGGGTAGAGGATTCACCAGAGACAGAGTGGGGAACAGAACAGGCGGATCGACTGAAACACAGTGCTGAGGGTGTTGTAGAGCAACCCGATACAAAACAGGGTGCCTGACTGTGGGTCCTCACCCGCGCGCTTAAAAGGACTTATCAATGCTCTACTGCAGGCACACGTGAAAGGTTAATAAAAGGTTTATTTACAAGGGAAGGGGAAATGAGGAAATGTACAGCTCTGGGAGAAAAGTGGGAGACAAAGTTTTAAATGAGTCCTACCCGATCCGCCGATCAGGAATCCCAAAATGGCGCTCTTAGAGTTGGCCGCCAGCCAGGAGCAGTGAAGCCAGGAGGCAAGCGATCCCGAGCCAGAGAGCAAGCAAGGCCCACGTGTTTGGTTTTTATATCCAACCTGGCTGCCCAACTCCACCCTCAGGTCCCAGCCACCTTCCCCTTGGTGGTGATGGGATTTGTCTTTCCCAATGTCTTGATGGCTTTAGTCTGGAGTGGGGGTGGGGTCCACAAAGCCTGTATGGGATTAACTCAGGACATCATTTCCCCCTAACAATTCCCCCCTTTCACTTTTTGCCACCATTTCCATGGTGATGAAGATCAAACATATGGATGCTGGGATACAGTCTCAGATGAAAATTTTCCAGGGTTCCAGTCTGAAAGAAAACGAATCCCTCCAGGTAGCGTCCATTGTGGAAAGCGAAAGTCCTCCAGTCCTGGAAAAACAGTTCATCAGTCCCAGCCGAAAGAAAACATCTGGAGGCATTAGCTAGAACAAGACAGCAGATATGTCAAAAATCACAGGAAAAAAATCTTAAAATGGTTCAACTTATGTAAAAACAAATTCTCTCAACCTTGATCCCAAATTTTTAAACAGCATAGCAAAGTTTGCAAACTAAATCTACTTTTAAACCATATTGCCTATTTTTGCACAAAGTCACAGGGCAGAATAACTAAGCAGTAATTTTTAGCTGGCTTCGTTGGAATACTCCATATAGGATTCAGAGCGAACTGTTGACATCCGGTCCGTGTAGGCTTCAGGAACAAGTTGGTCTCATCAGACTCCACCTGGGCTTTCCTCTTCTTGAGGGTACCAGGGACTTTTCGTTGGCCGGGTTGTCCAGTCCTGCCAATGGAGGCAAGCTACCTCACCTTCTTTGGAGGTCTCTGGAACCCTACGAACAAAGCAAACAAGTTCTCCTCTTCTTGGTTCAGCTCTGTTTCAACTTTCTGGAAGAGCTCCACACAAAGCCACACAATCAAACTTATGTCCAATTTTTTCAGTTTAAACAAAATCCCTATGGAAGTTATGCAAAAACAGGCTCTGAGCTAAGTAGTAAAAGATTACTACCACTATTTTTATGCTGTGTTGGTATCAAGGGGAGAGAAAATGCAAACACAAGTTAGCTTTGTTGGAAAAAAAAATTACAACGTTGCTGCAGATCCTGGTCACCAAAACAAGAAAACTTTGTGGATTTAGAACAAAATGCAAAAAAATCATCAGTATTATGTCAAGGAAAAGTTAGTAAATATGAGGTGTATTTCCAAGTCTATTCAGTCCTTAGTAGGAAAGTTTTACTCTCAACAGTTCCATCAATAGGAATCTGTTGAGACCTTTTCTCCCTATATTTTAGAAACAAGTTCTGTAGATATTAAACAATTGAAGTATACAATATTACAAGGTGACAATCATCATTGACAATTTACATCCATATCAGGTCATGGTGTTACCTGTTTTCCCAAGTGACAATGCTTCCCGTCTAGTTTTACTCTACTAGGTAAGCCAAATAGAACAAATTCATCTAATGCCTTTCCCACGAGGAAAGGGAGAAACTTTGTGGAGTGTCTCAGGAGCTCTACTGAGGTTCCACAAAATTTCCTTGCATCAGCCAAATGACAGGCTACCAAATTTGTACTTGAATTTAGATTTCTGGGAAGCTTTGCCATAAGTATCAGAAAAATAACAGAAACAACAATATTCAATCTCTATGAAGGCACCGGCTTAGTTCAGTAGCACAATGTTGACAATCAAACCATGACCTTTAGTTTTTCTCATAACTGGAGACTCTTTTTTTTTTTTTTTCAATGTCTTTGGGCACCATGTGTACCAATTTGTCAACCACTGGAGGTCAAGACAAGGACACAAGGAAAGGACATACAGACATACAACATATAGACACAAAGAGCTCTTTAGTTACCATGTAGCACGCGTGGGATATCTCATACAACTGCAGTTTCACTGATAGGCCAAAGTAACAACAAAACAAGCAGAGAAAAAAAATCTCAAAGTTAAAAAAAAAGTTAAAAAGAAATACCAAAATCAATATTGAACGCCTTTCTGTGTAAAAAAAAAATACTGGCAGCATATGCATGATCCTAGATGTTATTTCACGTCTCCTAAACTTTGAAAGGAAGAAGATTGGTTAGAGCATGTTAGTTTTCTCAGGGTTTCTTCAGAAAAAGTGAGTCCTTGGGTATCCTGCAACAATAACTGGAAAAGAAGTCAGTAATATTCAAGTTTTTGTCTGTTTCTTAAACAAATATCTCAAGTCCTCAATGGGTTCACAAGACCAATGGGACTTCGTCTCTGGGTCAGTTCCTCCTGGGGCTTTCTTAACTCTGGAATGATGTACCCAGGGTTTTATGCCTGCAAGTTTCAGAGAAGTATGTGTACTCAACAAGACATCATAGGGACCAGTCCATTTTTCTGACAGCTGGTTTTGAGCATCCCCGCTCTGCCAAGTCTTCAGTAAGACCTGATCTCCAGGTTTGAAGGGATGCAATGGTTGATCAGGAGGCATAGAGATCCTTGAGGTTGCAAAGTTATGAATTACTGCCAGAACCTCCTGGATGTGTATCACATATTGCGTGATCCGGCAATCTTGTGTTATTTCCGGACTGGCTTTCAGAACTGAGGCCTGGAAGGGTCTTCCAAACACAATCTCAAAGGGGCTTAATTGTAGCCCACTTCTAGGTGCCACTCTTATGCGGAGGAGGGCAAGGGATAGTACCTGGTCCCAACAAAGTTGTGTTTCTTGGCACAGTTTTGCCAAGGTTTTCTTCAAGGTGTGGTTCATCTTTTTTGTTTGCCCGAAGACTGCGGTCTCCATGCAGCATGCAATTTCCAGTTTATCTGTAACGCACTGCTTACTGCATGAGTGACGTCAGAGACAAATGCCGGCCCATTATCACTCTGGACAGAGTCCGGCAACCCAAAGTGAGGGATTATCTCTTTCAGTAGCTGTTTGGCAACCTCGGAAGCTTTTTCCGTCTTTGTGGGAAATGTTTCCACCCATCCTGAGACCGTGTCGACAAAAACCAAGAGATATTTGAAATTGCCTGTTGTTCTAGGCATTTGTGTGAAGTCCACCTGCCAGTTCTCAAAAGGACACTTGCCCCGATATTGAATCCCAATGGCTTTAGGGTGGGAGTTAGTCTTGGGGTTATTCCTGGCACATAATTCACAACCTCTGGTGATCCGTTGTGCTATTTTGTGTAAATACGGGCCCTTCAAATATGGGCGCACTGTTTCTAATAAGGCATCTCTCCCATAGTGAGATCCTTCATGAAGATGTTTTAGCACCGGATATACCAGGGCCTCTGGGAGGAGTATCATCCCATGGGAGTTTACTCTCCAAGTGGAGCTGGGGTCAAGCTCAGTAAATCCCCACACACGAGCTCTCTCCTAATCCCGCTCGGTGTACTCAGGAGCATACTGAGTCAGGTCCACAAGAGGGATGAGTGCACCCTGGAGGGCAGAATGGGCAGAACGGGCAGCGGCCTTAGCCACCCGATCGGCTTCCCTGTTGCCCTTTGCCATGTCAGACCCACCCTTTTGGTGGCCAGGACAATGCATCACGTCAACAGCTGATGGTAAAGCTACTCCTTTAACAAGGCCAGGATTTCTAATGGATGTTTGACGTCCTTGTTACTGGCAGTAAGAAGTCCCTGCTCCTTCCAAATGGCCCCATGCGTATGGAGAATCATAAAAGAGTACTTGGAGTCAGTAAATATATTGACTCTTTTACCTTTCGAGAGTTCCAATGCACGGGTCAGGGCTATTAATTCAGCTTTTTGCGCTGATGTACCTGCCAGAAGAGCCTTGGCCTCCACGGTGTTCTGGAGCATCACCCCTGCATATCCAGCACATCGACGGCCTTGGTCCATGAAGCTGCTGCCATCTGTAAATAGCTCCCACTCTGGGACTGGCAGAGGCTGGTCAGTGAGATCTGGTCGGCTGGCATACACTGTGTCTATGGTTTCTAAACAATTGTGGATTAAAGTGTCATCCTCAGGTCCATCTGCATTGCTTGGAAGCAGTGTGGCGGGATTCAGGGAGTTAGAAACCTGCAGCTTCACATTAGGATTGTTCAACAGAGCTGCTTGATATTTTCCCATTCGCCCGGCAGTCAACCAAAGTCCACCCTTCTGCTCCAGCAATGTCAAGACCTGATGTGGCACACACACATTGATGGGCTGACCCAATGTAAACTTCTCCGCCTCGTGTAGGAGGTCACAAGTGGCAGCTACAGCACGCAAACATGGAGGCCATCCCTTAGTGGTGTGGTCCAATTGTTTGGACAGATATGCAACGGGCTGCATTTCTGGTCCCAACAATTGGATTAGTACTCCAAGGCCAACACCCTGTCTCTCATGTACATAAAGTTTGAATGGCTTCCTAAGACCTGGAAGCCCTAATGCTGGTGCTGAAATCAACTTTACTTTTATTTCTTCAAAGGCCTTTTGACATTCTGAGGTCCAAGACAAAGGTTCAGAGTCCAGGCCTTTGAGAGCATCATACAAGGGTTTTGCTATTAATACAAAGTTAGGAATCCAAATCCTGCAAAACCAAGCCATACCCAAAAATCCATGCAACTGTCACCGGTTGCTGGGGACTTTAAGGGCTATACGCACAAGGAAAAAAAAACAGACTTTTCAGGACTTGAGACAAATATACTGTGAGTCCTGCAGAACTAGTGCGCTTATGGTGACCAACGCAAGGAATGTTACTTTGGGCTGGTCAACCGCGGGTGTAACTTGGAAACCACGCTGGGCGCCAAACTGTTGTAGAGCAACCCCGATACAAAACGGGGTGCCTGACTGTGGGTCCTCACCCGCGCGCTTAAAAGGACTTATCAATGCTCTACTGCAGGCACACGTGAAAGGTTAATAAAAGGTTTATTTACAAGGGAAGGGGAAATGAGGAAATGTACAGCTCTGGGAGAAAAGTGGGAGACAAAGTTGAGTCCTACCCAATCCGCCGATCAGGAATCCCAAATGGCGCTCTCAGAGTTGGCTGCCAGCCAGGAGCCGTGAAGCCAGGAGGCGAGCGATCGCGAGCCAGAGAGCGAGCAAGGCCCACGTGTTTGGTTTTTATATCCAACCTGGCTACCCAACTCCACCCTCAGGTCCCAGCCACCCTCCCTTGGTGGTGATGGGATTTTTCTTTCCCAATGTCTTGATGGCTTTAGTCTGGAGTGGGGGTGGGGTCCACAAAGCCTGTATGGGATTAACTCAGGACATCATTTCCCCCTAACAAGGGGAGCAGTAAGTGAGTCAGGAGAGAGCTGCTGTGGCATGTGGGTAGCTCCCTGGCTGGCCGGGGATAGAAGTTGTGCTGCAGTGGTTGCAAATATCTTCATAGGTTGCATCTTAACCCCTTGTGCCACCAAGGAGGCCCTGGTATTTTATTTTTAATATTTTGTGAAATTTTCATACAGTTTTCCATAAACACTGAAACAGAATATATTCTCAGCAATAGTGAACTAGTGTTCCTTTACTCCATAAACTTGCCAACTTATGTTGCTTCTTGTTTTCATTACATATTTAATTTATTCTCATGGTTTTGTTATAGAGCAGCCCCGATATTGAACGGGTTCCTGGCTGTGGGTCCTCACCCGCGCGCTTTAAAGGGACTTATTAATACTCTACTACAGACACACACAAAAGGTTCATAAAAGGTTTGTTTACAAGAGAAAAGGAAATAAGGAAAATGTACAGCTCAGGGAGAAAATAGGGAAATAAAGTCTTTAATGCGTCCTACCCGATCCGACGACCTGGAAACCCAAAGTCACTCTCAGAGCTGGCCGCACGCTGCGAGCTGGTGGAGAGCCAAAATGGGGGGAGCCCCCAAAAGCCCACGTGTCTGCCTTTTATATCCACCTGGCTGCTTAACCCCACCCTCAGATCCCAGCTACCTTCCCTTTGGTGGTGATTGGATTTGGAGTTCCCAGTGTCTTTGGCTTTGGCCTGGGGTGGGGGTGGAATCCACAAAGCCTGTATGGAATTAGCTTTAGTACATCCTTTTCCCCCTAACAGTTTGAGCTGGTATCTCATAGAGGTTTTAATTTGTATTTCCCTGATGATTATTGATGAAAAACATTTTCTCACATGTCTTCTTTGTAGAAGTGTCAATTTAGATTTTCTGCCCATTTATTGATTGTGTTCTTTGTTTTGTTCTTCAGTTATGAGTTCCTTGCAGATTTTGGATATTAGCACCTTGTCATATTATGATGTGAAAATATGTTCTCCCACTCAGTAAAGTGTCTTTAATTTTAATGATAGTGTTCTGCTTTGTTCAAAAGATTTTAGTTAATGTAATGACATTTATTTTTGCTTGTTTCCCTTGCTTCTCTGAAGCCATTGGTTTGCCTGTTTTCTACCACGTATTTTACAGTGTCACATCTTGCTTCAAATTCTTTAATACATTTTGATTTAATTTTTTGTTATGATCTCAGATAATGGTCTAGTTAAATTCTTTTGCAAGTAGTTATCCATTTTTTTTTCAGAACCATTTATTAAAGAAACTTTCCTTACTCTGATTTATAGCCGTGGCTCCTTTGCTGTGCAAGTTAATTTTCATATCAGTATAGGTTTATTTTTGGTCTCTCAGTTCTATTTTCTTGATCTCTGCCTATTTTTATCATAATACTGTACAGTTCTGTAGTGTAGTTTGACCTCTGAGAGTATAATGCCTCTATTTTATCATAATTACTTTGATATTGGGGTATTCTAAGGTTACCATGTGGTTTATATATAAGGCTGCATGCTTACTATGGTTTACCCTAAATTTAAATCAATTTGTTTTTCGGTTTTTTCTACAAGTCTCCATTTTTATTCTCCTACCCCCAATATTTACTGTTTATAGAGGCTTGTTGGTTCTAAGTAAGATTCTATCCCTTCAAAATTTCTTATAAGGCCACATTAGAAGAAATTAATTACTTCAATACTTTTTTTTTTTTTTTTTTTTTTTTTTTTGTCATGTAAAGCTCCTAATCTACTGTTACGGAGCAGCCCCAATATAAAAAATGGGTTGCCTGACTGTGGGTCCTCACCCGCGCGCTTAAAAGGGACTTATTAATACTATTAATACTCCACTACAGGCACACACAAAAGGCTAATAAAAGGTTTATTTACAAGGGAAAGGGAAATGAGGAAATGTACAACTCAGGGAGAAAATAGGGAAATAAAGTCTTTAACGCGTCCTACCCGATCCTCTGACCTGGAAATCCAAAGGCACTCCGAGAGGTGGCTGAGCGCTGCGAGCTGGCAGAGAGTCAAAAAAGGGAAACCCCCAAAGCCCATGTGTCTGGTTTTTATGCCAAACCTGGCTGCTTAACCCCACCCTCAGGTTCCAGCCACCTTCCCTTTGGTGGTGATGGAATTTGACTTTCCCAATGTCTTGATGGCTTTGGTCTGAAGTGGGGGTGGAGTCCACAAAGCCTGTATGGAATTAGCTTTAGAACATCCTTTTCCCCCTAACAATTCCTTCAAGTCTGAATGTTATCTTAGATGTATAGAGGATTCTTGATAAGAGATCTTTTACTTTTAATACTTTGAATATCTTATACCACATTTTGTGGCCAGTATTACTTCTGCTAAGGAACTCACTAATTGTCTTATGGTGGTTCTCTACAGACTTTTTGCCTTTTTGACTTTTGCCTCTCTTAAGTTTATTTTTTATTCTTATTTTTTAATGTTAAAACTTGTCATATTGTAACAGGGTGGTCCCCAGGAAAGGGGGAGTTTCCCTGCCCCACCCAAGGGAGGGTGGAGCTGAGCAGGAAGAGGAGAAGCTGCAGAGGAGACTGAGGTAGGAAGCAGGATGGAGCCAGGAGACCTGGAGGAGGCGCGTGGAGCCTAGAGACATGTGAAGAAACTGCGCTTGTCTTTTGGTCGTGGACTGGGTGACACAGATGTGGGTGAGACCCGTGGGGAGGTGACAATGGCAGCTTTTATCTTGATGTTGATTTTGCTCTTTTCCTTCTGGGCTTGTCTGGTTGTTTGTGACCCTTTTCTGTGGGTCCCCACTGGAAGATGCTTTAGACTTGTAGCAGGCTTTGGGGCCTTGTTCTGGGCCGATCCCATATGGATGGACTTTTACCCACGAGGGGACGGGTAACTTTGGGTGCTTCATTTAGAAACTAGACTCTTTGCCTTACCTGTATTGTTTCCTAGTTTTATTAAAGTTCCTTTTCATTAAAGTCTCCTATGTTTTGTGTTGATGCGGCGGATGGCAGAACCCATTTAGAATAGGCAGGTTTGCGGGGTTTTGGGCTGCCCCTCTCCCTGTCCTATAACAATATCATTATAATATATCCTGATATGCATAACTTTTTTTTTAGGTCTGTTGAGTTTCCTGATCTGGATGTTCAATTCCTTCCACAATTTGGTGGAATTCTCAGATTTCATTTTTTCAAATATTGTTTTCTTGCCTCTTCACCATCTCTGTCATCACCTTATAGAATCCCTCCATGCAAATATCTCTTCTCTTGAAGCTATTCCATATGCATCTTATGTTGTCTATATATTTCTAGATACATTTTTCTCCTTTATGCAGATATTTCTGAATGTTTTCCACTATCTTATTTTCTATCTGACTGATTCATTCCTCAGTCTCATTGAGCCTGTTTTGAGCCTCTTAATTTTCTTTTATTGTTCTTTACTTTTGTAATGTTTGTTTGATACTTCATCATATTTTCTTTGTACTTATTGTATTTATTGTTTTGTTCATCCATTGTTCTAGTTTTAGGAAGCATCACTAAGATCATTCCTCTGAAATCTTCTTCTGGCAATTTGTATTGTGTTGCATTTATCATTTTTTCCCCAAGTTTTTTTCTTGATCTATTGATATAAATGTATCCCTCTGTTCCTTATTCTCTGGTGTTCTGTGATTTTTTTTTTCTTATAACCTATCTTGTTTCTTAGACTTGATGTAACAGTCTTATCCTAAATTAAATCACATAGGTATTGACTTGAGGTCTTGGTCTTGGTCTTGGACACCGTGATTTCTTGCTGATGGGTTGGTTGAAACTTCATCTCTAATCAGGATAACTGGAGTTCAAGATTCAGTGTGGGGTACTGTTGCATTGGGCAACACCACACTGATAAAGAAACAGAGTCATGGAACAGGCTACATAATGCAGGATGCTGCTGAAGAGCAAGATCCTGGCCATTTTATTGACAGAAGAATTATACAGCATCAGTTGAGAGAAAGAAAGACAAAGAGAAAAGGGAGGGGTGAAACTAGAAAAAGGTGCTCTGTCATCTATAGTATCAAGGGTCATGAATTTGCCCTGCAGGCACTTCTCATCTGCCTGATGACTTGGTATTGTAATTGAGATCAAACTCTATTTCCTCAGCCAAGGTTTCAATCTTATTAACAAGGCTTTGCATTGATCAACTTCTGGGGTCCTTTGTTATACACTGGTCCTCGGCCCCTCCAGGTATTCCCGGTCATAACTCATGATGCATAGCCTTCCCAGCGTGATCCAGTTTTGTGCTTTTTTTTTTTTAAGATTTATTTATTTATTTATACAAGCACTGGGTACAGTCAGAAGTGTGGTAGGGTGAGAGAATTCACCAGAGCCAGAGCAGGGAGCAGAACAGGCATACCGAAGAAGTAAACTGCTGGGGGGAGCAGAGGGTGCAGCAGGAGAGGTCTGCAAGTCATGTGGGACGCTCGCCGGCAGCCGGGTATTGAACCAGTGTGCAGAGGCTGCGGGCAGATTCACAGCCCAGTGCTCAACTGCTATGCCACCTGGTAGGCCCAAGCTTTGTGCTCTTGGTTGATTTGAAAGGCACCTTGCAGTATTGGGCTCCTGTGCCTAACTGAGTAGGCTGTTCTGATCTTGCTTAGGATTTAGAACTGTAGGTAACAAAATGGTGGCCAAACAGGCCGCTTAGGAATAGAAGACCCACATGCCCCCCTTTTTTATTTTATTTAAAGAGAGCAAAGACAGGAGGGAAGGGGTTATCATTAATATACCACTGAGGCGAAATGGGAGTGATATATGTAGATGGATACATAGTATAGTCTGTACTAGACAAAAAACAAAGTGGATAATTTGGTGAGTAAATAGTCCAGTGAGCAGGTAAAGGTGGAGAATGTAGTCAAGTCACCAAGTATATCTAGTCCACCTATGGTGGAGGAAACATTAGTACCCACGAGTGGTTCTGGGTTATTTCAACCTGTAACTTGAAAAACTGGGGGATATATTACATGGGCCCACTTAACATAGGCTTGTGTAGTGGGTAATAGAATTAAGGAACATAAAACTACCAAGTTGCTATTATTAAAAACAGGTAACAGGTGGTACTGGGAGAGTTATAAGAAGATTGGCATAGCTTCAACTTAGAGTTCTCTGGAATAGGCAGCACAGAGCTTTTTAGAACTAGAAGAAAAATTAACAACAAAAAAAATTAATCTCTACCAAACAAAATCCAGATTTTAATTTTGAGAACTGCCATTTAAATGTGCCAATGTGACATTTTTTGTGCTTCTTGTTGTATTCGTGCCAATTGTTGCTGTAGTTTGTCTCTAAGGTCCATGACATCGTGTCCAAGGTTATTATGGAACACACCATGAAGGTGTCTGTGAACCTCTTCCCAGGAGAGGGTTATATTAAACGGAATAGGAATTATATAGAATGGTCTCACAACAAACTACAATAGAATTTGTGGTGTCTAGAGGGCTTGTTGATATTCACCATGCCAGAATACAGCAACCTCAAGAACATCAAGTCTTGATCTGATGTTTTGGAAGACTGCACAGTCCATAGGAAGGGATCCTCTTTTCTCTTTTAGATTCATATGGGTGGCATCCTGGGTGGTGGCTGAATTGCTAATGGCTGGAGCTCTGGAATAGGATTGGTCCCTCTTTGATGCCAGCTCATGATAGAGGTGCAAAGCTTCTGTTGGAACCCAAAGTGGTCCTGCAGGTGATAAAACAGAAACATACCTTCTCCCCCATGTTAAAGATTGTAAGGTCCCAGCCAAGTTGGTCCTTTCAATGGGTGGCAATAAAAGACCAGGGGCTTAGGACTTGGTTCTGCTGGGATAAAATGTTATTTTACTGCTGTGAGGCCAGAAGAATTAGGAATGACATGTTGCTCAACAGCTGTTAGGCCAGAGCAATTGCAATTTAGAAAGTTAAAAGTAAATAAAGCTTTGTATATTTGTTTTTGTAGGGGAAAGTTACTCTCCAGATCCCCCCTTTTTTGTTTTATTAAAAAAAGTTTAAAGAGTTAATTAGCACATTTTATGGCAATAGATGTGGGTTATACGAATACCAATGTGTACAATGTCCCAGTGAGATAAAATGCTATAAGATATTTAGAAGCATAAGTCAGGCCATTATCAGTTTTAATATGGGAAGGATGATCCATGATGGCATTTTTATGTTTGCAAATGCCGAGTAGGGATGACATATGATAGGAGATCAATCACTGGCCTGTGCCATAACCGATAGAAATCTAAAAGGTATATAATTTACCATGAAGGTGAGATAAATGGCCAAAAGAAGGGAAGTGGGGGACATCCATTTGTTATAATTTATCACCTTGAGTGTCACACGGGTTAACATCTGAAAGAAATGTGAGGCTGGAAAGTTGACAAACAGCACAAACATGAAAAATATCCTGTGTCTGTATAAAGGGAATGTCACACGTTTTTGACAGACTGAGTTCCTTGATGAAAAAAAAGGAATGACAAGTTACAGGATCTCCAAACATGTTAAACACCCTAACGGTTGTATTAGGTATCTCATTGCCTTCAGATAGAAGACCTGGGAGGCCAGAATAACTATGGATGTGAATAATAAAAAATGGGATGAACATGTTTAAGAAACATAATCTGTAAAGAAAATAAAAGCTGAGAGTAGGGCTTTATCGGTATTAGTGTTAAGAAGGGCAGAGGAGATGTCTTGTACCAAGGAGGTAATATATAATGAGTCAGAAAATATATTAAGTGCCCGTGAAGGGAATGAGGAAATGAGGAAAGAGTTAAAATAACGGGTGCTAATTTAGTGTTGGGTTGAAGGGGGAAGCACAGTATAGGCAGTTTATCAAGGGACATCTGAGTCTGTGTAAGACCACAATTCCTTTACCTGTAGGGAAGGAACCTTTTAGGAAGATAGTAAGAGCATGGGAAATGGGATAATTGAGATCAGTTGTGAAGGAATGACTAGGGAGAAGCTGTAGGGATTAAATCTGTTGATTAGGGTGGGTAGAATAAAGGAATGATCTAACTTAGTCCTGGAAAACAATTTGAAATTGCTCTGATTGAGCAAGGAGCCATTTTGTCTCCTATTTGGAGAAACACATGTTAATAGAGCCAGGATCATACCCAGATGATGACTGACAACAAAAACATCCTTTGTGTAACAAGAAACATCTGTGAGAAAAATAAGTAGTCAATTTTTAGGCTAGGAGGGAAGAAAAATCCATTTAATAATGTAAAAATGTGAAGTTAATTGTTAAATAATTTTTGTAGGAGAATGGGGGGGGTGTTTAAAATAATCAACAGGAGAGAGATTTTAGGGTTGTACCTGTCCAAACCAAACAAGAGGAGTGAAGTCAATTGTTAAGAAATGTTAATTGTTTTGTTTTATGAGACTACGAGATGCAGGGGCTGGATGACCTTTTAGGGAAGCAAACAGCTCCGGAAGAGCCTAAATGGGAATCCCAGGAGCTGGAGTGGCCAATTAATGTCCCAAAAACTGTAAAGTCGTTAATCCGACTGGGTCCAGTAAATGTAAAGTAGGAATTTTAGGAGTCCCCATAAGTTGAAGACCTTACTATTTTAGAAGAAAAAAAAAAAGTTTTTATAAGATTAACAAACTTACAGACTTTTGTAACATAAATACTTACAGTGAAAAGGATTTTTAAGAGTAGATTTATTTATTTATTCATTTTTGACAAGGCTTAGCAATGGTGATAGGATAAGATTATTTTTAAGTAACCTGAGGGTAAAAGTACCAGGATCTCTGGATTACCTAAACAGTTTTGATTTGTTACAGGGAGTTAATGAAACAGGTTTAGAATCTTAATTTTTTATATGCAAAAGGACTAAAGTTTGTGTAACATGGGTACACTACTGATATTAAAGTTAACTTAAATATTTTTATAGTAAGTCATTTAAGCATGTAAAATTTTTGTTTAAGATACCTCTATCTTATCCTTAACACTTTTGTTGTCTTCTTCTTATTATTATTTAATACCATTACATTTTAAAGATAACCATATTATTTAAATCCCCAGGACCATTAATATGTCTATTTTTAATACATTTTTTAAACACATGTCACTTTACTTGATTTTTAGAGTTATTACATCCTCATTTTTAATGTTTAGATTGTAAGACAATGTAATATCTATTATATACTATCATCCCTTGAAACTAGACAACTTGCACATAAATGCATGATTTAATTAAAATATATTTTTTAGGTGAGGTGACATTAAATTTTAAGGTTTTTTTTTGTAATAAGGAACAAAAAGTAACCTGAAAGTTTAGTAATTTTATTTATTTTTTAAAGATTTATTTACTAACAATTAACAATTCCTTTTGTAAATGAATTTTGAGTACCATTTTTGGAAATACATTTTTTAAATTTCTTAAAAACAACAGATGTCAGTCCCTAGTGTCAGGGACCCTGACTTCCTCCTCAAATATCTAACTGGAAAAGCTTGAAACATTTTTCCCATTGATTAATTTTTATAAAACATTTCTTTTTGAGTGGCTCAAAATCTGCTGGAGGCCATAGTCCTGCTTTGGGGTTTCAGCCAAACCCACACTATGGCAATGGGGCAGGAGGGGGAACAGAATGAACCCTGACTGAGTTATGGCCTGGGTCTTTGTAAGGTAAGTTAAAAAGCATCAGGGCTTCTCTGCCCTCCCGCCATTAGGATAGATGACGGAACCCTGTGGTCCTGAATGCATGCTTGATGGCGGGTACCTGGAGTAGGGTGTAGGCATAGGTAGATGGGATTCACCTGGGCTAAGACTGAGCTTTTAAGGGTGGCATTACAGGGATGCCAGGAGAAGCAGAGAACCAAGGAAGCAGAGAAGCAGAGAGAACGCTGGAGAGCCCAGATAGAGTGAAGACTTGCTGGGGGAGGCAGTTCTCTCCCAATAGCCCTGACTGCCGTATGCCTGGTAAATTCCAATAAAAGCCTGCAAAAGCCACTGAGGGTGCCAGGACTTTCTCCTCCTTTACCCTGTCTGCTGGATCAGAACACCTGTTCCATGCCCTTCCTGCCTTACAGTCTTTTGGACTCATAAAAACTTTTTCATCTAGTGACTGTGTTAGGGGGAAATGATGTCCTGAGCTAATCCCATACAGGCTTTGTGGACTCCACTCCCACTCCAGACTAAAGCCATCAAGACATTGGGAAAGACAAATCCCATCACCACCAAAGGGAAGGTGGCTGGGACCTGAGGGTGGAGTTAAGCAGCCAGGTTGGGTATAAAAAACAAACACGTGGGCCTTGGGGGGCTCGCTCTTTTGCTCGCCTCCTGGCTTCACAGCTCCTGGCTCGCAGCCAGCTCTCAGAGTGCCATTTGGGATTCCAGATCGGCGGATCGGGTAGGATGCATTTAAAACTTTGTCTCCCACTTTTCTCCCTGAGCTGTACATTTCCTCATTTCCCCTTCCCTTGTAAATAAACCTTTTATTAACCTTTCACGTGTGCCTGCAGTAGAGCATTGATAAGGCCTTTTAAACGCGTGGGTGAGGACCCACAGTCAGGCACCCCATTTTGTATCAGGGCTGCCCTATAACAACTGAACAGCCAAATTACATAAATTACATAATTTAAGATGAGAGACAGACCTTGTCCCTAAGTCTCTTTGTAAGTGATTTCCTAAATTTTTTGAGGCTTTTAATTTAAGATTCCTTTTTGAAGAAGCCTGGAACTAACTGCTGTTAAAAATTGAGTGAACTCATTGTCGGACACATCATATCCCTGAGTTAGTAGAAGACCTCACAGTTGTTTTTTTTATATTTGATCTGAGAGGAGGTGAGATAATTACCCATGTTTCTAAGAAAGAAAGGAAAGATTTAACTGAAAACATCACAGAATCCAGGTCTGTGATCCTATTTCCAGGCAGATTTGGAAGAAAAAGAAGATAGGAAAAGACACAACTGAAAAATACCTTCTTACCACTTCATCGCAGACTCTGGGTCTGTGAAGCCTTTGGCCAGGCTTGAGAGGACATACAATTCCCTTCTATGGGCTTGAGAAGAGGGGTGTGGGGTTTTCCCTGTTAGGGCACCATTTGTTGCATTGGGCAACACCACACTGACAAAGAAATAGGAGTCGTGGAGCAGGCTACATAATGTAGGATGATGCTGAAGAGCAAGATCCTGGCCATTTTATTGATAGAAGAATTATACAGCATCAGTTGAGAGGAAGGAGGACAAAGAGAAAAGGGGAGGGGGTGAAACTAGAAAAGGTGCTCTGTCATCTCTACTATCAGGGGTCATGAGTCTGCTCTCCAGGCACTTCTCATCTGCTTGATGACTTGGTATTGTAATTGAGATCAAGCTCTAGTTCCTCACCCATGGTTTCAATCTTATCAACAAGGCTTTGCACTGATCAACTTCTGGAGTCCCTTGTTATACATAGGTCCTTGGCCCCTGGGTGTTCCCAGTCATACCTAGGTCATACCTATGTTTTATGCATCAGTCATCAGCCCCCCAGGTGTTCCTGGTCATACCTTGTGATGCATAGCCTTCCCAGCATGATCCAGCTTTGTGCTCTTGATTGATTTGAAAGGCACCTTGCAGGCTTGGACTCCTGTACCTAACTGACTGGGCTGTTCTGAACTTGCTTAGGATTTAGGACTATAGGTAAGGAAATGGTAGCTGAAGGGGCCGCTTAGGATTAGCAGACCCACAGGATAAGGATCCAAGGTCACAGCAGTTAGGATGGGAGCCAGAGATATGGGAAGTATAGATGTTGCTAAGTAGACTGCCAAGGATATAATCCTTTCATAATGCTGTAGTCCCTTCAATCGAAGGGGGACTCTGCAATCACCATCTGGTCAAGACATACTTTGCTAGTGGTGTTATGCCAGAAGTCCCAACTACAACTCATCTTTCAGCCACAGCCTAGGTCTGAATTCAGCAGCTTTGTTGGGTTCATATATAAAAAGATAAAAAAATAGAAACTTAATGGAAATACATTTTGATTGCTTTAAAATATGTTTAAAAATCTTGAACTTTTGACTTTCTGAGAATGATTTTATCCTCCTTATGTTATAGGGCAGCCCTGACACAAAACGGGTTGCCTGACTGTGGGTCCTCACCCGCGCACTTAAAAGGACTTATCAGTACTCTACTGCAGGCACACACGAAAGGTTAATAAAAGGTTTATTTACAAGGGAAGGGGAAATGAGGAAATGTACAACTCAGGGAGAAAAGTGGGAGACAAAGTTTTAAATGCATCCTACCCGATTCACCGATCTGGAATCCCAAATGGCACTCTGAGAGCTGGCCGCAAGCCAGGAGCTGTGAAGCCAGGAGGCGAGCAAAAGAGCGAGCCCCCCAAGGCCCACGTGTTTGTTTTTTATACCCAACCTGGCTGCTTAACTCCACCCTCAAGTCCCAGCCACCTTCCCTATGGTGGTGATGGGATTTGTCTTTCCCAATGTCTTGATGGCTTTGGTCTGGAGTGGGGGTGGGGTCCGCAAAGCCTGTATGGAATTAGCTCAGGACATCCTTTCTCCCTAACACTTAGAGCTAAATATGTTCAAGTCCTAGTCATGGTGACTTGTGAGATATTTTTGATCATTTCTATCTATTCACTTTGATTAGAGGAATTGGAAGTAAGAGAAAAGTGAAACCATCCAGAAAGATCTACAGAAGGATGCCATTAACATTTTTCTACTACCAAATATAGCTATCAGCTAATTGCTGATATTTATTGTTCCCATGATGTTTTCACAGTGAATACACTATTGTTCTACAAAGAAAATATGTCTGCATACTTTGAAATTCTAAACTATTTGGAAGGAAAGATCAATATTTAGTTGATAAAGAAGGTGAATATATTTAGTTCAAAATATGTATTTGTTTGCAATTTAGGGAATTATCACTGAAATTCTAAGAATGCATTATATTGCATCAGTACCTGACAGGTAAAGATCAATGTGCCATTTAGGGCATATCAGAGTCAGCAGCTAGTCAACAAACCTCTAATAAAACTTCCTTTCCTTTCAGTTATATTTAACAAAAATAGAAAGACTGTTGAAATGAAGTCTAAAACAAAAATAGAAAGACCATTGAAATGAAGTCTAAAAAAAAAAAGACTATAAACTTTAAGTCTGACTCACTAAGGGTTTTTATATCTTCCTGGTTCTGTATCTCAATTGTTTATGTAATTTTGTAACAGTTCTGTGAGTTCTCTTCCTGTTCTCCTAAGGTAATTTTGTATTAAGGAGGAGGAAGGATTGGAGTTCTATGTTTTGGAGTTGAGAAGCTAATTTCCTATATATGTACCTAAACATTGCAGCTGACTTGCACTGTACAATTAACAGCTACATAGCATTCTATTCTTTGTATTTCCAGTAAATCACCAGCAGACAGAGGTTAATTTTAAGTAAAAGAGCCTTAAAGTTTCATACAAGTGTATCTTATTTGTTTAGTAGAAAATTTACGTAGCACAAGGAGTGATAGGAAGATTAGAAAATCTTACTTTGGGAAATTTCACAACATGTGCAAACAGAAAAATATAAGGATGTGGGCCTCCCTGGTGTCGCAAGGGGTTAAGATGCAACCTCTGAAGCTGACCGCAGCCATTGTGGCATGAGTTTGATCCCCGGCCAGGGAACAAAGTACATGGCAGAGCAGACCTCCCCTGTCTCGTCTGCTGCTCCCTTCAGCAGTGTATTTCAGTCAGTCTGCCTGTTCTGTTCCCCACTCTGTCTCTAGTGAATTCTCTCAACCATCCCCCGCACTGACTCCCATGCCTCTGGTGTGCCCAGCTCTGTATGCATAAAAATAAAATAAATCTTTAAAAAAATACATAAGGATGAGGTCCAGAAGCTAGGAAACAGTCACAAAAGACAGTTAAATACTCTATGAATTCCTTATTCAGAGAAAATCATTAATAATATGGTATTGCCTTTACAATTGCTGTGCTAACATTGTGGTTCAAATTTGGATTCTGAAAACCAATATTGGAAGAAATAAAGTGAAGTAGCCAAGTAGCACTGAAATAATGCAGTAAAGAAGTCAGGACCTGGGCCTTCCTGGTGGAAACGCAATACAAAGCAATCCACAGCCTCTGCAGCACAAGTTCGATCCCCAGGCGGTCAGGGAGCAAATCACATGGTGAGGCAGACCTTTCCTGTGTCACCCGCTGCTCCCCTCAGCAGTGTATTTCAGTAGGTCTGCCTGTTCTGAACCTCACTCTGTCTCTGGTGAATCCTTTCACCCTCTGCATCTCTGGCCTGTACCCCAGCTCTTGTATGCATAAATAAATCTTAAAAAAAAAAAATCAGGACATAGTTACCCAAGTAACTGTGCTGACTTATCTCACTTAACAAATATCTCAGCCTTCCTTGATATAGCACTGTAGCAGCAGGAAGGGCACAGGGCAGGATCTCTGACCTGAGCAGACAGGTAATGGGTGGTGAGTCCTGGAGCGCTCAGTGGCTTTTTCGGGCTTTTCTGAGTTTACCAGGTACACGGCAGGCAGGAGTGCTGGGCGGCCAGGAGGCTGGCAGGCCTCCCAGCTCCCAGAGAATCTTGACTCTTTACTGGGAAATCTGGCATTCTCTCTTGGCCTCTGCTTCTCTGCTCCTTTTCTTCCTACTATTCTTCTCTTCTGTTCTTCTGGTAGTTCCTCCACATTCCACCAATTGGCTGAATGTGCATGCGTGGTGGGAGGGCGGAAACGCCTGATACTTTTTTTACTTACCCTACAGGCACTGTATCCCATTTCAATATAGGAAACCTAAATGATTAGTGCAGGTGCATTTTACCCAAATTATATCTCTCAGTTGATAGTGAATATTTAGGTCATATGGCATGGATCAAACCAATGGATAAATGATTCAGTTCATGTAGCTTTGGACCGTGAAATCTCCAATTTTATTTTGAAACAGTTCACTACTGTTTAATCATGATGGCATAATTAAATAATATAGACCTTATCATAAATTTTCTTTAGGTAATGAATAGCCAGATACTTTCTCAGTACTTAGACAGCTTTTTCCACATGGATATGGAAGAATTGATGGTAATATAAAAGTAATTTAAGAATACTATCAATAGGGCCTCCCCAGTGGCGCAGCGGTTGAGCACTGGGTTGCGAAGCTGCCCACAGTCTCTGCAGCGCTGGTTTGATCGCCGGCTGCTCCCCAACGGCTCCCCAGTCACCGGAGGAGGGTCCTGCATGGTGCGCAGACCTCTCCTGCCACCTGCTGCTCCCCTCAGCAGTATGCTTAAGTCCTTCTGCCTGCTCTGCTCCCCGCTCTGGCTCTGGTGAATTCTCTCACACTCCCGCGCTTCTGACTCTACCAAGTGCTTGCATAAATAAATAAATAAATAAATCTTAAAAAAAAATATTTAAAAAAAGAATACTATTAATAAATACTATAAATAAAATAAAAACAATATAATTATAAACAGAAACATAATATAAATAAAAGATAAGAATTCAGAAAATCTGAGCCTGAAGTAAAATACATATACTTTTATACTTCACCAATGAAACATACTATTTACATGTGTGTTTTCCAGAGTATGAAAAATATAAGGGAGTATTTGAGGACCAAAATCAATTTTAACAGCTTTTTTTCCTTAAGACTATATGTGCAGTAAACATTTCATACAAATAACAACATATACTCAAAGTTCAGGGAACACATAATTACTTAGTGAAAATAATTAGCAGCATTAGAAAACATTTATCTTGATGTTTATTCTTATTTTTTTGTTTTTTGTTTTTTTGTTTTTCCATTCCAGTATCCCTTTCACAATTTATGGTCCTTAAAATATCCTCTAGGACATACTTCATCTTCATTGCAAACAATATCTTCTCTACATTGGGCTTGTTTCCTTTACCTTCATGCAAACCTGTCCCATATTTGCTTTGAATTTTGTTTCTGCCCAGTCTGTCTTTGTGTTGATCCCTCTTTCTTGCTTTTGTTCTACTTGTTTATTATGCTTTAAATAAATTTTGTTAAGTTTACTGTTATATACTGCTCTCCCATATAGACTAGAATGTGTTGCCCCCCAAAATAGCTGTTAGGAGGGTCACCTTTAATTGGTGATTCTGATAGGCAGCACAGCATCCAAGAAATTCTGCCATGATAACCCTAGATGGCTAAAATTGACATATATTTACTTTTTCACAAGCTAAGGAATTTGTCTCAAAAGTTATTAAGAAGTGGCTTTTCCATCTTAAATGTTAGAATATCACTATAATACAACTGAAGGGAAAAAGGAAGTAAATGGTTGGTGTTTAGGAAGTTTTTACAGTAAAGAATAACATCAGCCTTTACCAAATATGCAATGTATAACCTCACACTCAGATACTTCTTTTTTTTTTTAAGATTTATTTATTTATTCATACAAGCACTGGGTACAGTCAGAAGCACGGAAGGGTGAGAGAATTCACCAGAGCCAGAGCGGGGAACAGAACAGGCACACTGACCAAATACACTGCTGAGGGGAGCAGTGGGCGGGGCAGGAGAGGTCTGCTTGCCATGTGGGATCAAACAGGCGCTGCAGAGGCCGCGGGCAGCTTTGCAGCCCAGCACTCAACCGCTGCGCCACCAGGGGAGGCCCAACACTCAGATACCTCTGAGGAAGGCTGAAGGTTGAGAAAATATGGCTGAGGTGATGAAATACAATAATATGAAGACTGCTTTTTAGATAGTCAAGTATAGTCATACTCTATGGATAATCACATATTTATTTAGTTATATATACCCTTACTTTTCAGAACAGATGCTCAGTGAACAAAACAGTGCTTATTGACTAATTTGTTTATGTCAGGACAGTTTCTGATTGTTAGGCTCATGTGGCAAAGAATATGATATTATCTTTAGTCACAGAGGGTTTTCCTAAAATTTACCAAGCAAGTGAAAAACAAATACATTAATAGCAAAAGACAGAGAGACACACACAGAGAGTCCATGTGCATGAATTTGGCCAGGATTTTGAACTTCAAAGACAAATATGGCTAGTTGTTTTTCAGGTTTTTATAGCAGTAGGAAATTAATCCTATGGGAAAGAGTGATTTATTCTGTCTAAAGGAAAAGTGAATTCTTCGCAGAAATCTTGTTGCCTGAACATGGTTTTTAGAACAATGTTTTTCAGAATCTAGCATGGTGGTTCTCAGTCCCTGCTGGAACAGAAAAAGCCATCTGTGAAGCATTTAAATCACACGGGTATTCAAACATCTAGTGATTGCCCACTCGCCCTTCTCCAAGACTCTTGGTTATTCTGCACTTGATCTTAGCCAAAAAGCTGAGAAGCGATTCTTGGTTATTCTGAAAGGCAGCCCAAGTTTAAAATCTCTGGTACAGTGTCCATTATTTGTATCAGATATTGTTGCAACAAGAACTTTGTTGCCATTTGAAGTGTGAACGCAATGAGGGGCACAGCAGTAGTGGGACAGTTCTGCAAGGCAAGACTCTGCTACTTGAGCAGAAGTTCTTGTGTCATTTATTGAAAGTATATAGACTAGTAAAAGCTGATCATGTGACAATGGTATGAGAAGTAGTGCTGGAGGGTGACATTGGAATGGGGTACAAAGTTTTATGAGGAACAGAGAAAAGGACATTGTGACCATATGTCAAGAGGCATTTGCATCAGCAAAATTCATCTGCTGATGTTATCACAGGCAGAGTTATCCTGAGACCACCCTGGAGCTAGTCATGTAATCAGGTCAACGGAGGCTTAGATATTTCTGGGTCTGCCTCCTCAAATGGGCTATTATTCATTGGTAGTCAAGGTATTCTTTATTGTGATTTGCAGATAGCAAATAGGTCACAGTTGCCTATGAGTGGCCAGCAAATAGGAACCCACAAGGTAAACCATGGAGGTTCAGGCTGTGGAGCACTTTGAGCAAGAACCTCAAAATTTCCTTCTAGACCAGGAAGTTTTAGAACTTTAAATTATAAGTAAAATTTTATTAGGTGGATTGAAATAAATGTGAGAAGAAGCCATCTTAGATAAACGCAAAGACCTGTGCAAAACCACAGAGCCATGGTTCTGCATGCTACTGATGAGACTGAAGATTAAAGAAAATGTTGGGCTAGGAAGTAGTTAGTATGCTGGTAAATGTGCTTGACTCTTGCAGAGAGATGAGAGGAACTACAGAGTTTTAAAATCCAAAATGACATGATCAAAGATGAGTTTAGAAAGACCATTCTGTTTGGAGTTTATAGCCTAAAGCATTCAACTGATGATAATAAACTAATATTTTAAATGGAGCCAGAAAATTAACTGGAAATGAATTACATAGAGGCCAAAATATCATATAGCAGAGGAAGTAGAAAGGAGGAAACAGTTCCCAAAAGGTACTTTAAAAACAAAATGTAATGTGTAAACCTGAAAGTCTCATTCAGTTCGAAAAGGTCTGTATGTATAGAACTGGTGTCTGGAAATCTTCCTGAATATACTTCAATCTCTACAGCTATACCACAGATTTATCCCTGTTGATAACAACAAAAGAAGCACTTAAGCCATGGATCTTAGTCTGTTTCAGCTGTTATAACAAAAATCCAGATAATACTGAGAAAGCTACACTATTGCCCACTCCTCTATTAAGGACACTTTAAGGTCCTAGGAAAATCTGTCTTTGTCCAAAAAATGTGAAAAACACAATATAAGCCTAACAAAAATTGTTGCAAATAAATACTATATTTCAACAGATGATGTGAACCTATCAGAAAAGATGTGGCCTCTAATATTCAAAGTAACATATAGTAGAAAATGTTAGCAATATTGAAAAAATAACACAATTAAGGAATTCAAAACCACTGAAAGTATGTGGTCAGATGACTAGAAGATATGAAGGGAGAACTACGTCAAAAAATATATTTTTTAGAATTTTTAAGTTTATTTTTTAATTCATATTGTTTATATTATTGTGTATTCCCTGTACAATTCCCACCACTAATTCACCCATGAATCATCACCACATTCCCTGTTCCTTTCTCCTGTTTTGATTCTCTTTCCTCCTCCTCCATTGCAGAATGTCTCTGATTTATGGTTACCTGCTAATTTTGTTCCCTTATTAGTCTTAGTGTTCTTAGTATTGGTGGTGGTGGTGAAAAGATTATTTAGAAATAAAAGTAAAATAAAAACTAGTATACACAAAAGTGCATAGACACCAGAAAAACACTGAAGGGAAGTAAGATATACAACTAATAAATACAAAAATAAAAATACTTAATGATTCTAAAAGCCTTCAAAAATTGATAAAGAAAACCTGCAAAGTTGATGAAATATTTGTTTAATAGCTGTTCTTAAAGATGCACACTAAAGCAATAGAATGTGAAAACAATATTTAAAACTATTCAACAAAACTCTCCTGAAAAACAAGAATATTTATATTAAATGTCATACTCTTAGTGTATATGGACACACTAAGACATAGTCTATCAAAAACAATTAGACTTTAAAGATAAGGAAAAATTGCTTAAGGTGATGCAGACACTCCACCATAGCTACCAGGACAAATCACCTAACAAATCAGATAAAGTAGATAGAAGTAGCATCAAATTTCTCAGCAGCAATATTTTCAACTACAAAACAATGAAATGACATCGTGAAAGTGCTCATGAAAAGAAGATGTGAAACACCCAGTCAAACATCATTTTGGTAAAAAAGTTACATGGAATTTTGAACAACCAGTATTTGAAAGAATATTATTCTGACAAATCTCTCCTGTGGATTCTTCAACAAAAAAAGCTTCAAGGGAAAAAAAAAAATAATATCTGAAAATGCTTCTAAATAATGAGTGAGAGCATGGCTGCAATAATTTAAAGACAAAAGAGGTGGAAATGAAAGGAAATAATGCACTTATTACAGGTTTTGATGTTGGAGAACTAATAAAACCAATTAAAAAATGGTAGGAGAAGGGATAGTGTAAATGAAAAGTAGAACAAATTGGCTGATCAACAGATACTAGGAGTGAAAAGGAATCTTTTACAACTGAAATGATATAACCTTAAAGCTAATATATATTTTGCTTTACAAGCATCAACTCTAAGGTTATATTAATGAGAAAGAGAGGAAATGAAAGTTATTTGCAGACATTAATACTGAAAATGGAAAAAAAAATAGTCTCAGAGCAGAGTTGTGGTTAAAATTATTTTAGAAAAATATTAAAATGAAGATAATGTTAGAAAAGAGTTCAAAACATAACAACAGCAAATGAAATAACATGGAGGATAGGGACAAAACAAGCAGTAATCTACTAGAATATACAAATGCATACACATTTATAGGCATACTACTTTTTTGCAGAACAGATAAAATACATATAAGTTGTATCAATATCTATTAACAGGTTTAACTTTTATAACATAGGAAAATGTTTTCAGTTTAACTTAGCAAAATTCAACTTTATGTTGTATGCAAAAGTCATAACTAAAATAAAGTGAATTGAAAAGACCAACAATAAAAGCATGAACAAAAATATATCAAGAAAAGCAAGCAAGAAAAAAGCTTGGGCCATGATCTTGATCTAAAACCAGGTAGATTTCAGGTCAAGAGAATTAAACAATACAAAGTAGGACACTTTCTAATTCTAAAAGCTGCAATTTATGGTGAAGATATTAATATCTATTCACCAAATATCAGTACAGATTTTATAAAGCAAAAATGATAGGAGATAAAAGGAGAAACAGACATATTAAAAATAGGAAAATTTAGCACATCTTGCTCAAACTGAAAGAGATCAAGAGAACAAAATATAACATAGACTGAAAGTAAAAGGTTGGAAAACAATCCTACAAGTAAATGGACCAAAAAAGAAGGCAGGAACAGGTATAGTTATATGAGATGAAATAGACTTCAAATTAAAAAAAGGTAAAAAGAGACACAGACGGGCACTACATTATGATCAAGGGGAAATACATTGGGAAGAAATAACACTCATCAACATATACTCACCAAATGAAGGAGCACCAAAATATATTAGACAATTATTATCAACTCTGAAAACAGACATTAAATATATATATATATATATATATATATATATATATAGAGAGAGAGAGAGAGAGAGAGAGAGACTTCAACACCCACTCTCACCAATGGACAGATCAATGAGACAAAAATAAATAAAGACACTAGAGCCCTAAATAAAGACATAAAGACATAGAACTCATGGACTTAACAGACATCTATAGGACACTGCACCCAAAAAAACTTGAATACACATTTTTCTCAAGCATGCATGGATCATTCTCCAGAATTGATCACATACTGGGCCACAAGACAAACATCAACAAATACATGAAGATCAATATCATTCCAATTATCTTCTCTGATCATAAAGACATCAAACTAGAAATAAATCATGAAAAGAAAACAAGGCACCCTCCCAATTCATGGAGATTGAAATCCACATTACTGGAAGACCACTGGACTAATGAGGAGATCAAAGAAGAAATTAAAAAATACTTTGAGATGAACAAGGAAGACATCACTTTCCAGAATGTATGGGATGCAGCAAAAGCAGTAATAAGAGGAAAATATATAGTAATACATGCTTACATCAAGAACAAGAAAGAACTCAAAGAAACAATCTAATCTCACATCTCAAAGTGCGAGAAAAAGAACAACAACAATAAAAAAAATCTAAAGCCAGTAGAAGAAAGGAAATAAAAATCAAAGCAGAAAAAACATAAAACATAAATAAAATGAAATAAAATGACACATAAATTTTAAAAAAATCCAAAAGAACAATGAAACCAAAAGCTGGTTCTTTGAAAAAATAAACAAAATAGACAAACCTTTAGGCAGGCTCACAAAGAAAAAAATCAGAGAAAACATATAAATAGGATTATAAATTAAAGAGGGGAAATCACAACAGATTTGATAGAAATCAAAAGAATAATCAGAGATTACTATAACATTTATATGCAAATTCAACAATCTAAAACTGGACCACCACATGCCAAAAAAATGAAACTAGACTACTACCTCTCACTGTGCACAAAAATCAACTCAAAAGGGGAAAAGAACTTGACATAAGACCTGAAACTATAAAATATATAGAAGAAAATATAGGTAAAACACTACAAGACATACATCTTAGTAACATCTTTAAAGACTCATCACCCAAAGCAAAGAAAGTCAAAGAAAAGATAAACACCTGGGATTATATCAAACTGAAAATCTTCTGTAAAGCAAAAGAGACATTAACTAAAAAAAAGAGACACCCCACTGATTGGGAAAAAATTTATGCACTCAAAAAAAAAAAAAAGGTAAACAATACAGTCAGGAAATGGGCAGATGGGCAGAAGAACTTAAATGACACTTCTCCAAAGAGGAAATGCAAATAGCCAACAGGCATATGAAAAAATTTCAACATCCCTTCTACTCAGGGAAATGCAAATCAAAACCACATTGAGATATCACCTTACACCAGGAAGAATGGCACATATCAAAAAAAAAAAAAAAACAACAACAACAACAACAAAAACTAACAACAACAAATGTTGGCAAGGATGCAGTGGAAATGGAACTCTCCTACATTGCTGGTGGGAGTGCAAACTGTTCTAACCACTATGGAAAACTGTCTGGAGGTTCCTCAGTCTACGAAAAATGTAGCTACCATATGACCCAGCAATTCTACTCCTAGGGATCTACCCAAAGGACACAAAAACATTGATTCAAAAGAACACCCGTACCCCTATGTTTATTGCAGCACTGTTTACAAAAATTAAAACCTGAAAACAACCCAAATGCCCAAAAATAAATGACTGGATCAAGAAGATGTGGTATATATGCACAATGGAATATTGTTCAGCAATCAAAAAAGGTAAACTCATGTCATTCGCAGCAAAGTGGATGGAATTAGAAGGAATTATGATCAGTGAAATAAGTCAGAAGGAAAAAGAAAAATATTGGATGATTTCACTTATAGCAGGAATAGAGGGGAACCAAGTAAGACATCAGTGTAAAAATAATAATAATAGTACAAAACACAACAAAGAAAAACCAGACAATTATACATCAGAGACAAACTACAAGGGAGAAGGAGGGACAGAGATCAGAGGGATGGAGGGAGGAGCACAGGGACTGTGGTGATGGTGCACATGTGCATTGGTGAAGGAAATTATATGGGGACTACACCTGAGGGGATGAGGGAAAGCAAATATTGTTTAAAAGTGAACAATGATGTAAAAAAATTTTAAAAATTAAAAAACCCTAAAAAAAAGAGAGAGCGAATAAAATTTTAGCAAGGAAATAGAAGACCTGAAAACCAAAAGAGAGTCTATAGACATATAATAAACATTTTATCCTGAGAGCATCAATTATATCTTGTTTTCAGTGTAGAATAATAGATTAACTTTGGCTTTATTTTTGGATTAAATTACTAAAAAAACAAAATACAGACTCACAAACCTGCAATGCAATACTCTATTAGCAATAATTAGATTACAGAAGATTTTTCCAACAGAAAATTTAGAAATAAGGTAATGTCAAGTGAGAAAACTTGAGCTGCATAGAGTGGTTAGAATTGTGTATTCTTATGTGACTGGAGAAAGCTGAAAATATGAATGTGGTAAAACACATACACACAACAAAAGACAAGAAAATCATTCTAATATGTTTCCAGTGGTTGCCTCTATGTGGTTGAATTACAGGTTTGCAGGTTATTGAAATTTTGTCTTGCTCATCTTTTCCATATTTTATACAATCAACATACACCTTTTCCAGAAATACTTTTGTTGTAGGCAGGTTCTCAGATACAGAAGATGAAAATAGTGATAATCCCCATTCATGCCATATTGTCATCTTTTGTCCACACAAGGACTGTTTTTTTCATTTATGTCTTTACTCTTAGACTACTCCTTTATTCATCCCTACTCCTTTATCCTTTCCTTCCATAAACCACTATTATCTTGAATGTAATGCATACCACTTTGATTATATGTCTTCTTATAAATATTTCTATATTAGTAGGTAAATTTTAATTTACACCAATACAGAACTCTGAATTTTGCAAGTCATCTGCACCAAATCCAATGCTAAACGTACAGGTAAAGTAAATTGATGTTGGGCCACCCTGGTGGTGTAGGAAATTGAGCACAGCACTATGAAGCTGTCCACAGCCTCTGCAGTGCAAGTTCAATCTTGGCCAGCCATGGAGATACCCACATGACACGGTAGACTGCTCTTCTCTCTCCTGCTGCTCCCCTCAGCAGTGTATTTCAGTCAGTTGGCCTATTCTATTCCCTGCTCTGTCTCTGGTCAATCCTTTCACCCTCCAGTACGAATGGCCTATACCCCAGTTCTTGTATTTCTAAATAAATAAAAAAAGTAAATTGATATTAAAATATGCAACAGAAACATATAAAGGTATAATAACATATAAAATTGCAGGGCATCCCCAGTGATGTAGTGGTTGAGCGCTGGGTTGCGAAGCTGCCCGCAGCCTCTGCAGAGCTGGTTCGATCCCCAGCCACCAGCAAGGGTCCCACATGACACGCAGACCTCTCCTGCCACCTGTTGCTCCCCTCAGCAGTGTGTTTCGTCACTCTGCCTGTTCTGCTCTCCGCTCTGGCTCTGGTGAATTCTCTCACTCTCCCATGCTTCTGACTGTACCCAGTGCTTGTATAAATAAATAAATATTTAAAAAATAAAAAAAAATTGATTGAAATGGAGCACAAATCTCTAAGTATAATGAAAATATACTTACATACATCAAAAATGCTTAGTATTTCAAAATAAGCTAAAAGATATCAAGAAAATTATTTGAGATTTGAAAAAACATAAACTTGAATTATAAAACTCAGAAATCAGTGAAAGAAGTTAATGTTAGAAAAAAACATTTCACAAATTAATTGAAACTAGTAGAAAATAATATCAAGTATGAGGGCAATTACAAAAGTAAAAAGGAGCAAATGATTGAAAATCTAAGGGAAATGAAAATAGAATAAATATTGAAAGAAAGAGACAAATCATGAATAAGGAAAAAGTAGAACCAATACATGAATATAGGGGTTCCTGAAGAAAAATTAAAAATGGGAGCAAGCAATATTAAAAACTAAAACTTTACATATTTTTCTTGAAATAAATACACAAATTGGAAAGTAATTAAAAGAATACACTTTGTACCCTAGAATATCAATCCAGGAAAAAAAAGAAATTTGCATAATCTGTACACTACAAAGAAAAAGAAAACATCCCATGGATATTAAAACAAATTGATGTGTGACTTTTAAGTAAAATAAAATTAGATTATCATCAGAATTTTTTAGAGTAATTCTTTTACACAGACTTCAAAATAGGTCTAGGAATCACAACCCACAGACTAAAACTGAAACTTTCCTTAAGAGATTGGCTTTCTTCTTCACATTTTGTAGCAGTTAGATACTTCTTCCTAACCAAGTTACCTTTGCCCTAATTCCCCTTCAGTTTTCTCTATCCCAATGAGAAGTAAATAGTCATGAAATCAATTCCAACTCTAATAGTATCCCAAAGAAAGGAGAATTTTAAAGAAAAAATAACTGGAGATAATCAAAATAAATACATAGTTACCAGAATTTAGGGGTTGTAGCAAAGCAGTAATAGAGTGAAGTACATTGTAATACTATTTACACTTACATCAAGAAAGAAGAGATTTTGCAAATAAATAATCTAACCTTATGAATTAGGGAAAAGAAAAAAAAAAAAAAAAACAGGTAGGGCCTCCCCTGGTGGCGCAGGTGGTTGAGCGCCGTCCTGTGAAGCTGTCCGCAGCCTCTGCAGTGCTGGTTCGATCCCTCCCCGCTGGCGAGGGTCACACAAGGCACCGCAGACCACTCATGTCAAACCCACTGCTCCCCTCAACAGTGTATTTGTCAGTCTGCCTGTTCTGTTTCCCACTCTGTCTTTGGTGAATTCTCTCACCCTCCTGCACATCTGGTCTGTACCCCAGTTCTTGTATAAAATAAATAAATAAATCTTAAAAAGAAAAAGAAAAAGCACAAGTTAAACCAGATCCAGTGGAAAAAGGATATAATAAAAAGTAGAGCAGAAATAAATGAAAATAGTAATCAAATGGAAAGTCCACAAGGTAAATGAAATTTAAAAAAAATTTTTGGCTTAGACAATGGCAAAAGGTAAGTCTCTTAAAAATGCTGTTGAGAAAAATGGGACAGCCAGATGTAAAAGAATGAACTTGACCCCAATCTCACCATAATCAAAACCTGACAATAACCTGACAATAAATGGGTTAAATTATTTGATATAAGTCCTGAAACTATAAAATACATAGTAGAAAAATCTCAAAACATTCCATGATATTGGTTTCAGGGATGTTTTGGGGTACTCAACTCTGATAGTAAGGAAAACAAAAACTAAAAGAAACAACTGGGACTACATCAAACTAAAAATCTGCACAGCAGAGAAAATTATCTTTAAAGTGGAAAGTCAACATACCGAGTTCAGGGATATTTTTCAACACCACAATCTAACAAAACTAAAATCTAAGATCTACAAAGAATTTATACAAGCCAGAAAATGAAAAGCTCAATCAAAAAAATAGGCAGAGGAGTTAAGTAGTATGAGGTGTCTCAAAATACTGAAAATAGATCTACCATGTGATCCAACATTCTCACTCCTAGTTATCTATCCTAAGATAGCAAAAAATTATATGTAAATGATATATACTTATCATGTATATATGTATGTACATGTATATTTACATAATTATTTGTGTGACTATTTGTTCATCAGGAATCCACAATTTATATTTTGTAGATATTGATACTGTAACTTTCCATTATTTTATTTTCATATGCTTCTAAAGCCTTATTGAATCCTCCTCACTTAATATGTTAGGCATACTTGTGTAGCCTGTGACATAATCATGGCACTATACCATTTAATTAATGATTGAGATGACAACTCTCTGGAAGCCATGGTATATTAGCCATAGTCAATAGTATTTGTCTTAAGTTTAACAATAGAAACATTTAACAATTACTGTGCCATGGCCATAGTAATTGACATAGACATTTGTTCAATCAGAACAAATTTCCTATACTTGCACACCCCAGTTAAATATCGAACCTTCTCCTGGAGTATTTTTTTCCTACACTCCTGATATATTTTCTAAGAAGTTGGGACTAGTTTTTAGTGAAAATCATATATCATGAAATATTTTCCTTTTCTGTTAATGGATAAAATAAAGAAGAATGAATGCCCATATGCATTCAACAACTGCTTGTAGAGATCAAAAAGTGCCTTGTAAGGAATAAAGCAAAAAAATAGGACATAAAATGCACAGATTATAATGCTATGCTGCTTTTCCAGTCACAAAATAATATTTAGATATTGGTAATAAGATAATAGTTGTTTCTTTCTCTCACAATATTCTTTTTTAAAAAAAGATTTATTTTTATTTATTTATGCATACAAGAACTGGGGTGTAGGCCAGAGGTACAGAGGGGAGGTAAGGGAGAGGATTCACCAGAGACAGAGTGGGGAGCAGAACAGGAGAATCTACTGAAATACGCTGCTGAGGGGAGCAGCGGGCAAGACAGGAGAGGTCTGTTGCACCATTTGGGTTAGCTCCCTGGCTGAGTATCAACTCAGGCCTTGGTAGTGACAGTGCTGGACCTGAGTTTGAAGAACCTCAAGGAAGTAGGTTATAAATATCATTCCTAGGGGCAAACTGAGACCAAATTAACAAATGTGACTATAATGAGCCATCTATTTCTCCCTATGGGGAACGTGAGCCTTACCATGCTTTGGTTTTCTTTTATTTAGGTTTTAAGTTTTTTAGACCTAATGGCCTCTCAAGGGGTTAAGATGCAACATAAAAAGTTATCCGACCTCAGCATGAGTTCGATCCCCCAACAGGGAGCTACCCACATGGCATAGCAGGCCTCTCCTGATTCGGCCACTACTCCCCTCAGCAGTGTATTTCAGTCAATCTGTTCTGTTCCCCACTCTGTTTCTGGTGAATCCTCTCACCCCCCATACCTCTGGCCTGTATCCCAGTTCTTGTATGCATAAATAAATCTTTTTTTTAAAAAAAATAAGCTTTTTAGACCTGAAGCCATAATATGAGTGAAATCAATACTATGGATCTCTGAATCAATATTCAAAAATATATTAAGTACAGTTAATTTTTCTATCACATAATTAACAACAAATATATAAAATATAAAAACACAATCTTATAAAAGGTTAAAAAGATTAAACAGCATGCAAATAGTAACTTTAATGTGTTCATAGATTTCTTTTGGTTTCAAGCTACTTGAAATTTAAGCTAGCTGAAACAATGAAAAAATATATTGAATTAATAATTGAAAATTCTGGGAGATTTTGTTTCAAAGTCACTTGATCTAGGGACACAGACAATTTTTTTTTCTTACCATCTCTCTATTATGGTCTCAAGAATTTTAACTCCATTATTAGTTTCTTTCTTTAAGAGAGTCACCATCTTTGATCTAAGTATCATTAGGAAGGCTCTTTCAATAATTCCAAGAAAAGTATCATTGCATCTTTTTCATATTTACAGACCATCTGCCAAATAAATAAAATATAGTGCTCTGACCACTCAGGTGAGACTCATATCTCAGAAATAACTGAGGGAAAAATATAGCTCCTCAGAGTAAAATCACATTATAGTAAAATGCAAAGTAAGAATGGGTAGTAACTGATTACATTTTCTGTTACATGTTGATTAAGATACTTTGACATTAGTGAGACCCTTAACAGAATTAACCAATTAACAAGAAGAAAAGTATTCAAGGGCAAACTTGTAGAAAAATAAACAACAGAGGCCTCCCTAATGGATCAAGGGGTTAAGACACAACCTATGAAGCTGTCCATGGCCACTGCAGCACGAGTTCAATCCCAGGCCAGGGAGATACACGCGTGGTGCAGGAGACCTCTCCTGACTCCCCTGCTGCTCCCCTCAGCAGTGTATTTCAGTAGATCTACCTGTTCTGTCCCCCACTCTGTCTCCAGTGAATCCTCTCAGCCCCTATACCTCTGCCCTATATCTGCCAGTTATCGTATGCATTAAAGAATAAACTTAAAAAAAAGAAAAGAAAAGAAAAAGAAACAACAGTTAGCATAGAAATGGATGGGGTATTTTAGCACATCAAAGAAGTTATTTGTGGTGGGAGGAATTAAGGGCAACACTAAAATGTCTACATCCTAATCTCCAGATGCTGTGACTATATTTCCTTACACTCAAAAGGAATTTTATAGGTGTGATTTAGTGGATTTTGAGATGGAAGTATTATCCTGAATTATCTGGGTTTGCTCAGTGTTATTACAGAGGTCAGATATGATAGATATATATCAAACTATCTATTACATTTCAGTATTATTATTTTCCTTGTCTATGACATCTTCCATTTAATAATGTGTATTATATATGGACATATATATATGTACACACATACAGATATGTGTTTGTGTGTGTACATATATATATATACACACAAATTTCAAAGGGGAATGATAAGGCAATTATATAGATTTTTATTTGAATTAATAGTCTAGTGAATTCTATTGCTTGTATTGGCTTTCACTTTTTTATTGAGATAGTTGCAGATAATTTTCTGGTAATTGTATTTTCAGTGAATATGAACCTCAAACACATTAACAATGATATACTAGCATTTAAGACCCACTGGAAATGTGTGTGCATATGTATAACAATGTAAAACATAAATGCATACAACACATACGCATGCATAGACATGCAACATATACACAGTTTTTAAAAATGTAATGGTCCTATAGAACCTGCTCATGGAAAGTGTATTTACTTCATACGAACCCTATTTTCTAGCTTCATAGGGGCTTAGATTATTTTCTATTGAGTTTTCTTGTTCACTGCATTAAAGAAAATATCAGGGTATAATTTGTTAAGCCACAAAGCTTAGCTTTTCTCAGCACATTTAAATCTGCGACTGTGCTGTATATAAAAGAAAGACATAAATGAAGATGTGAAGACTCTGTTAGGGTAATAAAATTCTTAATGGAATATAAATTCCTGTCTTGAAATTTGTGAAGGTGTGTAACATTACTTGCATAAAATACCATATATAAACTCATATAGATCTTAATGTGTTTGTTTTAAAATACATTTTTATTTGGCTTGAAAGTAGTTCTTTTTATTGTAGACTGTTATTATATTTGAAATCATTATGATCCTTAAGCACCTGGTTAATCTTTTACTTAAATTTTGTATCAGCCAGGTGTCCTCTTACAGGATCACATAAAGATTGGACCTCATTTAAGTGTGAAATAATCCTGTTGCTTCTATGTGAGAGTGAATGAGCCCAGGATTAGATCAGATAAAACACACTCAAGCTAAAGTGCACAAGGTGGATTATGCAAGAAAAGAGGATTTAGTGAAGAACGGATCCACAACTTTTTGTTAACACAGAGAATGGTGTCTTTTGTAAGCAACATTTGTGGAAACTCAACTGGAGCTTTAAAAGCGTTGTCTTTTGTTGTACATTTCTCTGCATACATTTGCTTTATAGTTGGGAGTGCTAACTTTGGAAGCCATGCTGGGCCAGGACTCATGCTCATTTTGCCTAATGAAAGGCTAAGGATGTACTTTTCCTCATACATTCTTGTTTTGTCTTCTTTGAAGTTTATTAAGCTCTCCTGAAAGATGTGAAGTTCATTAAGCTGTTATTATCATGACTACAAATTAAATATATGTTCCCTGGGGAATGCTAAGCTTTAAGTATGAGCTACTATAATAAACTATTACTATAAGGTTTACTTAATTACTAATATACTACTTCTTCTTCTTAATATACAAAAAGAAAACACACCTATAAATGTCTATTAATGTATATTCTGAGTTTTGTTATGCATGTTTAATTATTAATGTTTTAATGTCTCTTCTGAAAGTCAAAAGTTATATATAAATCTGACAGGTATAAGGCATATAGGCAAAAGATCCTTTAAACATTACTAACATAAGATTTATTGTTGAAACTTCTAAATATCATATTCTGTTCAACCCTCTAGGAGAGAAAATTTTCTATATTCAGACATATTCCTTCAGCTTTCAAATTTTGATATTTCTGTTTTAACATGAGTCTTCAGTGAGACGGGAAATACACATTCTGCTGCATTCATTGATTTTAGCTCGTGATAGAACAAATTAGTGATACCTCTAATTAAGAGATTAAATAATTATCAAAAAATTGTGCTCAATTACTTCTGCCCTATTAGAATTAATTTTTTAAGTATCTATGCTTTTTGATCAACCAAATGATTCACTATTAGATATCAATAAGTAATTCTCATACCTGCCAATACTTGCAGCACTGTACTATGTGTCAAACTTTCTATTTTTGTTAATGTACTTATTATGATGAAGTAAATGTGGCCAAAACCAGGTAATTCTTAAAGCCTATACATAAAATTATTATTTGAATTCATCATTTTTGATTGAGAAACTTAATACAACTGAATTTTAAAGAATGGGTCTAACAATAATGTCTTCTTTACAAATTTATGTAATATTGCCCAATGAAGAGACATTTAACTATATTTAGTACTCTATGGAAATATTACATACACAGACATAGGAAAATAAAAACCCTATTTTTAGTATCATGGGATGTGATTCATGACAGGATTCTCTGGCTACTTCAAAATACCTTCCCCACAATTCAACACACATGCATTTTTACCAAAAGGATATTTTATTAGATAGTAACTTTGTGGAGATTGTCTTAAAATGTCTTAAAACTCTAGTGATACATTAAAAAAAATTAAACTGGCAAATTAAACCAATAGAGGATAATAACAAATGAATCATTATTTATTATTTTAATGTTGTATTAAGCAAAAGAATGAACATAAAAATAGCTTACCTATGTTGGAAAGATATGAGAGGAAGTGCTGGTCAGTGGGACTTGAATGATTGAAGTAGATTTCTGGCACCCTCACTTGGTTATTTCATAATTCAGAAACAAGTCTTCCACATAAATAATACTAGGATTTTACTGACAGCTCCCCCAAATTTGAGCCAAATTCAGAACCCAGTTCCCTTAACTCTACTAGAACACTTAATATGCTGATCTTTTTCCTTAATTACATTTTCCTTTTAATCAGATTTCCTTGGCTATTAAAATTATACTTTTGTATAAGGAGTATTATGTGTAGACTTCTGTAAATCCTCTGTGGAATGGAACAAGATATAAATATATAAACAATGCTACAAATGATAAATGACTGTTGTTTACCTTTATTTACATTAAAATTTCTATTATTTATTAAATGTAATTCACCAAGTGAAACTTATATACTTTTTTTTTCACTTAACTTTGAAATATTTGGCAAATGAGCCAGAGTTGAATAAGCTTTTCATATAGATTTTAAACATTGGTAAAATTATAACTATAATTTATAATTGTGACTTTCAAAGAATGGTCAGCTGATCAAGTGGTCCACATAAAGTTTAGCAGCTTGGCCAGGATGAAAACAGTTGTTCATTTTTTTCATACATTTCAAAAATTTGAAATAAACAGCTGATTAAAATTATCATTAACATCCAATATCTTGCTTAATAATATTTACTGCTATTAAAGGTTATGAATATCCTAAAAAGAATGTTTTACAGTTTATCTGAGTTGTATTTATTTCATGAAGAGACAGTTCATACTGATTATTTTATTGTACTGTGGTATAATATACATCACATATGTTAAATCTGTATTTTTTACTTTAACTAAAAGGTTGTGCTATGTTTCTAACTTTTACAAATTGCAAATGGCTAAAAATTTGGTTGATAAAAAGCAAAAATCTTGAAAATCAAACAGCAGTATTCATAATAATAATAAAATTTTAAATGTTGAACAATGTTCAGTGAGAATATAAAATGTAAATTAGTACGCATAGAAATAAGAAAACATACCATATGTTTTTAAAGGAAGAAATAAAGGAAACTGGAAATACAAAATGTCACATGTAATATGTGAAAATTCAGTTTTATTTGATTAGTTACAGATTCTAATCCTAAAAATGCTGTCTTGTTAAAAGTCTAGTACTAAGATCTTTATGCAATTTATAAATCAAAAATAATTTGTTGGAAAATCAGAGTTCTCCAGAATAATTATGGAATCACACTTTTTAACATTAAATTCATCTTTCTACTAAAATAGAAAATTATCAACTTTTTTCTCTACTATATGCAAGTAACATTGTCATGAAGCTCGTAAAATCATCTGCAAAATGACAAATATGCTCAGAAGAAAGCAATGCAAATTGTTGACAAAACTCCTTTATCAAATGACACCATTTGTCTTTGCATATGTCAAAACCACACAATCACAAACAAAAAAAAAATTTATGTTTGGTGGGCATGAAGAAATTTTGACATATTATTGGATGAAACCTACAAAGAAATAATTCATTGTGTTTTTTCAAATTATGTTTATTAAGGTAAAGTTGATTTATATCATTGTATCTGCTTTGGGGGTTATAGGTTTAAACTTCTACAAATGTGTATTTTCACATCATGCTCACCACCAGTGTCCCAATAATCCTCCACCATGTTCCAATTAGGCCCTCCCTCCATTTCTCCTACACTACCACCTTCAATGAACTGTTCAGAGGTTATTATTGGTTTAGTTTTGACTCATCCTATTTTCTGTTTCTCTATATTCCATGTGAAAGATATACCATCTGGTATTTAGTCTTCCTTCTTCTGAGGTGTGTTTCACCTCCCACTATCCCCCCCAATTCTATCCATACCCTTCACAAATGACAAGAGTTCATCCTTGTTTACAACAATAATATACATAATATGTAGATATAGATAGATGATATAAATATGCCATATTATTCTGATCCACTCCTATGTCCTTGGGCAATTAGGCTATTTTCATAACTTGGCTATTTTAAAACGGATTGCAATGAACGCCAAGGACATAAATCCCTTCAAATTAGTGTTTTTGCGTTCTTTGGGTAGACACCTAGGAATGGAAATGCAGGTCCATATGTTAGATCTATTTTTAATATTTTGAGGAAATTCCATACTGTTTTCCATTGGGACTAGATAAGTTTACAGCACCAACAGAGCACATGGGTTCCTTTTCCCTTTCTAACAAACACTTGTTTCTGTTCTTTTCAGTGTGAGCCATTCTCACAGGTCTTAGGTGGTATCTCATTGTGGTTTTGCTTTGCATTTTTGTAATGCCAAGTGATAATACGCAGTTTTTGATTGACTATTTTTTTTTAAGATTTATTTATTTATTTATTTATACAAGCACTGGGTACAGTCAGAAGCGCGGGAGGGTGAGAGAATTCACCAGAGCCAGAGGGGGGAGCAGAACAGGCAGAAGGACCGAAGCACACTGCTGAGGGGAGCAGTGGGTGCGGCAGGAGAGGTCTGCGCGCCATGTGGGACACTCGCCTGGTGGTCGGGGAGCAGCTGGAGATCGAACCGGCGCTGCAGAGGCCGCGGGCAGCTTCGCAACCCAGCGCTCAACCGCTGCGCCACTAGGGAGGCCCTTGGTTGACTATTGACTATCCATGTGTCTATTTTAGAGAAATGTCTATTTAGCTCTTCTGCCAACTTTCTAATTGGATTCTTTCTTTCTTTCTTTCTTTCTTTCTTTCTTTCTTTCTTTCTTTCTTTCTTTCTTTCTTTCTTTCTTTCTTTCTTTCTTTCTTTCTTTCTTTCTTTCTTTCTTTCTTTCTTTCTTTCTTTCTTTCTTTCTTTCTTCTCTCTCTCTCTCTCTCTCTCTCTCTCTCTCTCTCTCTCTCTCTCTTTCTTTCTTTCTTTCTTTCGAGTTGCATGATTTCTTTTTTTTTTTTTTTTCCAAGATTTACTTATTTATACAAGACCTGGGGAACAGTCAGAGGCGCGGTAGGTGAGAGAATTCGCTAGAGACAGAGTGGAGAGCAGAACAAGCAGACGGACCGAAGACACCGCTGAGTAGAGCAGCGGGCAAGGCAGGAGAGGTCTGCATATCATGTGGGACCTAAGCCTGCTGGCTGGCCGGGATTGAACCGGCGCTGCAGAGGATGCGGACAGCTTCACAGTGCAGCACTCAACCCACTGAGCCACCGGGGGGGCCCTGCATGATTTCTTTATATATTCTGGATACCAACCCTGAGTCACACATTTTATGTGTAAATAATTTCTCCTATTCCATCATTTTTATGTGCTGATCATTTCTTTTGCTGTATAGAAGGTTTTTAGTTTTTTATAACACAATTTGTTTATTTTTGCTTATCTTGTCATAGAGTGTTTCATCTATTTTGTTTTTCTTCAAAGTATGTTATAGATCTATAACATGCCTATTGAGCTAATTTTTGTGTGAAGCATGAGATGGTCATCCAATGTCTTTCTTTTGCTATGGCTGTCCAGTTTTCCTAACACCATTTATGGAAAAGACTTTCCTGTTCCCAGTTTATACTCTAAATTTTTTGTCAAAGATTAACTATGGGGCCTACCCTGGTGGCGCAGCAGTTGAGCACTGGGCTGCGAAGCTGCCCACAGCTTCTGCAGCACCGGTTCTATCCCCGGCCACCGGTGAGGGTCCCACATGGCACGCAGACCTCTCCTGCCACCCGCTGCTCCCCTCAGCAGTGTATTTCGTCAGTCTGCCTGTTCTGTTCCCAGCTCTGGCTCTGGTGAATTCTCTCATCCTCCAGTGCTTCTGACTGTACTCAGTGCTTGTATAAATAAATAAATAGATAGATAGATAAATAAATCTTAAAAACAAAGATTAACTATACACCTGTGGATTTGTTTTAGGGCTTGCAATCCCATTCCATTGGACAGGGTGTATGTTTTATTCTAGTAACATTGTTTTTATTACTATAATTTTGTAGTATACTATTTATTACTATAATTTTGTAGATACCAGAACTCTCTTCTTTTTAGTCAGGATTGTTTTGACTCTTCAGGGTCTTTCTGGTTTTATGAATTTTAGTGTTGCTATTTCTCTGTCTTTGATTAATGCCATTGGACACTTGATAGGGAATCCAATTAATTTATATATCGCTTTGGGTAAAGTAATCATTTTAAAAATGTTTATATTTTTCTACCAATCATGAATAGGGAATACCTTTCTATTTCCTTGTACATTCTATTTCTTTTATTTTTGTATTTATTTTTTTAATTGCTTTCATCCATTGTTTCTCTCTTTGCTCATACTGCATTTATTGTGCTCCTTAATTCTGCATCACAATCTCCCAGCTCACAGGTATACCATCATCTCACAATAATATTTTGTCTCTTTTTTTTTTTTTCAGATTTATTTATTCACACACACAAGAGTCAGGACACAGGCCAGATGTGTGAGAGCGTGAGAGGATTCACCAGAGATATTGCCTTATAGTTTTCATTATATAGGTCTTTCAGCTTCATTGCTAAATTTACTTTAAGTGATTTAATTCTTTTTGTTGCAGTTGTGAATAAGATTGTTTTCTGATTTTCTTTCTATTTTAACTTATTTTTGCATGTAGAAGTACAACTTTTTTTTGCAGATTATTACTACTTGACAGAATTGATTTACTATTTCAATTATTTTAATGGAGTATTTAAATTAATCTACATACATGGTAATATATATTATCATGTGATCTGCAAATAAAGTTTTTCCCTCTTCTTCCTCAATTTCTTTTCCTTTTCTTCTTTCCCTTTCCTGATTGCTCTGGCTAGGACTTCCAATACTACTTTAAATAGTAGTGGTGAAAGTGGACATCCTTTTATTGTACCAGATCTTTGAGGAAAAGCTTCCAGTTTTTTACTGTTGAGTATGATGAGCATCAGTTTGTCATTCATTACCTTTATATGTAGAGGGATGTTCCATCTATACCTGCTTTTTGTGGGTTTTTATCATAAATTGATGTTGAATCTTGTCAAATGTCTTCTCTGCATCTATTGATATAATCATATGACTTTTACTTTCCTTTTTTTAATCCAATGCATTTCATTGATTGCTATTCAGATTTTGAACCAGTCCTGTGTCCCTGGAATAATCCCACTAGATCCTTTTTATTTATTGTTTTATTCATTTTGGTAAGATTTTGTTGAGTATTTTGCATCTATGTTCATCGGAGGAATTGATCTGTACCTTTTTTTTGTGATGTCTTTATTTTTTTAAAGATTCATTTATTCATACATACAAGAACCGGGGTACAGGCCAGATGTGCGGGAGGGCAAGAGGATTCACCAGAGACAGAGCAGGGAACAGAACAGGCCGACTGACTGAAATACACTGCTGAGGGAAGCAGCAGGCAAGATAGGAGAGGTCTGCCTCATCTTTATTTATTTATTTTTTTTGTGATGTCTTTGTCAGACTTTGGTATCAGAGTGAAGATGGCATCAAAAAATGTTTTGGAAGCTTTACCTCTATCTCTACTTTTTGGAGGAATTTGAATGTATTAGGTACAACTTCATCTTTAAAAGTTTAGTAGAATTCACAAACGAATGTACTGGACCTGGATTTTTATTCTTTGGGAGACTTTTGATTACTGTTTCAATTTCCATGATTTTGATCTGCTTAGGTTTTCAATATCTTCCTGGTTCAAACTTTGAAAGTTGTAAAACCACGAAGATTTTCTTGTCAGTTATTCAATTTATCTACTCAGAGTAATAGAATCTTCTACATTTCTGAAGTGCCTGTCACAATTTCTCCTTGTTTATTTCTGATTCAATTTATTTGAATTTTCTCCCTTTTTTTCTTCATAAGTCTAACTAGAGATTCATCTACTATGTTAATTTTTTCTCAAAGAACCAGTTTTGATTTCACTGTTCCTTTCAACTGTCATTTTGAATTCTATTTCTATTATTTCTGCTTTAAGATGCATAATTTCCTTCCATTTACCAGCTTTGATTTCATCTATTATTTTTGTAATATTGAGATGAGAGATAAAGTTGTTTACTTGAACTCTTTCTTGTTTCTTGATATGGAACTGGATAGTTACATATTTTCCTCTTGGTAGTGCTTTGCTGTGAGCCATAGACTATGATTTTTTTGTGTGTGTCTTCATTTTCATTCATCTCCAGATATTTATTTTATATTTCTTCCTTGATTTCCTCATTTATCCAATGGTCATTCAGATATATTGTTCAGACATCATATATCAGAGGGTTTTTTGTTGTTGTTGTTTTGAATTCTACCTTTACACTTTTGTGAATAGAAAAGATAACTTGGGGACCTCCCCTGGTGGCACAGTGGTTGAGCACTGGGCTGTGAAGCTGCCTACAGCCTCTGCAGCGCCGGTTCGATCCCCAGCCACCGGTGAGGGTCCCACATGGCGCACAGACTTCTCCTGTTGTGCCCACTGCTCCCCTCAGCAGTGTATCTCATCACTCTGCCTGTTCTGTTTCCCGCTCTGGCTCTGGTGAATCCTCTCACCCTCCCGTGCTTCTGACTGTACCCAGTGCTTGTATAAATAAATAAATAAATAAATCTTTAAAAAAAAAAAAAAGAAAAGAAAAGATAACTTGGTGTGATTTTAATGTTCTTAAATTTATTGGTATTCATTTTGTGACACATAATGATGTGTTATATCCTGGAAATGTTCTCTGTGGATTGAAATGAATGGGTATTTAGCTTTTGGGGTATACAATATCCCTATGAATACACATTAAGCCCATAAATCCTAATTCCTCATTTTAGCCTATATATATTGTGTTTCTTTACTTTCCGGTTGCTTCTCATGTATTATTTCAGTACTATGAGGCAATCCACAGTCACTGCAGCATGAATTCGATCCCTGGCCAGAAAGCTGACTCACATGGTGCAGCAGACCTCCCCTGCCTTTCCCGCTGCTCCCTCAGCAAAGTATTTCAGTCAATCCACCTGTTCTGTGACCCACTCTGTCTCTGGTGAATCCTCTGGCCTACACCCAAGCTCTTGCATGCATAAATAAATAAATCTTTACAAATTTTTATGCTAATAAAAATTCAGATCCCAAAGGACAAATATTATATGATTCAACTTTTATATAAAGTATTTTAAAAAGACAATTTCATTGTGACAGAAAAGTTGAATGTTATCAGAAGCTGGGAGGAAGAGTGGTGGGAAATTATTCTTTAATAGGTGCACAGTTTCTCTTTGGGGTAACAATATATTTTTAAAGTAAATCGTGGTAATAGTTGTATAACATTGCCATTGTAATTCCATCTTACCAAAAAAAGTTAAAGCGGCAAGTTTTACATGTCCACAATAAAAATGCTTTTAAAAATTAATAAAATAATATAAAACATTAAAGGTGCTTAGACATTGACTGGGAAATAGTAAGTACTGAAATCAAAACAAAAATCCCCAAAGGTGACATAAAGATTTTCTAAGACATACAAAAGCTGAAATTATCTACCATCACTATAAGAAACATTAAAAGAAGTCCCTCAGGCAGAAGGAAATGAAAATCTGAGTTTAAACAAAGAGCACCCAAATGGTAACATGTGGGTAAATATAAATATTTTTTACAGTTATTTAAATATTTTAAAGGATAATTATGTAAAATAAAGCATAATAAATTATTCTTAGGTTTATAGCATATTTGGAAGCACTGTTATGGCAATAGCATGAAGTCAGAGAGGGGAGAAAGGGAGAAATGTTGTCATGAGGTTTTCATATTCTACATGAAATACTTTTATATCACTTGATAATACACTCTACTAATTTAAATATGTATGCAATAAACCCTAAAGATACCATTAAAATAACATGAATTATAACTAATGAGCCAATGAAGGGGATAAATGTAATCATAAAACTCAACTAATATTCTGTGCACGAATCTAGTCTGCAGCACGCAGCCCTGGATATGTCTGGTGGATGCCATTATGGAGATCCAACAAGAAAAAGAAATTGGAAAACAGAATACCCATCCTTTTGAGGAGAGAGTCCACTTTTGTTCAGCAGGTTTTAGAGAAGTGATGACAACTGCTTCCTTCTCTGAAAAAATGGTTCAGATATGGGGGAAGGATTTCAGGACACTATAGACTCCATAATTAACAACTGAAAAGAAGACTACTTATAGGAAAGCACCTTGAATTACCCCCAAAATCCAAGAAGGAAGCTACCACATCCAAGAGTACCAGTGAGCTGTCTGATAGAACATGGAGCTCCAGTGGATGTGATGGGTCAGATGAAGATAAAACACTTGACAAATCACATACAAATAATGGATATGATTCTGGAATAGATAAATTTTGTTACAGGGATATATTATGTACACAAGATTGGGTCAATATAACTGAAAGGCAGTTTATTGACTGGGAAATTAACGGTGACGAGGAAGATGATAGTAAATGTTTTAAGTTTGAAGACACTTGAGTGCTCTGGGAATCTCAGATTGTGCTTCTTGTACAAGTAGTCTTTGACAAGTGAGGAGAAGTTATCTGAAGCTCTTCTGACAAATTCTACAGAAATGTTGGTGTATTCTTTGGATAGTGAAAGAGAAGATGGCTCAGAGAATGTCTTGTTCATTGATTCAGATTAATCTCACAGATACCACATGGATTTGGGGTGAGAATGGTAAATCTGGTAAAAGACTAGTAAATCTGAGATCACTTTGAATACACCCAGAAACAGACAAGTTTTCCCAGGACTCAAGAAAATTCGCACACACAAAAAAAAATGGTTTTTGTTTTTTTTTTTAAGAGGTAGATTAGCAGAAAGAATGAATGGGCTGCAGAATCAAGAGAGATCTGCCACCGCTATGTGAAAATACCAATGTGTTTCTTACCAAAAGATTCCTTCAGGTAGAAAATCTGGCTCACAAGTGGTGGAATTCTAAAGCTGCATGAGGGCTGCACTACACAAGTTGCCATGCATGAACAGTGAATGGGGCTGCAAACCAACAGCTCTTCTCAAGTTGAGGCCTCCAGGACTAGTCTGAAGGTTCTCTTCACTGAGGAGACAGCAAGCTACCTCTGGAGTGTTCCTCAAGAGAGTGTCCACATTTACCCGCCCTGGCAGAAGCTTATTATAACACATGAAAGTTTCCCTATTACTATGAATATTAGTTTTTGTAAAAGAAAGTGGTTGCCAAAGAAAATTCAAACCCAAACATGAAGTGCAGTTTTGGGGCTCATCCCTTCAAATAAGAAACATCACTTTGGCCCAGATATTTAGATTTAAGAGTCTAACAAACAATTTACTTCAGAGTCAGGTTATGTGTAGTGATCTCTCCACAATGGAGACAGACAGGACCCACAGGCACAGAGAAGCAAAACACTCCCCCAAGGGGTTCTCTCCTGGATGCACTGGATCTTCAGGGGGTAGGAACATGGTGTGGATTTGGGGGTCCATGTGATTATGCAATGTTTTACTCTCTTTCCTGTAGGTGTCAGCAGGGATGGGGCTCAGCTGAGCCATTCAACTCAGGCTCAGTTAAAGTTCAAGTCTGCCCTCTTGTGCAAAGATGACATTGGAATGTTCAGCAAAGTACACAGATTGCACTATATTGAAGGACTAAGAGTTAGAAGGGAAGACCTGCTGTTTAATAGGAGTGGAGTTTGTACAGAAGGCCACAAGAAGAAGGACACCAGTTTGATTGACAACATGTCATCTTCAGCACTGGACCTAACCCAGCGCTGACCCAGAATGTGAAGATGTAAAAATTCATCTGCCTCGTTCTAGCTTTTTTTATGTACTCACTGCTCATCCAAATCTGGACTAAGATGACAAAATTGAAGACCCAATTGCTAAGTTTTATCAACCTTTAACTCCTTGCCTCTTAGGAGAAATTTGCCACATGATGATCTCAGTACCCATTGCAGTTTTTATGCCAGAGTGATTTATCAAAGACCATAGTCATTTCACAACTAATTAGAAACTTTCCTGAAAAAAAAAAAAAAAGTGATTGGCATCAAAAATTCAACAGCGCTCCCTGTGAATCATCCCCATATCTGCCTTAACAGGCAAAGGATAGGCCCTCAATGAGGACAAGGCCTAAGTAACTAATATGTTTCTTATTTTCGAATTGGAAGGAACTGAAGGCTGAACTGTGTACTGAGGTACACAGGGTATTGAAACATGGTTGGCCTATGGCACAATTCTATTCTAAAGCATATTTCAGAATAGATATATTAACATTGGATTGCAAACCAGATGAAAGGAAACTTCCTCAACTTGATAAAGGGCATACACAAAGAAAGGAAAACAAAAACTGAGGTCAATATCATGCTTAATGTTGAAACACTAAGTGCTTTTCCGAAAAATTATGAACAAGGTAAGAATGTTTAATTTTTACCCACTGTGTTTACTGTTGTACTATATATTGGACTAAAGACAATAAGTCAAGAAAAATAAATAAAAGTAGCCATATTGGAAAGAGAAAAACAGGTCTTTATACACATGTTACATGGTTGTCTATATAATTAAAAAAAAAAGATGGAATCTATAATAAATTCTACTAAAGCAATGAGTGAATTTAGTAAGGTGAAAAATTTCAACATAAAAACTAAATTGACTTTCTACTATAAAAAATAAAGGATAATGCCATTTATGATAGTAACAACATTTAAAATAGGAATCTGACTAAAGGTGTACAAGACGTCTGTTGACTGAAAACTAGGAAATATGGCTGAGGGTGATAAAAAAAGACTAAAATAGATAAAAAGATATACTATGTTCAAGAATCAGAAAATGAAATTTTATTTTAATTTGAATTATATCAACTGATTTTCTTAAATTTTTAATTAAATTATTTTTATTTTAATTATTTTAAAAACAATGTATTATTTTATTGCTATTGAATTATCATTATTTAAAATCTAATGTTATGGAAGTTTAATATTTCCTCCCTCTGGGGTAGCCACATAGCAACATTTATTAAGATCTCAATTAGGGCCTCCCCTGGTGGCGCAGCGGTTGAACACTGGGCTGCAAGGCTGCCCACGGCATCTGCAGCACTGGTTCAATCCCCGGCCGCTGGCGAGGGTCCCACATGGCACGCAGACCTCTCCTGCCACACCAGCTGCTCCCCTCAGCAATGTATTTCGTCAGTCTGCCTGTTCCATTCCCCGCTCTGGTTCTGTTGAATTCTCTCATCCTCCCGCGCTTCTGACTGTACCCAGTGCTTGTATAAATAAATAAATAAATCTTTAAAAAACAGTATGGGTTCATGTGAATGAAGGACATATCTGGGAATTAAAGTAGTAGAGCAGCATGAAAAGAAAAAGCAGTTATTCAGATTTTCTCTAAACAACTTATAAAGAAACTAGCAAACATATTAAAAGTGGTACATTTTTCTGTAGTCATGATTTTTGCTCTATTTTCAAATTTACAGATATTGTCCACTATTAAAATATCTCTTATTTTGTCCTTTTAATGTCATTTAGAACACTGTATAAATTATAGTTATAGCTTCACAGCTCTTCTGATGTAGGTTATGACAACACTCCTACCACCAAAGCACCAATTACCTGAGGCCAGAGACCAAGCGGACTTCAACCCCTTTCACTCCACCCTCAACCCTGTCCATCTGGTAGGCTCAATTTGGTAATTGGATTTCTATGCTTTGTTTTGTTGAGCTTTGTATTTTCCTTTGGTTTTTGTTTATATTCCATTTATGAGTGAAATAATCTCGTATTTGTCTTTCTCCTTCCATCTTATTTCATTTGACATTCTCTCCTCATTTCATCCATGTTGTTACAAACAGAAAAAATTCAGCATTTTTAAAAATAATTGAATAGGATTCTATTGTACATATGTCCAAAACTTCATATTAAATCTATTTTTAAAGTTTGAGAAATTTTATTATTTCCCATAGGAAGTGAACATGTCTACATCCTACCAACAGTGTATGAAGTTTCCTTTTTCTCCACACCTCCCCCAACATTGTTGTTTCTAGAAGTTTTGATATGAACTAAGTTCACGGTGTGGGATATTATCTAATTGAGGCTATGATTTGCATTCTCTGCTGATAAGTGATGATGAACAATTTTTCATGCATCTGATGGCCATCTATATGTCCTCTATGAGGAAATTCTTCTGTCCATTTATTTTTTAATTGGTTTGTTTTCTTGTTCAGTTCTGTAATTTCTTTACAGGTTCTGAATCTCAGCGAACATGCCATAGACTGTATAGTATATATGAAAGCTGCTAATAGAGTTGATCTGAAAAATTATCATAAGAGAAAACATTGTAACTATGTTAGATGTGTGACGTGCAAGTATTTTGCCCATTCCAAAGGGTATATTTCTACTTTGAAGACTCTCATTATAACTTTGGTAGGGATTGCATTGAATCTGTACATTGTTTTTGTAAGATGACCATTTTAACAATGTTAATCTTTCTTATCCATCAGCAGCGGATGTCTTTCCATTTCTTTATGTCTTCTATTTCTTTTAACAGTATCTTATAGCTTTTGTAATATAAGCCTTTCACCTTTGTTAAATGTATTTCTATGGTGAAATATTACTTAGTCATAAAAAGAGAAAATCCTGCCATTTGTAACAACATGGATGAATGTTAAGGGTACGATGCTAAGTGAAATAAATCAGACAGAGGGAAAACAAATACTGGATAATCTCATTTATATGTGGAATCTAAAAAAAAAAAAGTGAACTCATAGAAACTGAGAACAGATTGTTATTTGCCAGAAGTGGGATTCAGAGAATGAGGTAAATGGGTGAATGTAGTCAAAAGGTACAGATCAACAGTTACAAGATAAAATGTGATAATTTAATGTACAGCATGATCACTATAGTAAATAATATCATATACTATATTTGAAGGCTGCCAACAGAGTTGATCTTAAAAATTATCATAAGAAAAAACATCATAACTGAGATGATGGATTTTAACTAAACTTATTGTGTTAATCATTTCATAATACATACATATTTCAAATCATTGTTGTATATCTTAAAATAGCAGATTGTCAGAAATTAGTTATACCTCAATAAAATGAGGGGAAATTAAGACTATTTTTTATGTTTTGGAGGAAATTTTTCAACTCCCCTTCCAATTCTGCTGGTTTAAATTTACTTTTATCAAATATTATTGAAAATGAGAAGGACCTTTACCCAAGATTGACAAGATACGCCATAAATCTACAGGTCAAATTTGACTGTTAAGGAAGTAATTATATTCAAATTCCTAATTGGTTAATAAGACTCAAGAATTACACTTAAAACTTCAATATAGGAATAAAACAAGTGCATGGTAAAATTGCAGAAAAATGAATTCTTTCTATGTAGAAGTATCTGCTAATTTTTCTCTAGTGAGCCTAACTGGAGGTCTGGTAATGATTGTTGCTATTTTATAGGAATTGATTCAATGTTTTATAAATATGAAGGAAGATGGAGTAAAATAAGGAAAAAAATAAGATTTTTTTTTCAATCTTGCAATATCATAGCCCCACACTCATTTAACAAAGGCATGCAGAGTATCTTGTTGGATGTTTATTTTGTCTTAATTTACTTTGTTCTGGCTAAAATCTAACTAACCTGTGCAACTAAATAAGATTTCTTGTTTCCTTGTCAATTTGCTTATTCTTCAAACCAGGTGTCAAAAATTGTCTATGTAACAGAGTGCACTATATGCATCAGGAAGCTTCTGAACTAAATATATTACAAACAAATCATGGTGGTAAAAACTTCAAATATGTGGTCTCCTCCTTTACCCATCTCCACCTCTATCATTCAATTTTTCCACAGTATTTCAAACAAAAGAATAGCCAATTGCTTTAGGGGAGTGCTAAAAATGTTTTGAGCCAAAGGTGATTTCTAAAATTTCTGTACATGTTATTCCTTTCCTCAAAAAAGCATAACACAAATCCTTTGGCATACCTAATATGTAGTTGATATGATAGGTGAAAATATGAAACTTGAGAGTGATACATACATATATATATAAATATATATATATGTATGTGTGTGTGAGAGACTCTGAAAATGTCCTATTGATTTCATGTTATGTTATTTGTGTGTTTTGTACTATTTTAGATCATAATTGTCTATTATGTATGCATATATTTCTAAATGTATGGCAAATATACATCTGTGTATCACTTCCCAGGGTTAATACTTTTTAAAATATTTTTTGCATGGCACCTATTCTCAGTCAGATGCGAACACTTTACATTGATTATAAATATTTCCATAAAATGAATATAATATTTAAAATATAATTTTTAAAGGTTAAAATCAAGCCACTGGATATTGAATAACATATTGAAATGATCTCAGGAATACTTATACTTAGGCACCACTTTTTAATTTAAACTCCTGTTATTACAGTAACTAGTCACAAAATGGCCCCCTATTTATGCAATATGTTAGCTGCAATGTTACTTAAATTGAACAGATGAGTGCCTTCTAATAATGTATGTTTACTTCATGAACTTGTGGGCAATTACATTGTAATTATGTCTTTGTAGGTGCTTTTTACTGACATATAGAGCGCCAGTGCATTTTAAATGTAATTGCAGTTCTCTGTACCATTTAGCAAAGCTGAAAATTGTTAAAGGTTTGTAAATTACCTACATTTAGACCATAGGCAACTAGGCAAATTAAGTGACACTGTCAGTAATGTTACAGCATAAATTGGTACCAAGTATAAATTCAAGGTAGAATTTCTTTTCTAAATTAGAATGTTGTTTATAGAGTGTCTTCTAAAAAAGATAAGGGGAAAATAGTGTGTACTGCCCATGAACAGATCAGCCTTTTAATGCACATGAAAAACACCTGGTCTGCAGTAATGTTTAAATTGCAAAGTTGTTTAAGATTAGGAATTTGGATTGGTTTTATAGAGCTCAGGAAAATATTGGTGGCTCTAGAGAAGACACTTCATAGAGTTTTCATGGAACCGCATAGCGGGGTGGAGGGGGACGGGGGATTACACAGTAAGGAGAAACCTGGCATTTAGAGTTTAACAGAATTCTGTCACTTTTTATCTGTACAGGCTTGCTCAAGTTACTTCATTCTTGAGCCTCAACTTTTAAATCTAAATATGAGAATAACAATAGTTTTAAAGAGCTACTGTGAAGCTTAAGATACAAAAAAGGATATAGACCTTCAAAATAATATGAGTTCTCTTAGTCTTCTCTTCATAGGTAATTTGTTTTGCTATTAATATTTTTCCTTAGATTTAGTTATAGGTTGTTCTAAGGCTGTTTTGAATGCACCATGGAACAACAAGGCTTCCACAGATTTTCTTCACCCCATGGGATTTAAAAAAAAAAAAAAAAAAAACTACTGACAGTTGTATACTGAAAAATGCTCACTTTTTTTCTGAAGCAATGTCCCATAGAGGAGGCTGGTCTCCAAAGAACGGTAATGCCAGTTAAGGAAATTAATTGTGAAAGTATTACTCTGTCATTTTGTGCCTTCGGGCCAGTTGCTTATTGATGGCAAAGGTTTAGGTTCAGATAAAAGCATTTCCCCCTTGCAAGCTCTCTCCATTTAAAGGGAAACAAATATCCCGGCTTGTCGACGCAGATAACTTTGCTGTGCAGAAACCCATTCTTATTGGGTCATTTTATTTAAGTGTAAGATTAGAGAGAGAATTAGTCCAAAGCTATTTTCTTAAATTACAAATAATGAGTTGATACTATAGCAAACTGACATGAATTTAAAACATCCCACATTCACATCATATATACATGATTAAAATGAATATTTTAAAGAGGACGATACTGTAGCTTTGTAGAGAGGTACTGAGCAAGCACCCTAAATCCTGTATGTAATGGGTTTATTATCATTTAGCAGGTAACCTCAGGCATGCCATTTGTCACTCTGAATCAAATTCTCTCTTTATAAAAGCAACAATAATTAAGAACTCACATTCCTTTTAGCAGTTTTTAAGATTATAAATGAGATGATGTATAAGAAAAGTCTTTATCAAGTACCTCTATAGTACAATATTTGTGATATACCAATTTTTCTAGACATTTGGACTGGAAAATTAAAACTTTGATATTGTGGTTCTCTTTCTCATATTTTTAATATGTTTTTTCCTCTTGTCTAGAGGTGTAATTGAATATTGGATTTTGTAACAGGAAGGATAAAGAAAAAGTCACCAACAATTTATACTATAGCAAAAAGGTATGTGAGCCCTGTAAGGTGTTACAATGTTTTACTGATAGTGGAAACTAAAAGAAGTGAATCAACGGCATCTCTCTCATGGTAAAGGAAATTGGGGCAGTGCCCTCCTGTGGGGCAGTGTGTTCTGTGGACAGAAACAAATTTTACTTAAGATTGGAGATGGATAGAACTTCTCAGGAAGCTGCTGCTTTTTAGAGCAGATTTTGAAATTTATAAGACGCGGAAGGAGGTTTTCAGGTGCACAGCACCCAAGTTGCTTGGGGTTAAGTATAATTCCAGCGAAAAGTGTGAGGGTATGCCGGGGATGATAAGCACGTCGGGGTCAGCAATTCCAGGAAATTTACCGGGTTCCAGATTACGAGCCAGTGAGTAGTCAGGCATTTTCATAACCTAGTGAGGCCAGGAGTCTATGTTCCATTCTGAAGTCTTTTGTTCTAGCTACATTCTTTAGAAACTTCAAGTCTGAGTTTCCTCTCACAATTGGCTCACCTATATGTTCCCTAATTGAACCTACAGATACCTTGTTTACATACAAGTGTTTTTTGTTTGTTTTTTTTTTTTTGTCATTTTGCGGTCCTTCCTACTTCTGGGTCTGTTATTATGTTCTGGTCTTTTCACTTGAAATGTTCTAATACTTGACTGTCCCATCTTTCTGATTACTTCCTTGGGGAATCTACGACTGCTGTACACAGCCTTCATGTCAGCTCTCTATGGGTTTGCGATAGCTGAAGAGAAAAATAATACCCAAAGGCATGTCCCCTTCCCAAGGCAACCTACAGCCAAATATGTAACGGGAGAGGGGGTTAAAGTCCTGGCTTCCTAGCACTGACTTGGAACAACTATGTTCAGTAAGCTCAATTCCTTCATTGCACGATTTCTATGTTGACTTCTGTTTTTTAAAATTATTATTATTGTTTAGCGTCTACTACTTAACTTAGTGATAACTGTATAACTTAGTGATGGTAAAGATTTACCATCACTTACCATACAGGACGTTTGTTTTCCACAGTGTATAGTTTCTTTAAGTATGTTACTCTTCAACCTTGACAAAATTTTTGATCAATTATAAAATAAATAACCATCAGGTATTAATAGTACAGAATACAATTTTCCAGAAAATATTTGAAAACGTGGTTATGAATGCTACACACCAGAAAATTAAAGGTAAAAAAAATAAATGTTGAGACTGATTTCTTCATTTAGATACAGAACAAAGAATAACCTACATTATGACTGCTCATAAAAAAAAATGCTGTGCAGCAACATGGGTTTCCAACATATTGATAACCTGTTTCCGTCTCCCCCTTTCTCCATTAAATTGAACTTTCTGAATTATTCATGAGGGCTATTTTAATAGGATAATTTTTTCTTGCAAACGCTGACACTAATACTAAGGAATATCTCTAGGTATTCATCTTGGATAAATAAGGCTCCTGGTAACTAGTTTTCTTGATGCTTTACCTTATTCAAATGAACATATATGGAAGTAACTAATGTAGACCATTTTTTTACCACTTAATGTTTTCGATATTTTTTTCCATATATGTACAGTCAAACATATGTTTACTCAAGAATTAGCTAGGATGTTGAATTAAATGAAAGTAAAGCAAAAAGTTAACCAATTCTCAGGTGAACTCAGGTAGAACATTAAGAAGAAATTTCAAGTCCAGATTTTCCACCTGTGATGACAGCTCTCAATGACTCTGGGATTTTCCCATCCCTCCATAATAGTTTGGCTTCATTCAGATCTAATCATTCACTTGAATATGTATATTAGGGGTTTTATATTCAGGGTAGGAGGATTTTAGGGGGGTCATGAATTCCACACTATCAGCCAATTCTGTGCATGAATTTTTTCCTGTAAAGTTATACTCTAGTAATCACAAATTATCAGAGGTATTCTTGATTACTCTATCAGTACCACCTCTAAATGGTAGAATTCTCAATTTCCATAGAAGTCTTCATCAACATCGTCTAGATATCTGTCGATATGTGTGATTTGGGCATGGGAGTGGATGATGATTTGTCTTTCATTAAATTTATTATGAAGATCCTATACAGCATTTTCAGCAGTTGGAGAAATTGTATTTTGTGGATTAATTATATATATATATATATATATATACTTAATACAGTTTATGTTTGTTTGTTTTTAACTAATATCTGAGAATTCCTTCCCTGGTATCTATAATTCTGCTCCTGTATTTTTCTAAATATTACCCCAAATCACAACATTTTCATACTGACATGCTAATTAAGACACTAAGTTAAAATGTGGGATTATATCTTTAACCTACTCTATTAGAGTAGTACTATGTATTTTAAATAGTAATCATATTACTTAAAGATGTTTATATGTCTATATATAAATGAAGTTGTTATGTAATAATGTTGAAGACACTGCAGTGTTTAGGGTAATAAAGCTATTTTTATTTTAATTATAATGTAAACTAAAAACTTTTACCTTTATGAAATTAAATTCTAAAAAATTATGCTCATTTCCTCTCCCCACCCCCATGTGGTGGCTTTCTAATATTTCTAATAGTTGTGTAGTAAATCTGATGAGACTTTTGAGATATTGAGGGGATGTCACTGTTGGAATGTGTCCTGAAGGCTTTTTTCTGTCAGAGGAGATGACAGTGAGTATCCCCATGCAGATTAAACTGGTGTTTACAGATGTGCCTTGGGTGTGCATTTCATCCCACTGTGATCAAGTCATTCCGCTGATGAGTGCAAGATAGACTTATCAATTAGAAGGGTGATGTGCACTCATTTTCCACAGGGCACAGCCCTGGAGGGCTGTCCTTAGCACAGATCAATTTCTTGTTCTCCTTCACAATGATACTACTACAAACATTTCATCTTTACTTGTTCCTTTCCTATTTGGGTGGATCATCAGGAAAAAATATGCTAAAGATTAAGGTGACTTCTGTCCTAAAACTCAAATCACTAAATGTTAATTAATGAGGGTAAAGATAAATATCAGGAATCACTTTTTGGATATGTGAAAGGACACTCATGTGGCCTTGTCAGACATCTAAATATATCAGACCTTCATGGCAATTTGAAAATTGCGTTAATATTTTCACTGAAGAATTCCTATAGACAAAATGAGTGGGGTATCTAATTCTGGGTAAAAGTTGAGTAGGGGGCATCCCCTGGTGGCACAGCAGTTGAGCGCTGGGCTGCGAAGCTGCCCGCAGCCTCTGCAGCACCGGTTCGATCCTTGGCCACCAGCGAGGGTCCCACATGGCAAGCAGACCGCTCCTGCCGCAACCGCTGCTCCCCTTGGCAGTGTATTTCGTCGGTCTGCCTGTTCTTTTCCCTACTCTGGCTCTGGTGAATTCTCTCACCCTCCCGTGCTTCTGACTGTACCCAGTGCTTGTATAAATAAATTAAAAAAAAAAAAGTTGAGTAGTTATCAGATGCCATGAATGGAAGCACCAAAGCTACCCAAGAGAACACATTTCAGAGCCCCCAAGCTAGCCTACCTCTAAACATACTGTTCTAAAGAAAGCATTTCTAATATCCATAAAAGAAAACTGGCTGTTGCCATCTGTTACTAAAACCCAGTTCTCTGCATATCAATTTCTTATTTCATTTCAGTGGGAAAGTCCACAAAGAAATATCCTAGGTTTTGAGAGGTATTGCTTCTTTTTTTTTTAAGATTTATTTATTTTTTTATACAAGCACTGGGCACAGGCAGAAGCACGGGAGGGTGAGAGAATTCACCAGAGCCAGAGGGGAGAGCAGAGCAGGCAGACCGATGAAGTACACTGCTGAAGGGAGCAGCGGGCGGCACGAGAGGACCCTCGCCCGGCAGTCAGGGATGGAACCGCAACCCAGCACTCAACCGCTGCGCCAGCGAGGAGGCCCTATTGCTTCTTTTTTTCATAAGTATACTGCAATACGCTGAGTTGAAATGTCATGCTAAGGAGGAAAATGTGTTACATTAAGATTCATTGAAGTTCCTGGCTCTGCAATTGTTTAACTATGAGATTTTGGAAAAGTCACTTTTTGAGCTTGACTTGCTTTATCTATAAAATGTGTGAACAGTCTCCCATGTCCCACTCAGGACAATGTATTGAGTAACCTATACTGCACAGCACTAAAAGAGACTTATGTTGTGATTCATAGGATTTAGCATAAATCTCTTGTTTCTGAGATGCAACCAATAAATATCTGGTTTTTGTTGAATTAATTATTAATTTTAAAAGACTGTAATTTTAGTATGGTTCACTCCTTTTCTTGAATCAAGATACAGCAGCTATTTTAGCCAAGCTAGCTAATTTTTTTTTAAATGTTAACAGACTTAAGGATCCTTATTTATAATATTTTGTTTTTGAGGCTGACTTGCTTTATTATTTTTATTGCAGTACAAAATTGTATATGTACAAGTTCACACCTCTTCAGCTGTATCCACCCACAGTACATCCACCATCAAAGCCCCAGTAATCCTTCACCATAGTTAATGGGACACCCTCCCTGTCTTGTCCCTCACCCCACATCTTTTTTTTAATTTTTTAAAGACTTATTTATGCATACAAGAATTGGGTTACAGGCCAGAGGTGTGAGGGGCAAGAAGACTCACCAGAAACAGAGCAGGGAACATAACAGGCAGATTGACCGAAATACACAGCTGAGGAGAGCAGCAGGTGAGCCAGGAGAGGTCTGCTGTGCCATGTGAGTAGCTCCCTGGCCAGGGATTGAACTCATGCTACAGGGGCTGCAGATAGCTTCATAGGTTGCGTCTTAACCCCTTGCGCCACCAGGGAGGCCCTCATCCTATGTTCATCCCACATCTTTCTAATCGCCTCAATTTTGTACTAAGATTTCTAGGATTTATCTTTGTTTCTCTTTGTATTTTCCTTTGCTTGATTGCTTTACATGCCACATATGACTGGAAATCACTCATATTTGTCTTTCTCCTGAATTATTCCACTGATCATATCCCTTCTAGTCCATCTATATTTTTGCAACTGACAAAAAACATATATTCCATATATTCCACAGCTTCTTTATCCACTCATTAGTTGTTGGGCACTTAGGTTGCTTCCATAACTTGGCTATTGAAGATAATAATGCAATTGCATAGGAGTGCATGTATCCATTCAAATTAATGTTTTTGTTTCCATACTTTTTTTTTTAAACATTTATTTATATATTTATACAAGCACTGGGTACAGTCAGAAGCGAGGGAGGGTGAGAGAATTCACCAGAGCCAGAGCGGGGAGCAGAACAGGCAGAAGGACCAAAGTACACTGCTGAGGGGAGCAGCGGGTGACAGGAGAGGTCTGCGCGCCATGTGGGACCCTCGCCGGTGGCCGGGGATCAAACCGGCGCTGCAGAGGCTGCAGACACCTTCACAGCCCAGCTCAACTGCTGCACCACTAGGGGAGGCCCTGTTTCCATACTTAATGGTAAAATTTATAGATCAGATGGAAAATATATATATATATTTTTTTTTTCAGTTTTGAGAAACCTCCATACCATTTTACATAGGGGCCAAACCAATCTACGTTCCCTCCAACTAGGTATGAATGTTCATTTTTCCTCCATATTCTCCTCAACACTTGTTTTCTTGTCTTTTTGATATGAGCCATCTTCGTAAGCCTGAGATGGTATTTCTTTATTTGATTTGAACTGTCCTGGTAATATGATATAGCTAGCATTTCTTTTCTATGCTTGGACACCATCTGCATGTCTTCTTTAGAACAGGGTCTGTTTAGTTCTTCTGCCCATTTATTTTTAATTTGACGATTTATTTTCTTATTAAGTTGTATGAATTCTCTGCAGAGTTTGGATATTTGCTCCATGTCAGATGAAGGATGTGCAAACATTATTTCTCTAAATTAGGTTGCCTTTTTGTTTCATTAATAGTTTCTTTCGTTGTGCAGAACTTTTAAATTTAATGCAGCCCTAATGTCCATGTTCTATTTAGCTTCTATTTCATTGGAAATAAATCCACAAAGATATCACGAAAGCCAATGCCATGGGCAGTTTTGCCTTTATTTTCTCTATGCATTTCACGGTTTCAGGACTTAGTTTCAAGTCTTCAAACCATTTTGAGTTTATTATGTTTTATGATGAGGGATAGTGTTCTAGTTTCATTCTTTTGCATGTGACTGCCAGTTTTCCAGATTTCTTATTACAATCAAATACCAGTAAATAAAACATTTCCCTCTCAGCAAATAGTGCTGGGAAAGCAGGTTATGGTTTGCACCTGCTCCTCCAAGTCTAGTTTAGGTGCTGCAATCATAAAAAACAACTCATAATAATGAATATCATGAAATACATGAAAATTCTATGTAATCTACAGATAATGTTTCACAATATTTGCTTTGTGTCATTACTAATAATAATTAAAAGTTCCATTAAATACATTTGCAATTTATGATAAATTTGATTTGTTTTTTTTTAAAGATTTATTTATTTATTTATTTATACAAGCACTGGGTACAGTCAGAAGCGAGGGAGGGTGAGAGAATTCACCAGAGCCAGAGCGGGGAGCAGAACAGGCAGAAGGACCAAAGTACACTGCTGAGGGGAGCAGCGGGCAGCAGGAGAGGTCTGCGCACCATGTGGGACCCTCACCCGGTGGCCGGGGATCGAACCCGCGCTGCAGAGGCTGCAGGCAGCCTCACAACCCAGTGCTCAACCGCTGCGCCACCAGGGAGACCCTATGGCTATTAGTTTTTTATGAAGAAAATTCTACAAAGTAATAACTCATCCTAATGTCTGAGAATAGCTTGATTCAAATGTCATTTCTGAAGGCCAGATAGTCTAGATATTTATCCATGATAATTTTGTTGTATACTTTAGATCCACCAACTTTTACTAATGAGTCCATATCAGAAAACAAATATGACAAATTAAAGTGAACAGAGGGGAACTGATGATTATTGCACCCAATCAGAGAAGGTATAGCTTACTCAGGACTTTGAGCGGTTAACTTTCTAAATTCCATTTCCAAGGTGAAGAGGATCTAGGCCACATATTTGGTGAAGGAGGTGGGGACTGACTTAATTCCAAAGCACATATTCTCTTTGTGATGCTCAAGCCATAAAGAAAAAAATGAAAGGCCAAATTTTCAAGTATTTTTCCTCATACTTTTGAAAACAGGATATTTTCATAATTTTATCCAGAATATGTGTGCATGCATAAGAATTAAGTTATTTGTTTTACCAAGTTTATTTTTTCTAAGAGATTGACTAACTTTATCTTTAACTTCTTTTCTCCTCCTCTTCATTTTCTCGCTTTCTTTTCTCAAAATAAAATTAGACATTGTTTTGTATTGGCTTACTCCAGATGCCAACTTTATGATAAGACTATGAGACAAGTAGTTTATTTGGAAGGTGATTCCAGAAAACACCTGAGAAATAATAGAGAAGTATAATCGGGAAGAGAAGTTGATAACACAGAGTATAGTAATGAGCTGGTTGCAGACTGTCAGGCCCTGACTGTCTGCCTCCTCCTTTAGGAGACAGAATGGAACATGTCCCAGAGCTCTTCTAGTGGAACGGTGAGAAAATTGGCTGGACTGTTTATATATCAACTCCTAAACATCATTGCTGATACTGAGGGTTAACCCCCAGTAGCTCAGGCTGCCCTATGCACAGCTACACATGCTTCTGACAACAGACAGAGCCCCAGGGAGAGAGTTGCAAGTGTTCACAGTGTGAAGCCATCTGTATGAGTAGGAAAGGTGAGTGTCTAGGGGATCTTGGTGGAGCACCTATAGTGACTGCTACAGACACTGCCTTAGATTCCATTCTGCAGTCAGAAGAGACCATTATCTGTTCTATGTTGTTTAAACACATTTAGTTTAACAATGAAAATGAACAACAAACATGCTACAGTCAGAAAACATCTGACCCTTTTCTGTAGAGAAAAATAAATGCCAGTAGTCAGACAGAGAATAATGGGTCTGGCCTGACCTAGATTGGGAGGAGTTTAGAATTCAGTCTCCTGGGAAGGAAGGTCGTACAGTGCTCAGAGTAGCTGGGGTGAGTGGAGAAAGCTTTTCACCCTTTAACTTTCAAGAATATTGTAAAATGAATGTAGCATTTAAAAAGAATTTCTGATGACAATGTTAGCAAGATTCAAAAAAGTGTCAATTTCTAAAGCAAATCATTAGCTAGCTAGATTTGTAACAGTTAAATGATGAAAATAGACATCAATCTGTGCTTAGAATTTTATTTTGCATCAAACTTTTGCTCTAAGATTTTAATCTATATAGAAAGCAAAGCAAGCTTACATATGTTAGAAAATAGAAAAAAACTTACTGAGAGACAATGAGAAAACACTGCATGTGAGTAATTTATCTTTGTATTAAGCCTCAAACCTGTTTCTGTTGTCCTGATCCTTCCATTTCTTGAAAACTCAATCAGGAATTTGATTTTTAGAGGAAATTAATTCACATTCCAAAGTTACTCTTGGAAGAAGCAGCAACAGTGAAGCCATTGAAGCAGCCCAGTGAAGACATTGAACTTGTGTCCTCCACATTCTCACAGGTAGATTGCAGCATAACAAAGCCAATACACCCTGAAGGAAACGCAGATTATTTTATTACACACTCGGGATATTGCCCAAATAAGGAGGAAAAGGACAATTGGGTTGACTGAATTGTTGAGGTGATGTGAGCCCTGGTAGTCCAGAAGGCCCCACAAGCAACAGAGCAGAAATGGCAAGTTGCCCTACCACTGTAGTCCCTGAAAGACCCTGATGAACACTGGAACTGCGAAAGCCCAGATGTAGTAGGCCCTGGCAAGGACTGGAGAAGGCACTGCCAGGAGGCATAGACATAAGGCTCTACAGAGGCAACTAGATGTCTGGGTCTCCACTGGCTTCAGCTCCTACAGAGTGAGCCAGAGAAACACTGCTTGAAGAGACAGTTCAGCATATAGGAGTGGTATTGATTTATTCCTTGGACACTAATGGCCAGTACAGAGGTCATCAAGGTGGATAATGAAGAGATCCATGTTTAATTGAATAGGAGGTAGGTAGAATGAAGTAGGGAATGCTGGTTATAGGACTGTCAGCATAACCAGGGGCCCATGGGTAGGGGAAGTGAAGGTAATATGGAGGCACATTCTGTTGAAGGAAGGGAAAACCTTATGGAGAATATGGGATGCTCCACACATACTGGGTCCCCATTAACAAAGCAAGCATTCTGAACTGCACTACCTCTTTCACTCGTGGTATTGTAACTTGCTTTATCAATTATGTGGACTGCCAAGTCTCTCATCCAAACCCACAGATAGGTGTGATATTTGTCTATCACAATTTTGAGTCACCCACACCAACATTTGGAGCACACCAAGGCCCTCTCCTGCCCTGATGACTCAGCAACAACAACGTAAATCTTGAGTATATATAGAAGACTATAAACAAACACCACCACCTCTGGGAAAAGTAAAATAGCTTAACCTCCAAAGTTACTGCTAAACATACTAAAACCAATATTTAAATAGGTAAATCTCAAGTAATAAAATGGGCAGACAGAAAACATAACACATGGGTATATGAGATTTCAAGGTCTCACAAGATGAGAACAACTCTCCATAATCCAAGCACAAATGAACAGAACAGTATATTTGCCTATCAGATAAAGAGTTCAGAATTGTTAAAATAAAGAAACTCAAAGAGATAGAAGAAAACTCAGAAAGACAAGTCAAAGTAATACAAGAGAACTCAGAAAAGCAAGTCAAAGAGATATAAGAAAATTCAGAGAAACAAACTAATAGGCACTGAAAAATGTCAATGAACAGAAAGTAGAAATTAACACTTTAAAAAGGAATACAGATATTTAGGAGATAAAGCTCACAATGAATGGGATAAATATCTATAGAGAAAACTAAGGAAATAGAAACAATGAAATGGAGATCAGTATCAGTGACCTCAATTATAGTAATGTACAGGGGATTCAAGTGTAAGAAGAGAGAGAAATGGGTGTATAAAAAAGTGAAGAGAAAATTCAAAATTACACAACTATTTGATTATTAAGAAAACTACCATAAAATAGTGATCCAACAAGGGAAATAGTGAGAGTGAAAGAGAGGTTCTATTTGAGGAAATAATGGAAGAAATGTCCCCATAAATGAGAAATACTGAAAACTGACTGGAGAACTAAAGCATTCAAACAGGTATTCAGGGAAGAATAAGACAAAGAGAGAAGGAAGAACAAAGGGCTATATTGGTGGACTAGGAGGGGATTTGGTGCTGAGGACCCTGTGGTGCCAATACCTGATGGGGAGAATCATGATGTTACCACAATAAAAATAATAAATTATTAGAAAGTAGATGAGAGGGGAAATAAAACTATAAAAGTGAGATAAGCAAAGACACGTAGAACTGAAAATTATCTGAAAGAAGTTGTGTATGCTGTTCTTGGCATAGAACTTTCTAGCTACAATAGGTAAAAGCTTACAAAGTTTGAAAGAGCTTGGCTGTCAGCAACCATGACCCTGACAATTTCTAAATGTAGACATTTAACAGATCCTCTTATTTCCAGATCTTATTTTTTTTCTTCCTATCTTATTTTATTCACTTTAATGTTTTTTTCGGTACTATCTAACATTAGTCTATTCTATTAAATTTAATCTCTGATGCAAACCCTGACAAAGCTCCAAAATTTTAGCTTCTATTGCATATAAAATCTTTCCAATTATTTCTCAAAATTCCCTTAAATAAATGCCTCTTGTCTGAGCCTCAACAGCATTCTCTTAACTGTTCTTCCTATTTTTACTCTTGTTCTTTTCCAAACTTTTCTTCACAGAAGAGTCAGAATGATCATTTACAATTCATAAGATGAATTGTATCATGTTACTGACCCCTGCTTAAACTTCTTCAGAAGAATTACCATTGAATTTAGAACACAATGGGCAAAATCCTTAACAGGGAACATGAGTTTACAGGATCTGGTTTTGGGCTTCTCTCCAATCTACTGTCCTTCTTTGTTTTCTTTCAATCCATTGTCCGTCACTTCACGTCTTGAGTGAAGAGCACTCATCTATTGTTGAGTCTCAAAGCCTTTGAACATTCTCTTCTCTCTCCCTAGTCCACCTCACCCCAGGTATAATGACAAAGTCTCACAGAGGGTTGCTAAAATCATCCCTTAAGACTATCTACATTAGCTTTGTCCCAGTAAAAATATCTCAAAGCATTTTCTCTTTCATCTTTACTGCACTTATTTGTAATTACATATTAATGTGTGTATTTTTCTTATCTTCTAAAAGGAAACCTCTCTTAAAAGGAATCTGCTGACTGTGAATAACTGTCAAACAACATTTTCACCTCTATCCTATATTTGTCTCCCTGCACAGCCTTCTTTTTTTTTTTTTTTTGGTTTGTTTACATTTAGTTTTTTTCATATATTATGTTCTGTTTACAAAATATATTCACAAAATTTGGACATGAAATGAAGTTCATCTTTCTGCTGCTCTTGGCATTTTCTGCTATAAAGGAAGATAGAAGATTTTCCATCAATGTTCCAGAGCCCAGTTTCTAGCTTTGTGGGTGTCCATAGCAGATACATGAGTCATGGATTCCAGACATCGTTTCATGAAGGTTATGCAATAGCTGTGGCGGAATCACTTGTGACTTCTTCCCTCCAGTTAACAGCTACACTGTTGAATTACTTCTCAATTATTACAGGGTATTCTATTTATAAGCCACCATTCTCATAATAGTTATCTCTGGTGAAACTGCTTTACAGTGTTTCATAAGATCTAGATTAGAATTTATTTCTTCAGCTTTTCAATGAATTTGTAGGATTCTAATCCAGTTGTTAAATTATTTTCTTTTTTTCAATTTATTTTAATTTTTATTTTTATGCATCATTTTTATTTTTTCACAATACAGGCTATTCCCCTAGGTGTGATGACCATAGCTTTCCCTTTTCTATATACAATGTCAGAGGTATCTGTTTTCTGTATTGACTCTTCACTATTACAATCAGTGATAATGCTTGTGTTGTTCATCCCTTTTTATTCACTACCGAGCAAGATAAGCAAACATGTAGATGATTAATGAATGAATAATTGAAGAAGTTAATAATTTTAGCTATTACATATTTTAAAATATCACATTAGTTAAGAAACAATAAATTGGGCCTCCCCGGTGGCGCAGCGGTTGAGCGCTGGGTTGCGAAACTGCGCGCGGCCTCTGCGGCGCCGGTTCGATCCCCGGCTGCTCCCCGGCCACCAGAGGAGGGTCCCACATGGCGCGCAGACCTCTCCTGCCGCCCGCTGCTCCCCTCAGCAGTGTACTTCGGTCCTTCTGCCTGCTCTGCTCCCCACTCTGGCTCTGGTGAATTCTCTCACCCTCCCGCGCTTCTGACTGTACCCAGTGCATGTATAAACAAAACAAACAAACAAACCAGCAAACAAATAAATAAAGCATGCCTCTATAAAAAAAAAAAAAAAAAACAATAAATTATGGTAACTCTCTCTCTCCTGGTAAAATCCATTCCTCTTTAATGTTGTGGCAGATTCGTAGACCTTAATATTCATGAATTCAATATGTTTTACAACTGCCAAGATACATTATCTTGATAAGAGTGTGACTTTGTAAACATATAATATATAAAAATCTCTGCCTATATATATATATATATATATATATATATATAACTTAGATGTGACTCTTTGCTTTTAACTTTTGTCCTAAAATAAATGCCATAATTTTTGAAGCAAGAAATTTAGTATCTATGAACAATATCATGGTCTGATTTGTACCATCAGGGATAGAGTTTTAGTTGAAAGGCCTTAGCTCTTGAACAGAGGAAAGTTTGAGGTAGCTTATGAGTGAAGAATATGATACCCTAACACGTCATTTAGTAAATCATGTTACTTATACAAACAACTTATCCAAATCTGTATATTTACTTTTAGGAAAGCGATAAATATACATTTTATTCAATTGCATTATAGTACATGTACTATTAAAATTCTAATTACTGTTATTGGTAATTATTACATTATATATTTGCAATATTTATTTATATAATTTGCATTTTCCCATTATTTATTTATTTATTTTTAAGGATTTATTTATTTATTTGTACAAGAAGTAGGGTACAGGCCAGATGTGCAGAGGGTAAGAGGATTTACCGGAGGCAGAGCGGGGAACAGACTGATGAGATACACTGCTGAGGGGAGAAGTGGGTGAGACAGGAGGTCTGTAGCACCATGTGGGACCCTCGCCGACCAGCCCGGATCTAAACAGCACTGCTGAGGCTGCGGACAGCATCTTTATATTAAGGTAAATATATGGATACTCCTTCAGATTTTACCACTATAGTCTAACCACCACCAAATAATTGTTTCTTTCTTTTTTTGTTCTTACCTTTCCGCCACATCCTCTCTGCTTCGGTGCTTCAGTAGTGTAATAAACTTTCAAGGGTTAGTTTTTAAGTTTGTTTTTACCTGACTCTTAGTTTAGTTAATTTATATTCCACGTATCAGTGGCACCATTTGATAGTTATCATTCTCCTTCTTACTTATTTCACTTAACATTATTCCTTCCATCTCCACTCATGTTGCTGCTAATGTCATGTATTTATCCTATTTGATGCCCGAGTAATATTCCATTGTGTATACATACCATGTTTTCCAGATCCCGGGACTGGTTTTGAAGCTCTGTTTGTTTCCATATGTTGGCTATTGTAAATAGTCAAAAACATAGGGGTGCAGCTTACCTTTTGAATTAGTGTTTTTGAAAAATTTTGGGTAGATATCTAAGAGTGGAATTTCTGGTTGAATGGCAGAGCTCATTTTAATGTTTAGAGAAATCTCCATACGGCTTCCTATAAGGACTGGACCAGCCCATATTCCTAGCAGTAGTATAGCAGTAGTATAGAAGTTTTCCCTTTTCTCCATATCCTTACCAGCACTTGTTGTTTCTGGTCTTTTTGGTGTGGGTCATTCTCACAAGTGTGAAATAGTATTTTACTGTGTCCTTGATTTGCATTTCCCATGAGATAAATGATGATGAAAATTGTTATCATGTGCCTGTTTGCAGTCAAAATGTCTTTAGAAGAGTGTCTTTTTAGTTCTTTTGCATTTTTTATTGGGTTATGTGTATTCTTTTTGTAGAGTTTTATGAGTTCCTTGCATAACTTTAATATTAGTACTGTATCAGATGCCTGGGGTACAAAAATATTATTTCATAGTTTGTTCAATAAATGGTGCTGGGAAAACTGGGTCACTACATGCAAAAGAATGAAGCTTGACTACTACCTCACACCATGCACAAAAACCAACTCAAAATGGAGTAAAGAACTAGACATAAGACATGAAACCATAAAATACATAGAAGGAAATATAGGCAAAACACTACATGACATGCACCTCAAAGACATCTTTACAGACACATCACCCAAAGCAGTGATAGTAAAGGCAAAGATAAACATCTGGGACTACAGCAAATTAAACAATTTCTGCATAGCAAAAGAGACAACAAACAAAACAAAGAGAAACCACCCCCCAACTGGGAGAAAATTTTTGCACACAACACTAATGATTAAGGACAGATCACAAAAATCTACAAAAAGCTGATGAGACTCAACAAAAACAAAGAAAATTATCCAGTCAAAAAATGGACAGAAGAACTAAAAAGAAACTTCTCCAAAGAGGAAATGCAAATGGCCAACAGGCATTTGAAAAAATGTTCAACATCTGTTGTAATCAGGGAAACGCAAATCAAGACTACAATGTGATACCATCTTACACCAGTGAGAATGGCACATATTAAAAAAAAACTAGCAACAACAAATGTTGGTGAGGTTGTGTAGAAAAAGCAACTCTCCTGCATTGCTGGTGGGAGTACAAACTGGTCCAACCACTATGGAGAGCTGTGTGGAGATTTCTTGACCTACTAAAGATATAGCTTGCATATAATCCAGCAACTCCACTCCTAGGTATTTACCCAAAGGACACAGAATCATTAATTCCAAAGGGCACCTGCACCCCTATGTTTATAGCAGCACTATTTATAATAGCTAAGCTATGGAAACAACCCAAATGCCCAAAAATAGATGACTGGATCAAGGAGATGTGGTACATATACACAATGGAATATTACTCAGCAATCGAAAAAGATAAACGCATGCAGTTTGCAGCAACATGGATGGAGCTAGAAGGGATCATGGTCAGTGAAATAAGACAGAACAAAAAAAAGAAAAATACTGGATGGTCTCACTCATAGCAGGAATTTAGAAAACCTAAATAAGGGACTAAGAGACTAATTACTAATACAAAGTAAAAATCAAAATCAACAAACAACTATAAACCAGAGACACACTACAGGGGGGCGAGGGGGAGGGGGCGGGGAGAGGAAGGACTAGGGTCAAAATAAGGGGGTTGCAATTGTATGGGGAATATAACCAAAATGAAAAATGCATACATTGTGCAAAAATGAAAAATGATGTAAGAATTATATAAAATAAAATATTTATATATATATATTCTTTCATTCAGTAGTGTATCTTTTCACTGTGTAAAAGCTTTTTAGTTTGATGTATCCAGTTCTCTTTTGTTTGCATTGCAGTTTGGGGTAAATCACTTCAAGCATCACTAAATCTTATGCCATGAAATGGTTTACTTATGCTTTCTTCTGTCCTACTTGTTTACATTTTATATCCAAGGCTTATATCCATTTTTGTGTATGGTTTATGATACTGGTATAGTTTTATTGTTTTGCATGCAGTTGTCCAATTTTCTTACCACCTATTATTGAAGAACCTGTACTTATTCCAGAATATTTTCTTGGCTCTGTTGTCACTTATTAATTGTCCATATAGGTGTCTGTTGATTTCTGAGTTCTCAATGATATTCCATTGGTCTGTATGTCTTTTTTTTTATTCCAGGATATTTCGATTATTATGGCTTTGCAATATAATTTGAGATCTGGAAGTGTGCTACATCCTTCTCTTTCTTTTTTGTCAGTATTGATTTTGATGTTTGGGATCTTTTGTGATTTCATATAAATTTCAGCAGTGTTTGCCCCAGTTCTATGAAATATGTCCTTAATATTTTTATTGATGATGTTCTGAATCTGTGTATTATTTTGGGTAGGATGGCCATTTTGAAAATTCAGATTCTTCCAATACATGAGCAAGGAATATTTTTCAAATTCTTTATGTTGTCTATTTCTTTCATAATATCCTATAAGTTGTCTTTGTATAGATCTTTTAAATCCATTGTTAGGTTTACTCCTATTAACATTTTTTGTGTAATTGTAAATTGGACAACTTTCTTATTTTCTTCTTCTTCTCTCTCATTATTATGTATAGGAAGACAACTGATTTTTATGTGTTGCTCTTATACTCTGCCACTTTTCTGAACTGATTATTTTGATGAGTTTTCCCATGGAACCTTGAGCATTTTCTGTGTGTACTATCATGTCAACTGCAAATAATGGCACTTTAACTTCATCTTTCTCAATTTGTATTTATTTTATATTTTTCTCTTGTGTAATTGCTCTAGCTAGAACTTCCAATACTGCTGTGAATGTAGCAGTTGTGAGGTTGGACATCTTGTCTTGTATGAGAACTTATGAGAAGTTTTTAATTTCTCACCTTTGAGAATGCTGCTAACTGTGAGTCTGTTATAAATAGCTTTTATTGGGCCTCCCCCGGGGCACAGTGGGTTGAGTGCAGTGCTGTGAAGCTGTCTGCAGCCTCTGCAGCACGGGGCTCGATTCCCAGCCAGCCAGAGAGATACCCACATGGCACGGCAGATCTCTACTGTCTCACCCACTGCTCCCCTCAGCAGTGTTTTCTGTCATCTGCCTGTTCTGCTCCCCACTCTGTCTCTGGTGAATTCTCTCACCCTCTTGCACCTCTGGCCTTACCCTAGTTCTTGTATAAATAAATAAATCTTAAAAAAATAAATAAATATCTTTTGTTATATTAAGATATGCTCCCTTTATCCCTATTTTTGAAGGTTTTCATTAACAATGAATGTTAGATCTATCAAATGGTTTATTATCAACTATTAATAACATATGGCTTTTGCCTTTCTTTTTTGTTGATGTGATGAAATACATTGATTTTTGGATGTTGAACCATCTTTGTGTTAGTGCTATGGAACCCACTTGGTCATGGTGTATGTTCCTTTTAACGGATTATTGGATTCAGTTTGTTAGGATATTATTAAGGATTTTTGCATTCAGTGTTCATTATGGGATTGTCTGTAATCTTGTTTTTTCTGTTCTGGCTTTGGTTTTTATTATAATGATGGTGTATTACAGTGATGTTGTCCTTATAAAAATATTTGGAGGGTTTTTTTCCAACTTTTTTGAAGAATTTGAGCAGGATAAGCATTAGTTTATCTTTGAAGGTTTGGTAGAATCATTTTTGAAATCATCCTGCCCTGGTCTCTCCCTGGAAGAGTTTTAATTACTGTTTCAATTTCCTTGCTTGTGATTGGTTTGCCAGTATTACTATTTCTTCCTTATTCAGTATTGGATGATTGTATAATTTTAAGGTTTTTTTTCCATTTCTTCTCTGTCATTCAATCTATGAACATATAGATGTTCATAATAGTGTCTATTTATCTGTTTGTCTATTTTGTTTATCTTTTAAAAAGAACCCACTTTGTTTTTATTGTTAGTTTTATTGTCTTTTTAATTTCTATTTGATATATATCTGCTTTGATTTTTATTATTTCTGTTTTGGTGCTAGCTTTTGTATTTGTTTTTTTCTTCTTTTTCTAATTCCTCCAGTTAAGAGAGAATGTTATTTATTTGAGCTTTTTCTTGTTTCTTTATGTGGGTCTTAATTCCTATATATTTCCCTCTGAGTATTGTTTTTACTCTGTAGGGTTTCCTCTAGGTATGGCTCCTCTTCCTCACTGGTCACCTGTATGAGAAAGCAATGGTAGTATCTAAAGGGAGATGGTGAGGGCTCTGCTGGTGTTGACAGGTGCTGTTGGGGTCATATGGGATGTCATGAGGCTCTTAGCCACTATGTCTTCTTCCTTGTTGCATATCCTGGGATCACCAGTCTAGCATTTTTTGCATTTTTATCACATCATACTAATCATAATGTACCATAAAATTTATAAAAAATATAAGTTCTTGATCTTAAAATACATTTCTTAAAAAAAAGGTTCTTAGAGAAAGTTTATAGGGAAATTTTAATTTTTTCTCTAAAAGGACATATACCTGCTCTTAATTTAAACCCAATACCAGAAATGCTGCCACCACTAAAGATCCAGAAATAACAGTCAGCAGCACATGGAGGAACCAGTAAGAACAAACATTGCCCAGGCAGATGCCATGCTCAGCATGAAAGTTCACTGCTACCACTATTGCTAAGGACACCAGTACAGAAACCAAAGCTTACCAGGAAGCAGCTTAAGTCCACAAGGCAGCAACTAAGTCCTTCACAGTCCTTATAAATACACCTGTTAAAAAAGTTGGGATAAAACATGCACTGCAAAAACCCCACCTTGGAAGTTGGACCTCAAAAGCAAAAATAGGGGGAGCAGGGAGATGGAAAACTACAAAAATTGGCAAGTTGAGTCCATATGGCTACACAATACAAGAGAAGAAGACCAAATTTCCACACTCAATTGTAAAATCATAAAGATCTGCTTTTCCCCTCTCAGAAACAGAATCCCAAATTGGTAAGACAAAGTAATTCAAAGAAATGGAAGAAAATTGTGAAAAACTAATGTTCTGAGAGAATAAACAAACAGAAGATTCAAAATGAACCTTTAAATAAGAATAAATTGGAGATTCAAGATAAAAAATGAGCAATAGATAAGATATAAAGTTCAGGAGAAAGCTAAAGAAGTAGAATAGACCAAAGGAAAGAATGAATCACTATACTTGAACATGTGAATGAAAAAAGAATTTGCATAGAAAAGGAGAGACATTAAGTAAAAATAAATGAATAAATACTCTGAGAACTATCTAGCTCCATAAGGAAGGGCAATGTAACAATCATAATATAAGAGAAGGTGAGGAGAGAGATAAAGGAAACATATTTAAAGAGATATTAGAGGAAAATTTTCTGAACCTGGAGAAGGTACTAAATATTCCAATCCAGGATGAAAACATAATCCTGGGGCACCTTAACAAAACTGGTCTTATTTAGACCAAGACATTTAGTGGTTAAACTTCAAAAAGTTCAAGACAAAGAAAAAATATTGAAGCTATCAAGGAGAAAGAAGAAGATAACTTAGAGATACCCTAATCAGGTTAATATCAGCCTCCTCTGAAGAAACACTATATTCAAGGGGAATATTGAATGACATGATAAAGATAAAAACTGACAGCCAAGAATAGTCTATGCCTTAATACTCTCCTGCAAATATGAGGGAGCATTAAAGACCATCTCACACAAAGAGAAACTGAGGAATTTACAAACACTATGCTTCCCCACCAAGAAATATCAAAAGGAGATCTCAGTGATCAAAGAGAGGAGCATAAACAAAGATATAAAAAAATAGATAGAAGCACAATAATTAAGGACAAATGGCAGCAACAGACTTTTGTATATAAATAATCATACTGAAAACAGGTATGAACACTATATAGTGAAAAAGGGAACATTACACTAGGAAGACATAACACTAAATGAATACACACACAATGGAAGAATGCCAAAACTTATTAGGCAATCACTACCAAATATGAAAACAGACATTGGGAAAAAGCAAATCTGTGATAGGAAACTTCAACATTCCACTTTCACCAATGGACAGAACAAATAAAGAGAAAATAAAAGGGGACATAGTAGCCTTAAACAAAAAAAAAATTAGACAACAGAGGGCTATAAGTCATGTATAGGGCCCTGCACATCAAAAAATATGAATACACATTCTTTTCAAATGCACATGGGGCATTCTTTAGGAGTGGCCACATATAGAGTCACAAGGTAAGTAACAATGAATTCATGAAGATCAAAATCATACCAAGCATCTATTCTAATTATAAAAGTATTAAAGTAGAATCAACAACAAAAAGCATGGGAAATCTCCAATGTGTGGAGACTGAACAACACACTGCTGAAAGACCTAGAATTAATGAAAAGATAAAAAATAAATACTTCAAGAAAAATGGCAATGATGACACGGACTTCCACTACTTTTTGTCACAACAAAAACGGTACTAAGAGGGAAATATGTGACAATATAGGTCTACACCAAGAAACAAGAAAGAGTTCAAATAAACAAACTTATCTCTCATGTTCATTGCAGCACTGTTCACAATAGCCAAATTACGTAAACAACTTAAGTGCCTCAAAACAGATGAGTGGATCAAGAATATGTGGTGTATATATATATATATATATATATATATATATATATATATATACCCAACACACACACAAAATGGAATCAAAAATATCAGCAATCAAAATAATCAATTTGTGCCATTTTTGGCAACATGGATGAAGAGGAAGGGGTTTTGCTGTCAGAAGGAGAAAGACAAGTACTGGATGATATCACATATATGTGGAATGTAGAGAAACCGGCCAAATGGTCAGATAAAAGCAAACCGGAAACCTAGACCTTGAAAGCTGATTATGTAATTGAGGCATTAAGAGGAGAAGGAGTAAACACAAAGTGGAGAAATGCCATAATGGAATATGGTGGCAGATTATGGGTACCATGGTGGTTGAAGCAATATGGTAATAACAATCATCAGAAGTGTATATCTTATACTTCCAAATATAATGTAAACAACAATGAAAAACAACAATGTGTCAATAAAAAATATTAAGAGCAAAACAAAAAAAAATAAGTTTTTAAAGTAAACTCATATTTTACATTCTCAATCACATTTAACTAAAATGTAAATAGTAACTTGAAACTTCAAAAATGAGAGAGAGGTTGAATGCCCAACCCCAAACAGCAAAATAGAAAAGTTTTCTTTGCATTTGAACATTTTTTATCAGAAAATACTACTTTCTTATAATTATAGCAGAAAGCTACATAACAGCAACTTTTATGTTCATTCAAGGAATGTTAGGCTCATTTGAACATCTAAGATGAAGAAAATTCTTAGTGGAAGTTTTGGAATAAAATGGAAATTAGAAATTAGAATTTTCTAAAGAGGAAAATTTAGTTGCCTTGAATTTTGGAGGGCATGCTGTGACTATTTTTATGAAATATATAGGAAATAACATGCACCTCTAGAGGTATGTATTGATGCTGGTTATAATAGTAATGATTTCATATTTTAAAAATTCAGGAAATTAATTGCAAATTGTATATGATCTGGCTCTTGCCTGCTCCTCCTTCATAAGATTTTGTTTATTTTTCATTCACAATGTTCCAGCTATAATTCTCTCATTTCAGTTCTAGAAGACTCTTCAGTTATGCTATTGTCTTCTATAACATTCTATTATAAAATGTTCCTCCTCCTCTACCACCTATGATGGAATTTAAGGTTCAGGTGACATGTCCTTATCTTTAGAAAACCTTTTGAAACATTCCATGCAGGGCCTCCCTGGTGGCACAAGGGGTTAAGAAACAACCTATGAAGCTGTCCGCAGCCTCTGCAGCACAAGTTCAGTCTCCAGCCAGGGAGTTACCCACATGGCGCAGCAGACCTCTCCTGACAAGGCTGCTGTCCCCATCAGCAGTGTATTTCAGTCAATATGCCTGTTCTATTCCCCACTCTGTCTCTGAATCCTCTCACCCCCCCACACTCTGGTCTGTACCCCAGCTATTGTATGCATTGATAAATAAATCTCTAAAATAAAATAAAAATAAATAAAATTTAAAAAAAAAATCCCATGCAAAGTAGTTCTACTGTATACTTCCTATTTGCTTCCTTTATGGCACCCAACATTATTTGGGATTAAACATTTTCTCAAATAATTGTTTATTTTTATTGTGGAAGCTCCAGAAGAATAAAAATCATATGAAGTTCATTGACCAATCTCTGTAAGATAAACTGCCAGGGTTAGCCGTTCATTCTACTTTCCTAGAAACAATAATGAAAAAAATTCACCACTGTAAGGTAGATTCTATCCCCTCAATTCCCCTAGTCCTGCAGGATTACTCTAGAATTCATTTGTTTTATCTTTATGTCTTTATTCTCCTCTTGTTCCGGATGAAGGGAAGTGTCACATCATAAATTTTGATAAATCTGTTTAATATTTTAATTATGCATGATAAAATAATCTGAGTTTAGCTTAAACAATATGGACATAGCTGGCATTATAACATATAGAGGAAAGGGAGGGATAAGAACAAAGAAGGAGGAGCACAAGGACTGTGGTGGTGGAATATGGGTTCTTTGGTGGTAGGTGTACTACAGCAACAATACTTTAAGGAGGGAGAGATTATACACTTTATAATGCAAACAATGATCTAAACCAATATTATTAAAAGTAATTTAGGGTCCCCCTGGTGTCACAAGAGGTTAAGCACTGCACTAAGAAGCAATTCTCAGCCTCTGCAGCATGAGTTCAATCCCCGGCCTGCCAGGGAGAAACCCGCATGGTGCAGCAGACCTCCTCTGAGTTGCCCGCTTCTCCCCTCAGCAGTGTATTTCAGTGGATCTGCCTGTTCTGTTCCCCATTCTGTCTCTGGTGAATCCTCTCACACTCCTGCACATCTGACCTATACCCTGGTTCTTGTATAAATAAATAAATCTTAAAAACAAATTTAAAAAAGTATTTTAAAATTATACAGAGCAGCTAGGAAGTTCTTAGGTTGATTAATTGAATTCTTTATATCATGGCATAGATAACATTTTACAATGGCTCAGCATTCACTCAGCCCTCACAGAAGCTTAAATTGTCACAAAAATATTGTATATCTTTGTATACTCTGTTCCCTCTCTCCTGAACAATAAAAATTTTAGCTAACAACCATTGAACATGAACTGTGGCAAGCACTACTCCAAACACTTCCCCTTCATTATTTCATTAAATCCTCACACAATTCAATGAGATAGACATTATTTTGGTTTTACTGATAAGTTTAATAATATACCCAAAGTCACACAGCTTAAAGGTAGAGAATAACATACACAAAGTCACACAGCTTAAAGGTAGAGAAGCCAGGAGGTATAATTCTGTCAGTTAGGTTCAGTGCAGCTGACCCTAACATAACCACTTCATAAATTCAGTATCTGACCCGGTGTTTTAGAAATAGACTTAAGTAACGTTTACAACAATGTCCTGTTCCAGTTTCCATATCCCTCCCAATTCTTATCTTCAAAAAATCACTTTGTATTAAACATTGTTGGCTCTTAGCTCACTACAATGTAATTATGTTTGCATAGATCACCTATGAGACATCCTTTGTTTTCAATTTTAATCCCAAGAATCCTTAAATCCATGGTTTACCATCTATGTTCAATAAAGGTTTATTAATTGAATGAATGATTAATAATCTGATTTAAGCTCCATCTGAAACATGGACCAAAGTATCCCATTAATACAAATTTTTTAATGTTGGGGTGAATCTGGGGGAAAAATGCTATTCCTAGGATGAAAACCTAGCTTCTGATCAAATAAACCATCACTATATTTCATTCAAACACATTTTTAAAAAGCCACAGCATGTAACATTGTTCTTAAGAAAACGTTAAGTAAAATGGTTTTTTCAGCTGGTTAGAAAATGTGCTTCAAGTTTAAAACTACACATCATTGTTTGTACAAATTGATTATTCAGGATAGACTTCAATGGAATCATACTTTGCTAGCAAAGAAGGCAGTTTTGGCAATAGAACATAGTAACAGGCAACAGTCACTTATATTTTCCAGCTGAGATCAATGGCCCCTAATCCTATAAACCAGACCTAAATATCACCTGATTGGAAAAGATGACAGTGAAAATGTGAGTGAGAAAGTTATAGCATATTCAGATTCAGGAGATTTTTTTCAAGTTACAATCTCTTTTCATACTCTAGAGGAAAGTAGTACAATTTTAGATTTTGCAATTAGTTTACCCTAGGTGTTAAATGAAAAAAATATTTTGAGTAATGTAAATTATTTTTGTTCACCTACTTCAAGCTGTTTTATGCAGACATTGATTTTTTTAAAGTCCTTGGTAGCATTTTAGAATAAGCATTTTAAATATAAACAAATAGTTTCATTTCAGGATGGCTTATCATCATTCCAGTGAGTCAGATACCCAAAGATAATTAAGTTTTAAAGGTTAAATAGTTAACATTCACAAAAATAACCACCATCAACTATAATAAATAAAAAATAAAACAGTTTAAATAATTTAAAAAAAAACTTTGGAGGTAAACATAATAGTGTCCTTTAGTCTAAAAATAAGGTTCAGAATTTATTTCCTCAATTTATTACAGTATTTTAAAATGCACAGTAGCCAATAGAATTATCTTACCTACCTATTTAAATTTATTGTGTAATTATTTTTGTTTTTAAAGATTTATTTATTTATTTTATACAAGAACTAGAGTACAGACCAGATGCGCGGGAGGGTGAGAGGATTCACCAGAGACAGAACAGGGGAACAGAACAGGCAGAGTGACGAAATACACTGCTGAGGGGAGCAGCAGGCACAACAGGAGAGGTCTGCCAAGCTATGTGGGACCCTCGCCGGCCTGCTGGGATTGAGCTGGAATTGCAGGCTGCAGACAGCTTCACAGCACAGCACTCAACTGCCTGCGCCACCAGGGGAGGCCCCTATTGTGTAATCTTTAGTGAATCACATATTACCATGTATTACTTTACATTGAGAAGGAGTTACTGTTGGGCTTGCAAACATGCAATTTACAGTTTCTTCTTCCTGTTTATTTTATTTTCCTCCCTAGGCATCATCCTCTTACATTTTATTGCTTTTTGGATTTATTAATTTATTTTTCATTACTGTATGATTTTTAACCCTCTCGATGGTAAAGGTCATGTTTTATATTTCTTTGAATTCCAGGCCTCAGAGTACGAACTATGTTTCAAATAAATATTCCTTCACTCATAGGGCACCTAACTGAAAAAATTTGGCTGAACCTTGTTTAGAGTATTATTAGTCAAAGTGGCACTGTAAAATAGATTGTCATGTCAAAATTCTATCTAATAACTGTTTTTACATCTAATACTCTTCTCAACAACACAATATTGATATGAAGGCAATTATAGAATTTTGCTGAGAACATTCAAGTGAACACAAAAATTGTGGAGGTTTCCTCTTCCTGGATAGAAATATTCAGTGTTTTAGAAAATGTTAATCTCTACAAATAAATAATCTATAAATTTAATGCATGCCTTTAGGCTTGTAACAAGATGTGTATTTTTTGGTAACCTGAAGGACAAATTTTAGAATTGAAAATGAAGCTGTAATTGCTAAGATTATATTGAAAGAAAAATAACAGAACAGGGCCTCCCTGGTGGTGCAGCATGTTGAGCACAGCGCTGTGAAGCTGTCTGCTGCCTCTGCTGCGTGGGTTCGATTCCTGGCCAGCCGGGGAGAGTCCTATATGGTACAGCAGACCTCTCCTGTCATGCCCGCTGCTCCCCTCAGCAGTGCTTTCTGTCTGTCTACCTGTTCTGCTCCTCACTCTGTCTCTGGTGAATCCTCTCACCCTCCCACGCCTCTGGCCTGTACCACAGCTATTGTATAAATAAAAAATAAACCTTTAAAAAAAAAGAAAACATAATGGAACAATGAGGTATACTTTACTTCTTGGATTGCATGATATATACACACATATATATGTGATAAACAATATATATATGTGATATATATATCATATGATATATATATATCATATATATCTTATTTAACTTACTGGTTAAATAATATAATATTATCAGGGACCAGTAGAAGAAACAAAAATTAAGAACTATTATGATATCTTATGTTGGCAACCCCCTCTGAGAGTTCCTATGTATTCTCTAATTTACTTAATCTACTAAAATGCATTCTGTCAGTTACAGCTTTATATCATTTGAAGTTATGCTATAAAATGCATGTTTGTTATTACTTCTTTTATGTAGTATGTAATTTTTACTTCTTTTAATACTACCTTATTTCAAAGATATATCTTTTTCCATCACTTTATAATCAATTACTATGTGCAATTTTGCTTCAGTAATGGTATTACCACAACATAGTGGAGTTTATATTACTTTATCTTTACAAACTAATACTTTCTGCAATAGAACTGTTTTACCTAGTTAATTTTTAGTAGATTATTGAGAGATTGGAGTTAGTCGTACCATTTTATTTTGTGTTACTGTTTTATCATCCTTTTTTATAAATTATTTTATTTTATATAATTCTTACATCATTATTCATTTTAGCATAATGCACAAATTTTCATTTTGGTTATATTCCCCATAAAATTCCCACCCCCTTTCTCTGACCCTAATCCCTCTTCTCCTGTCCCTGCCCCCACTGAAGTGTGTCTCTGGTCTACATTTGCTTGTTGACCTTGATATTTCCTTTATTGCAATTAATCTTTTTCCTGGTCCCTTATTTAGGTTTTCTAAATTCCCGATATGAGTGAGACCATCTGTTTTTTTCTTTTTCTTTCTTACTTATTTCGCTGAGCATGATCCCTTCCAGGTCCATCCATGTTGTTGCAAATTGCATGAGTTTATCTTTTTTGATTGCTGAGTAATATTCCATTGTGTACATATACCACATCTTCTTGATCCAGTCACCTTTTTTTGGGCATTTGGGTTGTTTCCATAGCTGAGCTATTGTAAATAGTGCTACTAAAAACATAGGGGTGCAGGTGCCCTTTTGAATTAATATTTCTGTGTCCTTTGGGTAAATACCTAGGAGTGGAGTTGCTGGATCATATGGAAGCTCTATCTTTAGTAGGTAAAGAAATATCCACACAGCTTTCCATAGTGGTTGGACCATTTTGCACTACCACCAGCAATGCAGGAGAGATCCTTTTTCTCTACATCCTCACCGACATTTGTTGTTGTTGTTGCTTTTTTTTTTTTTAATATGTGCCATTCTCACTAGTGTAAGATGGTGTCCAATTGTAGTTTTGATTTGCATTTCCCTGATTAAAAGTGATGTTGAACATTTTTTCAAATGCCTGTTGGCCATTTGTATTTCCTATTTGGAGAAGTTTCTTTTTAGCTCTTCTGCCCATTTTTTGACTGGATTATTTTCTTTGTTTTTGTTGAGTCTCATCAGCTCTTCGTAGATTTTTGTGATCAGTCCTTTATCATTAGTGTTGTGTGTAAAAATTTTCTTCCAGTTGGTAGGGTTTCTCTTTGTTTTGGTTATTGTCTCTTTTGCTGTGCAGAAGCTCTCTAATTTGATGTAGTCCCAGTTGTTTATATTTACCTTCACTATCACTGTTTTGGGTGATGTGTCTGTAAAGATGTCTTTGAGGTGCATGTCATGTCGTGTTTTGCCTATATTTCCTTCTATGTATTTTATGGTTTCAGGTCTTATATCTAGTTCTTTACTCCATTTTGAGTTGGTTTTTGTGCATGGTGTTAGGTAGTAATCAAGCTTCATTCTTTTGCATGTAGCAACTCAGTTTTCCCAGCACCATTTATTGAACAAACTTTCTCTGTTCCATTGCATATGCTTTGCTCCTTTGTCAAAGATTAGTTGTCCATAAATCTGTGGGTTTATTTCTGGATTTTCTATTCGGTTCCATTGGTCCATGTGTCTGTTTTTGTTCCAATATCATGCAGTTTAGATTATTATGGCTTTGTACTATAGTTTAAAATCTGGGAGTGTGATACCTCCATTCCCTTCTTTTTTTGTTGTGTTTTTTTTTTTTTCCCCAGGAGAGCTTTGGCTTTTCCATATGAATGTCATCAATAATTGTTTTATTTCTTTGAAGAATGTCATTGAAAATTTTATTGGAATAACATTAGATCTGTAAATTGCTTTGGGTAGCATGGCCATCTTGATAATGTTAATTCTTCCAATCCATGAGCAGAGGATGTCTTTCCATTTCTTTGTGTCTTCTTATAGTTCTTTTAACAGTGGTTTATATTTTCCTTTGTATAGGTCCTTTACCTCTTTTGTTAGGTTTATTCCCAAGTATTTGATTTTTTTTTTGTTTCAATAATAAAAGGGAAAATTTTTTTTTCATTTCTTCTTCTTCAGATTTATTGTTTGTGTATAGGAAGGCTACTGATTTTTGCATGTTGATTTTGTATCCTGAAACTTTACTAAACTGATTGATTAGTTTTAATTAGTTTTTCTGTAGAGTTTTTGGGGCTCTCTATGTATATTATCATATTATCTGAGAATAGTGATAGCTTAAATTCTTCCTTCCCTGTTTGGATTCCTTGTATGTCTCTCTCTTGTCTCATTGCTCTGGCTAAGACTTCCAGTATTATATTGAAGAGCAGTTGTGAGAGTGGACATCCTTGTCTTGTTCCAGATCTTAATGGAAACGCTTTCAGCTTTTCACCATTGAGAATGATACTGGCTATGGGCTTGTCACATATGGCCTTATGATTTTTGAGGTAGGTTCCTTGTATCCCGCGAATTTCAAGGGCCTTTATTATAAATGGGTGTTGTACTGTGTTGAAAGCTTTCTCAGCATCTATTGATATTATCATATGGTTTTTACATTTCTTTTTGTTGATGTGTTGGATAACATTAATTGATTTTCGGATGTTGAACCATCCTTGTGTCCCTAGAATAAATACTACTTGGTCGTGATAAATTATTTTTTGGATAAATTGTTGGATTCTGATAGCTAAAATTTTATTGAGGATTTTTGCATCTGTGTTCATTACAGACATTGGCCTGCAGTTTTGTTTTTTTGTGTTGCCCTTGTTCGGTTTTGGTATTAGTGTAATGTTGGCTTCATAGAACGTGTTTGGTATTATCCCTTCTTTTTCAATTTTTTGAAAGAGTTTGTGAAGGATAGGCACTAATTCATTTCTGAGTGTTTGGTCGAAATAATTTGTAAATCTGTCTGGTCCTGGACTTTTGTTTTTGGGAGATTTTTGATTCCTATTTCAATTTCGCTGCTTGTAATTGGTCTGTTTAAGTGTTCTAATTCTTTATCTATCTTTGGGTGATTGTAGATTTGTAGGAATTTGTCCATCTCTTCTAGATTGTTGAACTTGTTTGCATATAACTGTTCATAGTAGCTTCAGATTATTCTTTTTATTTCTGCTGTGTCTGTTGTGATTTCTCCTCTTTCATTTGTGATCCTATTTGTGCTTTCTCCCGATTTTTCTATGTGAGCCTGGCTAAAGTTTGTCTATTTTATTTATTTTTTCGAAGAACCAACTTTTGGTTTCATTGATCTTTTGGATTTTTTTTTTTTACTTTCAATTTCATTTATTTCTGCTTTGATTTTTATTATTTCTTTTCTTCTACTGGTTTTGGGTTTTTTTTTTTGTTGTTGTTCTTTTTTCTAGTTCTTTGAGCTTTGAGATTAGGTTGTTTCTTTGAGTTCTTTCTTGTTTCTTGATGTGAGCCTCTATTGCTATGTATTTTCCTCTTATCACTGCTTTTGCTGTGTTCCATACATTTAGGAAATTGGTGTCCTCCTTGTCTTTCAACTCAAAGTATTTTTTAATTTCTTCTTTGATCTCCTCATTAGTTCAGTGGTCTTCCAGTAGTGTGGGTGTCAATCCATGAAGTAGGAGAGTTCCTTGCCTTCTTTTTATGGTTTATTTCTAGTTTGATGCCCTCATGTTCAGAGAAGATGGTTGGTAAGATTTCAATCTTGGTGTATCTGTTGATTTTTGTCTTCTGTCCCAGCATGTGATCAATCCTGGAGAATGATCCATGTGCACTTGAGAAAAATGTGTACTCAGATTTTTTTGGGTATAGTGTTCTATAGATGTTTGTCACGCACATGAGCTCTAGATCCTTATTTAGAGCTTTACTGTCCTTACTTATTTTTTGTCTCATTGATCTATCCATTGTTGATAGTGGTGTGTTGAAGTCTTCTACTATGTATGTGTTTTCTCTGATGTCTGTTTTCAGAGACAATAATAGTTGTCTGATATATTTTGGTGCTCCTTCATTTGGTGAGTATATGTTAATGAGTGTTATTTCTTCTTGATCATAATGTAGTGACCATCAGGGTCTCTTTTTACCTTTTTGAGTTTGAAATCTGTTTTATCTGATATAAATATAGCTGTCCCTGCCTTTTTTTTTTTGGTCTATTTGCTTGTAGGATAGTTTTCCATCTTTTTACTTTGAGTCTATTTTTATCTTTTGCAGTTAAATATGTTTCCTGGAGACAGGAAAAGGTTGAGTTTTGTTTCTTAATCCAACCTGCGACTCTGTGTCTTTTTATTGAAGAGTTTAGTCCATTTACATTTAGAATTAATATTGATATGTTAGTGTCTGTATTTGCCATTTTGTTTGTCTTTCCTCTGCTTTTATTTATTTATTCTTTTAGTGTTTTTTTTTTCTTTTTTTGGCCTTGTTTCATTGTTATTCATCCCTCTGTTGGTTCTGGCTTTAGGACTCCTTTTAGTATTTTTTGGAGTGGGGGTTTAGTTGTAATGAAATTCCAGAGTTTCTGTTTGTCTGGGACGGTCCTTATTCTTTCTTCATAGAGGAAGGAGAGCTTTGCAGGATAGAGTATTCTTGGTTGTCATTTTTGTCTTGGAGTCTGTTGACTATGTCCCTCCACTCTCTTCTTGCCCTTAGTGTTTCTTCAGAGAAATCTGATGTCAGCCTGATTGGTTTTCCTTTGAATGTTATCTGTTTCTTTCCTCTTGTCAGCTTTATTATTTTTTTCCTTATCTTGGATTCTTGCAGCTTTACTATTATGTGTCTTGCTGTAATTTTCCTTTCATCATGGAAGTTTGGTGTTCTTCTTGCTTCTTGTATGTCTATTTTCAGCTCCTTCATGTTTGGCAAGTTCTCTTCAATTATTTCCTTGAATATTTTCTCTGTTCCTAGGTCTCTATCCTCTCCTTCTAGGATTCTTATAACTCTTATATTTCCTTCCTCATGGAGCCAGATAGTTCCCGAAGTCTTTCTTCAGTCTTTTTCATTCATACTTCTCTTTCCCTTTCTGTTTTGGTTCTTTTTATTTCTGTGTCTTCAAGAGTGCTTATTCATTCTTCCATTTCATCTATTCTGTTATCACTGTTTTTTCCCAGAGTTCTTTGGCTCTTTTATTAATCCTTTGATCTCCTGCATTTCCTTCACTTCCCTCTTTAGGGACTCAATTTCATTCTTCTGAGCGTTGTTTTCCTTAATGACTTCTGTCAGTTTTTTAATCATGGCAATTTTAAATTCTCTTTCTGGAAGGCTCAGAAGTCTTCCAAGTGACTTGTTGTAATCTGGTGGGTGGTTTTCTTTTTGTGGTGTGTCTTTTTCCTGAGGACTTGCTTAGTTGCATGTAGTTTTTCTTCTCCCTGCTGCTTGTTTCTAATTTGTCCTATGTGTTGGGACACTGTGTTGCTGGTACTGGCTGGCATCTTTTTGTTGGGCTCTTTTTGGGGTGTCGGAAACTAGTGGCCCAATCATGTCAAAAACTGTTATGTCTGAATTCTGGTAGGGCAGTAGTACTATGAATATATTAGTGGTCACTGTCACAGAGAATCTCCTCCTTCTGTATTTATTTAATTCCAAGGAGGGTCTTATGGTCCCACAGTCTACCCTGTGGTGGCAGGATCACCCACTGGGCTCCAAATCACTGGATTCCCTTCTGGGTTCAGACTAGTGGCTAGACGGGGCTGGGCTTGTGGGGGCTTTACAGCTCACTGGCTTGTGGGGGATTTTCTGCTCACCTCTGGCTGTGGGGGCAGCTCTTTCCCAGCTCCCTGCAGTCTAAGTGTGTTGCAGACACACAAAATGTCCCTAATCTAAAATGGTGAGACGGGAGAGCACTTCCATGCACTCACGGTCTGCCCCAGCACTGACTGGATCCTCCTCTGGGCTCTGGCAGTCTGATGAGGCCTGGTTTGTGGGGGCTTTTCAGGTCACCTCTGGCTGTGGGCACAGCCCTTTTCCAGCTCCACACAGTTTAGGTGTGTTGCAAACACACTAAAAGTCCCTGATCTAAGATGGGGAGTCTGAAAGGCAGTTCCCTGTTGTCATCCTTTTTATATAATAAATGATATATTGTTAGAGATTTACATTATGTATATAATACAAATATTTTTGGTTTTAATGGGAAACTAAAGATACGCTATAGCTTTAATTATTAATGGAATCTATATATTTTTATTTATATATTCTTAGGGATTACTTTTAGGTTTTTAAAATAATTGCATGACTATATTCAATATTTCTATACTTCCAACCACTGTAAGCATACCTTATTACCAGTTTTAGCTTGTTATACACTTCCTTCAAAGGATGTCTACTAACATTATATTATGTTTTAGAATTACATTTTTACCTTCTTTAATCATAAAAAGATGGTTAATAGTTAACAATTATTAAGTTTCAAACATACTTTGTTAATGATAATGTACATTATTATTTCATATATTTCCCATCTTTCATCTGATTTTACTTTTACTGTACCAAAAGTCCATACTTTATTAATTATTTAAGTGATTTAGCCTATGGGAAATGTCTTTATTTATTTTTTTATGTTTGCAAATATCACTTATCTTATTTTAAATGCAAAATTAGCTAAATAAAAGTGTACATTGACAGGGCCTCCCCTGGTGGCACAAGTGGTTGAGTGCAGGGCTGTAAAGCTGTCTGCAGCCTCTGCAGCGTGGGTTTGATCCTGGCCAGCCAACAAGAATCCCACATGGCACAGCAGACCTCTCCTGTCTCATTCGCTGCTCCCCTCAGCAGGGTATTTCAGGCAGTCTGCCTGTTCTGTTCCCCACGCTTTCTCTGGTGGATCCTCTCACCCTCCTGTGCATCTGGCCTGTACCCTGGTTCTTGTATGCATGAATAAATAAATCTTAAAAAAATACATTGACATATATTTCCCTCTATTATGGAAGATACAATTCTGATAAATTTTGACAGTAATTAATGCCAGATAACCCTGGAAAATCATTGTTCCTGTTAGTTTAATGTCATTCCTTTGTAAAGAAAACATATATTCCCCTGGAAGTTTTCCAGATAATTTAATTATGGATGATAATTTAATTATGGAGTATGATTCGGTATCTAGCTCCCTGAACCTCCAATCTAGGACAACAATATGTAAAGATAATATAAACTGCCAAATGTCATTAGGATTTGGTAATCCAGTCCCTGATTCAGCAGTCAGTTTATTTCCACTCCAGGTTGGAGGCTATGTCTGTTACTTTTGCATCCTTATACCTGAAGCAACCTGAAATCACAGACCCAGACAGCATGTAGTGATTAACGGAGAAATTTCAGACTATTTAAAACCAGGAAAGTTGTGGCAAGTCCTTAGCAACAAGAAGTAAAACTGATTCCAGGACACTGATTGAGCTAGGTATGTAGATCTCTGGCTTGAAAGGGACATTTCTGATGACTACTTCCAGCCTGGAATCTGAGTACTGATTGCCATATTGCATTTATGACCTATTTCTGGTACAAAACATTATTTACTTTTGAGTCAATTACTTCTTTTTAATTTTTCCCTTCTCTTTAATTAATCACTGTTCTGTTACTGGAAAAAAATAATCTTGACTTAGAATTTGCGACTCTTTTGCAAATATCCTCATTAGTAGAATGATAATTTTCATAGTCAATGGAAAGCAAGATCCATTAGATGTTGGTGGATGATATCTAGACATGTGATGTTGGACATGGTGTGTTATGTACATTTGTCAGGACTGAGGCTATTCTCTGAAATTCATACAGTGTTGTGGACCAATGTCACCTCAATTAAAAATAATAAATACAGTATTTGAGTTTTTCACACTTTTTGTAACTGATTTTTAAGTTGATGTCATTATGAACAAAGAAGACTTGATAAAATATCAATTTTCATGAGCTGATTGACACTTGTGTTTTGATCCAAAATGTAGTTTCCCTTCAAGAATATTCCATGAGCACTTGGGAAGAATGAGTAGTTATAATTTTGGAGGGAGGAGACAGTGCCATATAAATATCTATTGAGAACATGTGGTCTAATTCATCATTTAAGACTATTGTTTCCTTGTTTATTTTCTGTCTGGTTGATAAGTGCATTGATATTAGTGGGGTATGAAAGTCCCCTATTGTATTGCTATCAATATCTATATTTAGATTCATCAGTTGTTGTTTTACATATTTTAATGCTTCTTAATTTGTGGCATATATTATGTCTTCCTGAAATATAAACAGTATTCATAGCTGTCTCTTGTTATCTTTTTTTTTTTCAGTTTTAAGTAAATTTTATCTAAGTATGACTGTCCCTTCATTTTTGAACATACCATTTTATTGTAGAATTATTTTCTAACTCTTAGCTTTGACCTCTGTTTATATGTGGAGGGTAAGATGGGTCTCCTGGAGACAGCAAAAGGTTAGGTTTTGGTTTTGACTTGGCCAGACTCTGTTCCTTTTGATTTATGAATTAAGCTCACTGGTGCATAGGGAATTTATTGATATTTAAGTATTTACCACAATTTTGCTATTTTTTCTAGATGATTTTCAGTTTATTTCTATTATTTTGTTCTCTTCCCTTGCATTTTAAAAGCTACCTTTTGTGCAAATGTTAGATTTCATTTTGTTCATTTTCTTTGTTTTTTCTAGATACTTTTGAGGTTGCCATGAGATTTATATATAGGGTTCTATGTTAAATTGATAACAAGTTAATATTGAGCAACTTCTGCCAGTTCTCATTTATATTCTGTCCCCAATATTTTCTGTTTTTGCAGTTTGTTGTTTCCCAATGAGGCCTGTTTTGTTTTATAGAGGTCTTCTTAATATTACTTACCAGGCTGGTTTATTGGTAAATTCCTCCCACAATTGTGTCTATAATTCTCTTTATCACTCTTTCAATTTTGAGTATTATGTTAGCTGGGGAGGGGGGACTTTATTTAACAAATGTTACTGGAAAAATTTTACAGTAACATGAAAAATAATGAAACTAGACCACTATTCACACTGTACACAAAAAATAATTCAAAGTGAATCAAGGCCATGGTGGTCATAAATGAAAATATGTCATACACAGTAGAAAACATATGCTAAGACTTCATGACGTTTGCTTTATTTTTTTTGGTGATCCAACTACAATAACAAAGAAATTAAAAGTGAACTATGCAATGGGACTACATTTAGTTGAAAAGCTACACAGTGAAAGAAACATAAAGTGAGAAGACATCTGACTGAATGGGAGAAAATAAGTGCACATCATATGCATCACATGTCTGAAAAGGTATTAATCAATATCAACAAAGACTTCATACAATGCAATAAGAAAACAACCTAATTGAAAAAATGGGTAGAAGAACCTAAGTAGACACTACTCCAAAGAAAACATGAATGGCACTAGAAAAAAATATATATGCACAGAGACCAATGGAATAGAACTGAGGGCCCAGAAATAAACCTTAACATCTAAGGACAGTTTATCTTTGGCAAAATAGGCAAGAGTATACACAGGAGAAAGAAAGTTATGTTTAATAGTGTTGGAAAAACTGTACAACCACATGCAGAAGAATGAAAGACCACCATCTCACAACTTACATAAAAATTAAGTCAAAATGGATTAAGAACATGGACAGAAGAACCAAAAATATACAATACATTAAATAAAAATAAGTAAAACACTCCACAACATTGTCTCCAGTGGAGACTGGTCTCCAATGGCAAAAGAAGCAAAACAAATATAAACAAATGGGATCACATCAAACTAAAACACTTTTGCAGAGCAAAAGAAACTATCAGTAAAACAAAAAGGCACCCTACTGAATGGGAGAAAATATTTGCACATAACATTTGACTAAGGGATGGTATCCAAAATATAAAGAACTCATACAACTCAACAAAAAGAAAACAAGTAACCCAATAAAAAAAAATGAGCAGAAAAGCTAAGCAGGCACTTCTCTAAAGAAAACATACAGATGGCCAGTAGGCGCATGAAAAAAATATTCATCATCACTTATCATCAGAGAAATGCAAATCAAAACCACAGTGAGATATCATCTCACATCCCTGAGAAAAGGCCCACATCAAAAAGAACAGAAACAACATACTGAGGATGTGAGAAAAAACAGCATTCATACACTGTTTGTGGGAATGTGAATTGGTCCAGCCCATATAGAAAACTATGTGGAAGTTTAATAAGAGACTAAAAGTGTATCTATCGTGATACTTAGAAATTCCACTCCTACTTATCTACCACAAAATACAAAAAGGCTAATTTGAAAGGATATATGTAATGCATTCATTGTAGCACTATTTAAAATCGCTAATCTATGAAGCTATGGAAAAAGGTTAGGTGCCCAAGGACATAGTTGTAGATATGTGTGTGTGTGTATGCACACACAATGGAATATCACTTAGCTATAAAAATATGAACTATTATCATCTGTGACAACATAGATGGAACTGGAAAGGATAATGCTGAGTGAAATAACTCAGAGGGGGAAAGAAACACTGGATGGTCTCACTCATAAGTGGGATATAGAGAAACATAACAAAGGGTCAATCAAAAGGAAACCAGTAACAAACTCCTAACCTCCAAATCCAAAACTGTAGCAACCAGAAGGGGAGAATGATGGGATGGGAGTATGTGTTGTGTGACCCAAGGGAACATGGTAGAGATTTGTTAGCGTGCACACAGGGTGTGAAAGTGTACCTTTGTAGAGGTGTGAAGTTGTAAAGCTGGAGCAGATATAAGGATGTTAATCTACTTTACCTCAATCAACATAATTTGGGAAGAAAAAATATATACTTATGGTCAACAGACATTAAAGAATGCTTATCATTAAGGAAATATAAATTGAAACCACAAATAGATTGCCTCACACCTGTGAAAATGGATTATATCAAAAAGACCAAAGATGACAAATGTTGGGTGAGGTATGGAGAAAAAGGAACTTTCATGCACTCTTGGTGGGAGTGCAGACTATGTCAGCATCTGTAGAAAATAATATGGAAGTTAATGAAAACTCTAAAAATTGATGACAATATGATCCATGACATTTCACTCTTATGTATCTATGTAAAGAATATAAAATCACTATTAGAAAAAATAAATGTTAACTGCAGCATTATTTAAAATAGCCAAGGTGTGGACACAATCTAAGTATACAAGAAAAAATGAGTACATGAAAAAAATGTGGAATAGACACAAAATGCAATACTATTCAGCTAAAACAAAAGATGAAACTGCCATTTGCAACCACATGGATGAAACTGGAAGGAATGATGCTAAGCAAAATAATTCTGAAGGAGAAAAAAGAACATTCACTCATACGTGGAATATATAGAAACAAAGTTAAGGAACATACAGAAACAGACCAAAATGAATTCTTGAAATCTCAGTGCAGGATGGAAGCTAGCAGAATGAAAATGTGAAGGGGTGGAACAAATGAGAACAAATGAGGAGGTGGCCCAGGGACGATAGAGGAGAATTTTGGGGACTTTGTTTATAGGCATCACATGTTAACATAGATTTGTAAATGTGGTACCCATACCCCTAAAATATATGCACGTTTGCAAACCAGTGTCACCCCAGTGAACATAATACACATATTTTAAATAAAAAAAAATCCAAAAAAACATAGCCATGAAATCTAACAGTAGTATAAACTGAAAAATATGATTAGAGAAAAAAGACACAATCATGTTAGGTAGATATGAAGAACCAGGAGTTAGAGATGATGTTATGTCTTATTTTATTAGTTTTACAGAGCTATTATAGAAACAGAAATGTCTTCTAATATCACAATTAGTTGAATCAAGAACCGGGCTAGATTTTACATTTTATATTTACATTCCATATATGGGTTGTTTGTTTTAACACCATTCTTTTTCTTTCTCATTTCCTTAGTCTTACTATTTTTTTTTATAATGAGGTTAATGTTTTTTGTTAAATAAGTTAAATATTTGTACTCACCATTTTTTAAGTACTGTATACCAAGGCAGCCTGTCCTGCTACTAATAGCTTAAATGGTAGCAATTTTTTTTTGCATCAGTCTCAAGATCAGGGCTTTTGTTTTGTTGTTGTTGTTTTTTAAGATTTATTTATTTATCCATACAAGAACTGGGGTGTGAGCCAGAGGTGCAGAGAGGATTCACCAGAGACAGTGGGGAGCAGAACAGACACATCTACTGAAATACACTGCTGATGGGAGCAATGGGTGGGAAAGGAGAGAACTGCTGCACCATATGGATTATTTCCTGGCCAGCTGGGGATCCAACTGCTACAATGGCTGGCGATAGTTTAATAGTGCTACCAGGGAGGCCCAAGATCAGAGCTTTTGAAGAACTGAAATTCTCATTACCTCAACACTTCTGTTAATTGCATTGTTAATAAAACAACCCAGGGTCTCCGTGGTGGCATAAGGGGTTAAGTCTCAGCACTATCAAGCTATGGCCAGACACTATACATGAGTTCAATCCCTGACCAGGGAGCTAACCCACATGGCGCAGCAGACCTCTCCTGTCTTGCCTGCTGCTCCCCTCAGCAGTGTATTTCAGTCATTCCACCTGTTCTGTTCCCCACTCTGTCAATGGTGAATCCTCTTACCCCCAACACCACTAGCCTAAACCCCAGTTCTTATATGTATAAATAAATAAAAATAAATCATTAAAAAAAGATTCCTTGACCTTTTACCTTAGCTCCCTTAGACTAAGCATATGGTTGGCTATATTCTTGCTTATTGACGCATTCACTCAATGAATAAGTAATGAATACCTACTATGTGACTATCTCCTGCTTGCAAGAGATGACTCACTTTGACATTTGTCTCAGACAAAAGTGTTTCCATTTGCATGATAAATTGTATGGTCCCTGTAAATACATGTCTGTGCTAATCTAGGCATGGTGATGCTTGAACAACTCAAATAGACAAAACCTCCTGCCTCTTTAATCTCTAGCCACTTTAATTCTACCATGAAAGCTCCCTTGTTATAACCACAGAGGTCAGAGTATTCTTAGAATAAAGAATGGTTTACTGCTTTCTCTACTCAGAGCTTGATGGACACTAATTGTGTCCATGAGCAGAAATGATATCCCATTGTAGATGGATAGGAATCAAGAGCACTGAGAGACGGCTGTTGTCATCAGTGATGCCAATTGTTAAACACTCCTTCCAGCTCTTTTTCTGCTTTTTCATTTGGTTTCTTACCTCTTTTCACTTGGCCCATTACGAGAAAGAGGAGAAACTTTAAAAAAAAAAACAAGAAAAAAGAACAATGACCATTTCTCTGATGGGTCAGTGAATATTGGAAAAAATTTAATTTTTGAATGTGTAGAAAAGTGTTACATATTCCAAATATTTTAATACTTAGATCTTTTCAAATTTGTTTGAATTTAAAAACCCTCCCATGTTCAAAAGCTCCCAGAAATGTACAAGTTAAAAGCCACAACTGTATTTGAAATATTATAATCTAGTAAATATAAAAATTATAGACTAGACATATTTATTCAAATCTTTTAGTGTGAAACTTGTATTCTGCATGTTTATATTTCTTTGTATATTTCACTAATACTAAAGTATAATGTGAGTGATTCTGGGGCCTGATCTTTCTCTACACACTCACACACAAACACACACACAACAAGATCTCATACTACTATGACACATTTTGTGACAATGAAGTATATATATTTATTTTTATTTGTCTTTTTTTAAGGTTTTTTTTTTAAGGTTTATATATTTATTTATACATGCACTGGGTACAGTCAGAGGCGCGGGAGGGTGAGAGAATTCACCAGAGCCAGAGCAGAGAGTAGAAGAGGCAGAGTGATGAAGTACACAGCTGAGGGGAGCAGTGGGTGGCAGGAGAGGTCTGCCTGCCATGTGGGACCCTCACCCTCTGGCCGGGGATCGAAACAGCCCTGCAGAGGCTGAGAGCAGCTTCGCAGCCCAGCGCTCAAACGCTGCGCCACCGGGGAGACCCTACTTTGTCTTTTTTTTAGAATGAATACATTTTACAGCAATTCTTTATTTAGAACTTTAGACTAATTAAAACCACAACACTATTCACACATAAATATTCAAATATAAAAAAAAGATGTGCTGCTTTATGAACAAAGTTGGCCATTAGCCATTGTATTTTGGTATTTGAAATTCTTACCAAAAAGGGAAAATGTTTATCACTTTGGCCAGGTAAGGTGTAATTATCTCAGGAAAATAGGAGGCTAGAAAGGCTAGCTGCAGAAATTTCCCTGTTTGGAAATGAAGCTTCTAAAGATTGGTACAGCAGTAGGCAGAATGAGTTACCTCCCATTATGTACCATAGCCCTTCGTGAAGGTAAAAACCAGGTTCATTTTCTTGGGGTATCATATAAATTATAAATTCATGTGTACCACTTCTACTACTTAACTCCCCAGCACAAACTTTGTGAAAAGTCATTGTCAGAATAGAGGTTTATATACATACCTATTTACTTTGTAATCTTAAACAGATTAATATTAATTCAGAATTGCCTCTAAGTAGTAGTCATAATTACATTATTAGTTTTTTTTTTCCCCTCATACTTGTTTGTTTAGGTTCCCTGACAAACATTTGGCAGAACATCTTGACCAGACATACAAATGATAACTATTTTCTTTTTCTTTTAGAATTCACAAAGTACTTGTAATTTGGTTCTATTAAAGTGGATGAAGAAGAATACGAGATATGTCGCATCAGGGTTACACCTGATTTTTATTGAGAATGTCGGGGTACTTATAGTCTAGGTCACTCCATACTTGCCATACTTAAAAGTCCATTACCAAAACCCAGTTGAATTATTTTAAATGAACCTTGAAAACAGTTCTTGGAACCAATCAACTTTATAATCAAGACATTCAGAATGAAACTGTTTTAGAGTAATATTAAAATTTCATTGTAATGTGCTGTGGAGGAGGTGGAACGTCACATCTTAGAGACCCCTTAAAATTTACCCTTCACTATGATTCCATCTGGAAGAGATCTCTTACTATGCTTAACCACTATTGCACATTGTGTTCAAAGTTGCACATTTAATGTTATGTTCTCACACATGTCTCACACACTAAGTAGATCATGATCCTGGAGTATATGAAACAATTTCCTATCATGAATATTTATACATATGTGTGTGTGTGTGTGTGTGTATGATTAATACTTCTTACTATTTTACTGCAAAAATAGAAGGTAGCTCATAACCTTGATTATCAAAGAAAGCCAGATCTCTTTAAAAGCTCAGACATCATCTAGTCAGGTGACCTTCAAACATTTTGTTTAAATATTTGAACCTATTTTTATGAAGACTTATAATTCATAAGTGTAATGTGTAAAAGATAAGCAAAAGGACCATGGATGGCAGAACATATTTTCGTGAACCTCGAGAATACATTGTAACCACTTTCAAAAAGCCTAGGAACCAGTAAAATAATGTCTGAAAAAACTGATCCTCTTCAATTTAAAGATGAAACAATCACAAGAGAGGCTTCAAAATTTATACATTACCCATTATTAGTAGTAAAAACATTTCAAGCACATGCCCCAACATTTATTTAATCATTACTATGTTATGTATACTGCAGAGTATTACCTTACTTTCTATATTATATTGAATAAAATTCTAAACTCAAATCATTGGTATGTATCAGAATTTACCTTTGTTTAAAGATAGTCTGTTATGTCAGTAAGGACATAATTTGACTTTCTGAAATGAAACATTTGTAACGGAAAACATATGCAATGGCAAACATCCCTCCATTGAAAAAACACATTGAAAAATTTTAATCAAGATAACATCCCAGAGTATTTTTCCACATTTATTTATGCTAGTTGCATTTATATGCTATGAAGTATAATATGTGTTGCTACATCAAAATAAACCTCATCTTTTCTTTCAAAATTTTATGTAAGATAAAAATTGAGTTGAGAATACTATGTACATGCACTCTTATGACTTTTTCATACGTCTCTTCTAGATTGCTACCAGATATATATTTAGATATGTTGAAATCATGAGAAAAACTCATGTTGTATTTTCCTCCTGATGGAAAAATGCTCTAGAGAGAAACTATTCTCTGTTCCTGCACAATTTGTAGTCTTTTTTTTTTAATAGAGGCATGTTTTATTTATTATTAATTTGTTTGTTTGTTTGTTTTGTTTATACATGCACTGGGTACAGTCAGAAGCGAGGGAGGGTGAGAGAATTCACCAGAGCCAGAGCGGGGAGCAGAGCAGGCAGAAGGACTGAAGTACACTGCTGAGGGGAGCAGCGGGTGCAGCAGGAGAGGTCTGCGTGCCATGTGGGACCCTCCTCCGGTGGCCGGGGAGCAGCCGGGGATCAAACCGGTGCTGCAGAGGCCGCGGGCAGCCTCGCAACCCAGCGCTCAACCGCTGCGCCACCAGGGAAGCCCACAATTTGTAGTCTTAAGAATACTGGATAGTTCAAAGCAAAACCTCATTCTGTTTTGAATTTCTCCCATTATTTATATATTCTGAAGTCATATTATTTCATTCTCATTTTTCCCTTTCTTCTGAGGGAGCAAAGAAAGACAGTTTTATGAAGAAAAGTAACTATCTGAGAACAAAATTGCACATTCATTTATTCAGTCAAATGATTTCTTGTGTTGATTATTCCTAATTTCTTGTGTTTCTTATTTTTCTATGATACAAAGAATATAAAACTTCCCAACTGGATCAGGTAGTACATCAAAGCTGCAGAGACTATTAATTTGCTTTATGCTGCCTAAATAAAAACCACAAATTCACTTGATAACTCCCAAGTTTATTCTTTCCTCTTCTCTAGACCTGCATTTGGATGATACTTTATTCAGTAGCTACGTTTTGTTATTTAAACTGTGCCAATCTGAGGAAGGGAGAGGTATTTTATTATCATTTGAGTTCTTATTATATCACCAACAATTCTTCATGTCAATAACTATATTTTCTACAGTATCATTTAGAACAACTTCAAAATATTTGACTCTATGAATGTAATGAAGTTCACTAGTATATTACACTTAGGCCTTTTCCATTAAAAAACTCGTATATTGGGTTTCCCCGGTGGTGCAGCGGTTGAGCGCTGGTTTGCGAAGCTGCCCACGGCCTCTGAGGTGCCAGTTCGATCCCCGGCTGCTCCCCGGCCACCGGAGGAGGGTCCCACATGGCGCGCAGACCTCTCCTGCTGCCCGCTGCTCCCCTCAGCAGTGTACTTTGGTCCTTCTGCCTGTTCTGCTCCCCAGTCTGGCTCTGGTGAATTCTCTCACCCTTCCGCACTTCTGACTGTACCCAGTGCTTGTATAAACAAAAAACAAACAAAAACAAAACAAACACATAAATAAATAAAACATGCCTCTATAAAAAAAAAAAAACTCGTATATTACACTTAGGCCTTTTCCATTTTTCAAGATTAAAAATAGTATGAAGAACACAATCATAATTTCTTTTGTTCATTTACTCAATATTCAGCAATCTGTTTTCCACCCCACAGTTGAAGTATTTTTTTTCCAAGACAATTGTGCCAGTACTTAATTTTTTTCTAAAAATTTTGACAAGAAATTTGTTATTTCAGGAAAAGAATAACGTTCTGAAAAAAAGAGATAATTCTGGTGCTTTTATGTACCGCTCTGCCTGCTTTCACACCATATTGCCCCTTTTCTTGCTTTCCCATCCACAATGTTCACCTGTCAGCTCCTTGTGTTCACCAGATCTCCTCCTAGTTTAGGACATTTGCACATGCTGCTTGTCTGCTTGATACCTGCTTTCCCCCCTCATTTGATTAACATATGTTCATCATTCAACTTTCAGCTTAAAGAGCCCTTCCTGAGAGAATTCATCATTTTTTTTATATTAAAAAAGCAGGTTTATTAGGGAAGGGATAAAACAGTTAAAGACAATTGCATAGGCACAAGCGGGCAGGAAGAGCTGCCCCTCAAGGGACAGGTTTGCTGAGAGAGGCCTGCATGGTTGCAGGCAGGTGGCCTTGAGAGTTAACGGGCAGGCAGGAAGCTTGCTGCCCTGCAGAGGGAGAGCGTTGGTGAAGAGTCACCTGCATAGTCACAGGTGGGCAGAGGGAGTGCTGCCCATCATTGTTTTTAGACTGTTTTAAATAATTCTCCTAAGAGCACTCATGTTTCAGTTGCCACATATTTGTATGATTTATAATGCGTCTCTATCAATCTGTAACTTCTTGAGGCCAGGAACTGTTCATCATTGAATACTCAGTTCCTAGAACATTGATTGACACAAGTACCAGTATGTGTGTGTGTGTGTGTAAAATATCCATCAAACATATACTCTGTGCCAAGTGACATGCTAATTGTATCCATTTAACTTTTCTTACCTATGTTCTTAGACTACCACATTTCTTGACGAAACAGTTCAGTCAAAGGAATTGCACATTTTTACATCTTTTTTTAAAGATTTATTTATTTATGTATACAAGAACTGCAGTACAGGCCAGATGTATGGGGGTGGTAAGAGGATTCACCAGAGACAGAGTGGGGAACATAACAGGCAGATTCAATGAAATACACTGCTGAGGGTCGCAGCAGGTGACCCTGCTGCACCACATGTGTCGCCTCCCTTGCCAGGGATTGAACTCACGCTGCAGTGGCTGTGGATAGCTTCATAGGTAGCATCTTAAGGCCTTGTGCCACCACATTTTTATTTCTTAATTTCACATTGTTCATTTGCTTATAAGGAATGTTCTACCTAATTAAAATCCTAAGAGCAGTGTGTAAGAGTGAGAACATCTTTACACTTTATGAAGAAATAATTCAATAAAGAGAATAGCTGGAAGGTCAAAAGACATATCAACAAAAAAATTCCTCACACTAATAAGAGACATGCAGATTAAAACAGCAATGAGATACTACATACAATCCATAAAAGAACACATATCTCAAAGATCCTCAACAATGAGTATTAGAGAGTATTGAAGAAAAAATAACCCTATTACAATATTGGTGGGAATGGGAACTAGTGAACCTGTTATGTAAAGAGGACTGGATTTACCTTAAGAAATTAAAAACGGGGCCTCCCCTGGTAGCGCAGGCGGTTGAGCGCCACGCTGCAAAGCTGTCCTCAGCCTCTGCAGTGCTGGTTCCATCGCGGCTGCGCAAGGGTCCCACATGGCACAGCAGACCTCTCCTGTCTCGCCTGCTGCTCCCCTCAGCAGTGTATTTCGTCATTCTGCCTGTTCTGCTCCCCATTTTGTCTCTGGTGAATCCTCTCACCCTCCCGCACATCTGGCCTATACCCTGGTTCTTGTATAAATAAATAAATGAATAAATAAATAAATATTAAAAAATATTAAAAAAAGAAATTAAAAATGAAAATACTGTATGAGCCAGTAACCCCACACTTGGGAATATATCCACAGAGTATGAATCCATCAACAAAAATATCCTATACAGAACAGTATTTATTGCAACATTTTTTACAATAGCTAGAACATGGAAGCTGACTAAATATCCTTCAATGAATGAATGGATCAAAAAGATTTGGCTCATACATATGGAATGTTAGTATAGCCAAAAGAATGGATGAAATGAGTCCATGTTCAAAATAATGAGAAGAATTTGTAAAAGTTATATGCAACAAAACAAGTCAGAATGATAAAAATAAACATTGGACATTCATACAACTGACAATTTGACACACTCAAAAACTACTGAACATCAACAAACATCCTGGGGGGTTCTCTTTTTTTTTTTTTTTTTTGCATAGAAGAACAGGATCGCAAGCCACAGGTGCGGCGAGTGAAAGGATTCACCAGAGACAGAGTGGGGAGCAGAGCAGGAGGATCCACTGAAATACACTGCTGAAGGGAGTAGCCAGTGAGACAGGAGAGGTCTGCTGTGCCATGCTGGTTAACTCCCTGGCTGGGGCTCAAACTCAGGCCTTTTCAATGATAATGCTAAGACTTAACCCCAAGGTCACCAGGGAGGCAACATCTTGAAGGTTCTGTGGTAAACAGGTGGTGGGAGGGAAAGAAATAGGGAACACAGGGATAGTGGTGGTGGGAAAATAAAAATGTTTAAAAATCTGAAATAATGTAAGATTGTTTAGATATAAATTTAGCATTAAGTTTTAGAAAAGGAGACTATAATAGCTTATTGTCTCAAAGATAGTAAAAACAGTAATGATTTTCACTTTCTGTGAATACATTTTGAGTCTAATGCTTCAAAAAATCATATATATTCATATGCATATATGAAGCATATATGAAGATACTGCATGTAATTTTAAATGAAGTACAATTTTGATGAAATTTTTTCTACATTTTAAAAAACAATTGTACCAAAAAAATAAATGCCTAAGGGGCCTCCACGGTGGCGCAGAGGTTGAGCGCTGGGTTGCGAAGCTGCCCGCAGCCTCTTCAGCGCCGGTTCGATCCCTGGCTGCTCCCTGGCCACCGGAGGAGGGTCCCACATGGCGCGCAGACCTCTCCTGCCGCCCGCTGCTCCCCTCAGCGGTGTACTTTGGTCCTTCTGCCTGCTCTGCTCCCCGCTCTGGCTCTGGTGAATTCTCTCACCCTCCTGCGCTTCTGACTGTACCCAGTGCATGTATAAACAAACAAACAAACAAACAAACAAATAAATAAATAAATAATTTTTTAAAATGCCTCTAAAAAAAAAAATACCTAAGAATAAACCTAAATAAAGAGCTGAAAGACATGTACTGGGAAAATTACAAATCACTGCTAAAATAAATAGAAGACACAGAGAAATTGAAAGATATTTCCTGCTTATGGAGCAAAAGAATTGGTATTAAAATAGCCATCCCACCAAGAAAAATTTACAGATTCAATGCAATTCCAATAAAAATCTCTGTGGCATTCTTCAAAGAAATAGAACAAATATAGTTGAAATTAATACAGAATCACAAAAATACCTGAATAGCCAAAGCTCTTGTAGGCATTACACTCCCAGACTTCAAACAATATTACCAAACCATTTAATAAAAGCAACCTGGTGGTGGAGAAAAAATACAGACACACAGACCAATGGAATCAAACTCAAAGAGCAGAAATAAAACCACACATATATGTGGTCAACAAATGTATAACAAAGGAGCAAAGAATATACACTACAATGAAGGAAACTTCTTCAACAAATGTTGCTGGGAAAACCAGACTGCCACATGCAGTAGAATAAAACTATCACACACCATACAAAAAAAAAAATTCAACCCAAAATGTATGAAAGACTTGAATGTAAGACATGACACTATAAAATATATAGAAGAGAATATAGGCAGAACACTCAATGACATACACCTCAGAAACCTCTCTGAGGACTCGTCTCCAGAAGCAAAGAAAACAAAGGTGAACATAAACAGTTGGGACTACATTAAATTAAAAAGCTTCTATTCAGCAAGAGACAGTAACCAAAATGAAGAGATACCCTACTGAATGGGAGAAAATACTTGCATATCAGACAACTGATAAGGAATTGATATCACAGATGTAAAAAGAACTCACAACTCAACAAAAACAAAGCAAAAAAAATTAAAAAATGGGTGGAGGAAATAAAAAGTCACTTCTCTAAAAAAGAAAAGCAAGTGGACAACAAGTATATGAAAAAAGGTTCAACATCACTAGTTAACAGGGAAATGCAAATCAAAACAACAGTGAGATACCATCTCATACCTATGAGAATGATCCATATTAAAAAAAAAAAACTGGCAACCCATGAAATTTTATTTAATGTTACTCTTTATATACACCCACACATATACATATATGTTAAATAAATAAATATAGGATCTGGAAAAAAAAAACTGGCAACAACAAATGCTGGAGAGGCTATGGAGAAAAAGGAACCCTCTTACACTTCTGATGGGAACGTAAACTTGTCCAGTCACTATGGAAAGTTGTGTGGAGATTCCTTAAAGCACAAAAATTTATCTGCCATATGATCCAGTGATTAAATGTTAGGAATCTACACAAAGAACAAAAAAAATACTAATTTGAAAGGAAACCTGCACTCTTGTATTTACTGCAGCACTACTTGCAATAATCAAGATATGAATACAACTTAAATGACCCCAAAAGACTAATTGATCAAAAATTTGCAGTATATATGCACAAACGAATACTACTCAGATATCAAAAATAATAAATTTATGACATTTGTGGCGACATGAATGGAGCTGAAAGGGATTATACTAATCAAAATAAGTCAGAAGGAAAAAGATAAATATCAGATGGTTTGGTTATATGTAGAATATAGAGAAACTGAACAAAGGGCCAAGGAAGAGACACACTTCCAAGCTGACTATAGATCTGAGGCATACAGCAAAGTAGGATTGGGGCATGGCGTCAAACGGGAGAAAAGAGCACAAGGGACTATGCTTATGGCTCACGGGTGAGATGGTGATAGGAAAACTACAAGGACTATGCCTCAGGGAGAAACCAATTATGGTACTAAAATGAACAGCAATGTAAGAAAATAAATTTAATTAAAAATAAATAAAATAAAAGCTATAAGTGAATAATAGCTAGAGCAGAAGTGGGGGGAAATATGAAGAATTCAATTATATTGAATACCCTTGAGAGATTAGTTAAGCTGCCACAATTTGATTTGGCATATTACAAACCATCAATGATCTTGACTGAAGCCATTTCATAAAATGGTAGAAATGGTAGAGATGGAAGTTAAATTGAAACCACTTGAAGATAAATCAGAGATGAAGATGAAAACAATTTACACAACTTTTGAGTACTTTTATTTTAAAAAACAACAGAGAATGAATTGGTAGCTAGAGAGTTAAGGGAGGAAGAGTATATGTTTTCACATAAGAAAATTCAGAAAAAGAGAGCACAATAGCATAATGGCAGACACAAAACCTTTGTTTAGGCAAACCAGTAGGAAACTCGAGGCATATTCTGATTCTAACACTGAAAGTCCAGTAACAGACCTATAATCCAGGCGAACAGAAAAGTTGGTCAACCTGCTCTATATCCTGAGATTGAGCAGAACATCTCTAGCTCTCAGTTCACAGATGCCTTATTTTCAAGTAAACCAATACTAAATTTATGCTTACTTTTTATGAAACTAGAAAACTGTATTCATATCACAGTAAATGCTACCATCAGTTACTATGAAGATCATGCCAGATAGCAGGTATTTAACTTTAAATCTGTTACTTTCTCTCATAACTCTTCTTTTTTTTTTTTTTTATAGAGGCATGTTTTATTTATTTATTTATTATATTTGTTTGTTTGTTTTGTTTATACATGCACTGGGTACAGTCAGAAGCACGGGAGGGTGAGAGAATTCACCAGAGCCAGAGCGGGGAGCAGAGCAGGCAGAAGGACCGAAGTACACTGCTGAGGGGAGCAGCGGGCGGCAGGAGAGGTCTGCGCGCCATGTGGGATCCTCCTCCGGTGGCCGGGGAGCAGCCGGGGATCGAACCTGCGTCGCAGAGGCCGCGGGCAGCTTCGCAACCCAGCGCTCAACCGCTGCGCCACCGGGGAGGCCCTCATTACTCTTCTTATATGCCCTATTGATTCCATTTCCTAAGAACTTAAATTATTCTCTTTCCAAAGTTCCCCTTGATCTAACTATAGCTCTCTATGCTGACATCAGTGCTTCTAGCTGGATTCCCTACTTCATTTTTATCCCATTTAATCTACTTCCACACTGTATTCAAACAGTTAAAGTTTAAATCACTTATTTAATAATTTCACTCAATTGACCATTTATTGCTGTTTACCCTCTCTCCTGAAATCTGATCTCTTTAGCATTCTGCATACTATGTTTCCTTGATGCTTTGTTCACATAGTCATTCTGGAACTTGAAAGTTTTCAGGCAGTCAAACAATAAGCAATTTAATAAAATCTGAAAGCAATTTTTGAATTAGCTCTTTAGACATGAAAAGATATGGCAGAATCCTAAATCCATGTTGTAAGCAGGTCCCGGCAGTATCCAATGTCTCCTGAAAAAGGTAGTTTTGTTGGGGCTGAGGAGCACCACCTGGGAACATTGCCCCTACCCCAGCCAGGCTGGCTCCAAGCATGAGTCCCTGGAGACAAAGGGCCCACAAGCATGGTATGACCCAAGTTCAGGCCACACTGTACTTTTCCCCCTTTTATTTCTGACTCTAGGATCCTAAATGGACTGATCAAGTGTGAACTAAATGGACCAGTCCTGTTCAAGGTCACTTCATTAGTTAATTATTCAGATTGAAAATGGAAAACAAGCTGATTGGTGCTAAATGGTCCAATCATAATCTTAGGATTGAAAACGGTCCAATCAGGCTTGGTAGTGTAGGGCATCCCAAAGGGAATATATGACAGAGAAAGAACCAGCTTGAGTCATTCTGTTCCTGGCTTCAGAAGAAAAAAAAGTGTCCTGGGGCCTCCCTGGTGGTGCAAGGGGTTGAGACACAACCTATGAAGCTATCCACAGCCATTGCCCCATGAGTTTGATCCTCGGCCACGTAGCTACCCACATGATGCAGCAGACCTCTCCTGACTCACCGACTGCTCACCTCAGCAGTGTATTTCAGTCGATCTGCCTGTTCTGTTCCCCACTCTGTCTGTGGTGAACCCTCTCACAACCCACACCTCTGGCCTGTGCCCCAGCTCTTGTATGCATAAATAAATCTTTTTTCTTTCATTCTTTTTTTTTTTTAAAGAAGTGTGCTGTTCCCAGTTTCTAAGAGGAAACTTTTGCTGAGCTAACTTTAAAGAAAAAAGTTTTGACAGATGTCCTTTGGAGAGAGATGCATCGATCACCTCAGTGGGATTCAGTGGACCTGCCAGACTTCCAGATCTCCAGATCCCCACAGACCCTCATAGAGACTCAGCAGCTGCACCTACCTCTGGCCCTACACCTGACACTGGGGCCAGGGGGCACAATTTGGCCCAACATTTCAAACAGCTGATGACAGGCTCTGATTCTCTGGCACCACCTCCTTGGGCTGTTAATTCTATCACTGTCTGGCCCAACCTTCAGACTGCTGCTGTGGGCTGCAGCAGTGTCACTTCATCTTTCATGAGGGTCCTTTGGAACTTCTGGACATTGAGGATGTTATCGTCAGAGAGCTGGTAACTTGTGATCTCAAGAACTATTTCCTTTTTCCCAATCTCCTGTTTGTTAAATCAACTCTGTTATTATTGGACTCTGAGCGTGAGTGGTCTTGCGATTGTGCATGCGGTGAAAACCCACTCACAATGAACTGTTCCCACGCTTTGGCACTGTCCCATGGCATTGTTTGAGCTCTGCCTGAGCATTCTTTTGCACTCTTTTGTACCGTTTCGATGTTACTAAGTGAACTAAGCCAATCTTAAGGGTTACATACTGTAATTTCAACCATATGACAATCTGGAAAAGGCAAAATTATAGAGTAAAAAGACGAATGGCTGCCAGGGAAAGATGAATAAGCTGAGCATAGAGAAATTTTAGGAAATGAAACTGCTCTGTATGATACTATAATGGTGGATACCTGCCATCATAAATTCTTCCAAGCACATAAGATGTGCAAGACAAGTGAACAGTATTGTAAGCTATGGACTTTGGCGATAAAGATGTATCAACGCAGGTTCATCAATTGCAGAAATTACGTCACTCTAATGGGGGGCATTGATATTGCAGAAGATTATACGTGTCTGGGAGTAGGGGATATGTGAATATATCTGTATCTCTATCAATTTTCTTGTTAACCTAAAACTGCTCAAAACTATAGTCTACTAATTTACCAATACCTCTCTACTAGTAAAAATATTTTTTGAAAATTAAAATTAATATGTAAGTTGAATAAGATTTTAACAATATGAAATATTTCAAAAAATAAAATGAAATTAAAATCTTCAATAATATTTACACACACTACCATAAATCTAATCTTCACTTTGTGAGTTAATTCTGATTACTGAACTTTGTATTTTCTGCTTTTGCAATCTTGTATAAAACATAAGAACTTAATCATATCCAAATCCTTTTTGGACTGAATTTCAGGTTTTCTGCTGCCAAGCCCACATCATGCTCACAAATTGGGGTATTTCCCTACATATTCCAAGCAGTGTATCTTTTATAAATGTCTGTGCATATCCCCTTAATATAAAATTCCTTTAGAAAAGAGTAATGCTAATTTCCTCACATATTTTATTCACTTATTTCTCATTGGGAGCACCCCAGTGTATAGGACTACTCAGGAATATATGCTACATTTCCCAACAGCCTTGAAATTACATTTGGTTATCTGACTGGGTTTTGGTCAATGGGAGAGAAGAAGCTGTATTGTTTTCAGCTTCTAAGAAATAATTATAAAGAAATATGTGATGTTTCTTTTTCTTTTTTCACCCTGCTTTGGTGGACTGTTGAGAGGCTGCAGCAGTTGTCTCCAACTGTTCAAGATATTGAAACAACCCAGTAAGAGGCTGATGCTTGAGAGTGACATCAACAACAGGCCTGAAAAAAAATCCTTCATTTGTATCCCTCTCCAATCCCCAACAAGCAATTTGGCATCCACCCATGAACAAAAGTGCCTTTGTAAAGTTTTGGGATACAGAAACATATGGTAAGAAGCCTAGGATGAGACTCACCCACCACACTGGTCAAAAGCATACAGACATTGATATAGGTGCAGACACTGCAGTAGCTTATGAACCTTCAAAGTTCCCTCTTTGTTGTGGTCTGGAAGCTCTAGTTAACATTGCAGTCACATCTAGATAATATTGTCTCAGAAAATCACCCATAGATGAAAATTCCTTTATATTTCCAGCAAAAAAAAGCTCTAACTAGCACACTGTTAGATCAGATCATATATGTGTGTGTGTATATATATATATATATATATATATATATATATATACAAATATATGCACACACACATGTGTTTGGATGCAATGGAGAGGGTATAACATTTGACATTTTTTGCAGCATCCCTCCCACAAGACAGTACAGCTCAGGGCCATAAGGGATGTCTTTGGTCCAAGATTTCTTCCAGTAGGAAAAGTGCAGTGCAGAACCCTGACAAAGAAGCCTATTTCTCTCTTGACCTATAGACAATGCTAAAAAGGGAGCTATAATACTAGGGCACAGGAAGAGACTAGAACCAGGAAAAAGGGCAGGTAAACCTTTCAGAGGTCATTCAAGGTATGCAGATATTACTGAATGCATCTTCTTCATGAAGTCCATCCAAAAGCCACTTGTCCGGAGCCGCATGGAGCATGCGCCGTGTTGCGCATGCTCTCAAGTTAGGTTTCGGTTTCTGTTTCGCCTTCGGAGAAACCACTTTGCTTCCGGAAAATCACGTGGCACTGGGAGGTACGAGGAGAGGAGCAAGGGGGGATAAGAAGGGAACCACGGGAGAGACTGGAGAGACTGCGTGGAGGAGAAGGAGAGAGACTGCGTAGAGGAGAAGGAGGGAGACTGCGTAGAGGATAGGGAGAGAGACTGCGTGGAGGAGAAGGAGAGAGACTGCGTAGAGGATGAGGTGAGGAGACCTCGAGAGGGAGACTGTGGAAAGGATACTGTGTAGAGACTTTGAGAGAGGATACTGAGAAACGTACTGAGAGAGGAGCATAGAGAAGGCCAGGGAAGGTAGTAGGACAGGGAAAGGAAAAAACATGTAAAAGTAGGAAAAGGAAAAAGGAAAAGTAAAGAAGCAAACACTAGCGTCAAGTTGTCAAGCCCCTCATTTCAATCCTCAGCCCTTCTCTTTCCGTGCCTCCGAATCCCGCGGGTCGGGACAGCCACTGAGATGTTTTGCTCGCATATCACATATCCCTTCAACTTAACTGTAGATGCTCCCAACACTTTGTGCACTTAATCCATATACACCCCTACCCTGACACTGGCTTTCTGTTTACATTTCTGGCAGCGACAATGAGAACTACGGTTTATGGCTCCTAAGCAGGCAGAGAAACTCCTGCCCAAATCTGCAAATTTGCAAAAGACCACAAACCTAGCTATAACACCACTCTTGGGAAAACTAAAGCCAAGCTTCAGCACTTAGTCCAGTGCTTTGCAGGATCAAGAGAGGGTATACAAGCTTAAGAATTCTGCCACAGGACCTCCCAGGTGGCTCAAGGAGTTAAGTCACAGCACTATGAAGCTATCTACAGCCACTCCAGCACAAGCTTGATCCTGACCAGGGAGGTGGCCCTCATGGCATGGCAGACCTCTCCTGTGCCTCGCCTGCTCCTCGCCTGCTGCTCCCCTTAGTAGTGCATTTCAGATAAGCTGCCTGTTCTGTTTTCCACTCTGTCTCGGGTGAATCATCTCACCCCCCATACCTCTTGCCTGTACCCCAGTTCTTGTATGCATAAATAAATCTTAAAAAAATTTAAAAAATATTCTGCCACAGATGGAACAAGAAATGCATTAAAACATATCTAAAAGATCTAAGAAGGTACTAAAAACCTTAGCAGAGCTGATTGGGAGGTATCTATCTCTCAAAGGTAGTTGTATATTGTAAGAGGGGTTGCTATTTCAAATGCAAAAATAGCAATGGAGAATTTAAAGTAACATAAAAGTTAAGGAAGTGACATCACCAGAGATCATAATCATCTATCTGTAATTGACCCAAAGACATAGGTATCTGTTATTTACCCTATAAAAAATTCAAAATAGCCATTTAAGTAAGCCTAACAAACTGTAAGAAAACAAAGAAATCAGCATGATCAGGAAAATGAGAAGTATAATAAGATATAGAAATCATTCAAAGGAGTCAAAGAGAACTTCAGGATCTGGAAAATACAAGAACTGAAAAGAAAAAGTCAGTGCAGCACATCACAGCAGAATTCAGAATCAAGCCCAAAAAAAAAAAAAAAAAAGACTCTGTGAATTAGAAGAAAGATACTTTGAAATTGTTCAATCAAGGAGAACAAAGGAGAATGAATGGAAATGAGTGAAGAAAGCCTATATAACTGATAGGATACCATCAAAAGAAAAAAAAAAACGCAAATTATTGGAGTCAAAGAAGAAGAGAGGGGAAAGGAAGCAAATTTATTTTAAGAAATAATGACTGAGAATGTCCCAAATTTGGGGAAAGAATTGGATAATCAAGTTTATGAAGCTCATAGTACACCAAACAAACTCTATGCAAAGAGATCCCATCCAAAGCACGTTATAATAAAACTGCCAAAAATAAAGCAAAAAATCTTAAAAGCAGAAAAGAGAAGCTTGTTATACAAAATAAACCTTTCCTATAAGGCTAAAAGGCAAGTCTTGCAGCAGAAACATTGGTAGACAGGAGGGCAGGATTATATATTTTTGCTGAAAAAAATAATATAGCTGCATAAACAATACTCTCTCCAACAGTGTCCTTTAATAACAATGACAAAAAAAAAGAGATGAAGATTTTTATTAAAAAATAATTGAGGGGGTTGCATCCCTGGTGGTTCAAGGGGTTAAGACACAACCTATGAAGCTATCCACAGCCACTGCAGCACAAGTTCAAACCCTGGCCAGGGAGCAACCCATACGGTGTAGCAAACCTCTCCTGACTCGCCCACTGCTCTCCTTAGCAATGTGTTTCAGTCTATGTGCTTGTTCTGTTCCCACTCTGTCTCTGGTGAATCCTCTCACCCCCTACACCTCTGGCTTGTGCCCCAGTTCTTGTATGCATAAATAAATAAATCTTTAATAAATAAATAAATGAATAAATAAATAATCGAGGGAGTTCATCACTATTAGACTTACCTTGTAAGAAATATTAAAAAAGAATTCACCAAGCTGAAATGAAAGGGGGCTCAATTAGTAACATGAAAAATAAAATTATGGACCATACCGACAAAGGTATGTAAATAATCAAATTCAGGTTTCTTAATACTATAATATGTTAAATATGTTAGTGTGTCAACAACTTATCTCTAGTAGTAGAAAGATTAAATAACAGAAATATTAAGAACTAATACAATAATGTCCTAATAAATGTATAATGAAATATTAATTTTGGCATAAAAACATTTTTTAAGATTTATTTATTTATGTATTTATTTATTTATACAAGAACCACCGGGGTGCAGGCCAGATTTGAGGGAGGGTGAGAGGATTCACTGGAGACAGAGTAGGTCACAGAACAGGCAGACTGAAGAAATGCATGCTGAGGGGAGCAGCAGGCACGACAGGAGAGGTCTGCTCGCCATGTGGGACCCTCGCCGGCCAACCGGGATCGTAGTGGTGCTGCAGAAGATGCAGACAGCTTCACAGTATGGTGCTCAACTGCCTGCGCCACCCGGGGAGGCCCTAAAAACATTTTTGAAAGAGAGAGTAAAAAGGTTAAGGTTTATGAACATTTAAGTTGTTATCAACATGAAATAGACTAATATCTGACAGTATGTTTTACAGAAAACTCAGGATAACCACAAAACAAAAATGTATAGTACTTTCACAATAAACTAAGAAAACAGATTTGAGGCATACCACTATGGAAAATCATCAGTATAGGAATATAAATGAGAGGGAGGAAGAAACAAAGGACCTGCAAACCCTCCAGAAAACAATAAAATGACATTTGTAAGACTACCTGTCAGTAATTATTCTAAACTTAAATACACTAAATTCTCCAAACAAAATGGTGAATCCAACCAAAAGGTTTACAGTATCTAGATGCATAAAAACTAGACCCAATAGATATAAGAGATTTCAAATTTAGGGCACAAATTTGTTCAAAAAGAAGGATGCAAAAAGATAGTTTGTTTTTTTTCTAACCACTTGTTTTGTTCCTATATTTTCCACATATATGAAAACCGTCCTTGGACACTTAGATTGTTTCCCTAATTTGTCTATTGAAAATAGAGCTGCAGTGAACACAGGAGTTCGTTATCCCTCAAATTAGTGTATTTGCATTCTTCAAGTAGATAGCTAGAAGTGAATTTGCTGGATCATATTGTAGACCTATATTTAAATTTTTAAGGAATCTCCAGTTATTTCCATAGATATTGGACTAGTCAGTATGCCCGCCAACAGTGTAGCATAAACCTACCAATAATTGTTGTTTCTAGTCTTTTTGTTATGAATGTTTTTTAGTTCTTCAGTCCATTGCTTATTGATTTTTTTTTGATTGTTTTACTTGCCTTTTTTATGTTTTTGTTATTTATAGATCTTAGCCATTAGCCCTTTGTTAGGTATGATATGCAATACTTTCTCTCATTCTCTAAGTTTTCTTTACATTTTAATGACAGTTTCTTTCCCTGTGCCGAAACTTTGTAGTTTGATGTAGTTCCTTTCTTATTTTATTATTGTTGTTATTGGAATCAAACACCAAAAAATATCACTGTAGCAAATGTTGTGGAAATTTTTGTTTATGTTTTCTTCTGTGTATTTTGTGACTCTGTTTCCACATTCAATTTTAATGCATTTTAAGTTAATTTTTTATATGCTGAGATGGGTAGTCTAGATTAGTTCTTTTGCATGTGACTGCCCATATTCCCAAAACCATTTATTGAAGAGGCTTTTAGTTCTTGAAATTATACTCTTGGCTTTTTTTTTTTTTTTTTTGTAGATTAACTGTCCAAAGTATGGGTTATTTCTAGGGTCTCAATTCTATTTCACTAGTCTGTGTGCTTATTTTCATTCCAATACCAAATTGTTTTGTTTATAATACCTTTTTTTGTACTTTGAAGTCTAGAGATATGAAACCACTGTTCTTCCTCTTTTATTGTCAGGATTTCTTAGATTGTTCCTGGTCTTTTGTGGTACCATATGGATTTAAGTAACATTTGTTATGATCTTTGTAGACTGTCATGGAAATTTTAATTTGAATATGTATATTGCTTTGGAAAGATGGTCATTTTAACAGCGTTTAGTCTTCCCATCAATGAGCGCGGAGTATCTTTCTATTTCATTGCATCTTCTATTTCTTTTATCAACTGTAAGGAGCGTGGAGTAACTCAGGTTCTTTTCTACCTTCCAGAGGCCTTCAGGACATCCAGCAAACAACAGCTAGCCCATAATCTTGAAAGTACCCCCAAGCACAAAATGTAGAATTTATATGACCATAGCCCTGTGCTGGTTATGTCTTTGTATAGTATGAAGGGAGTAGAACCCCTTGCCTAGGGAGCTAGGAAGTTCAGTTGCTATCTGCCTGCCTCTCTGCCTGCTGGCCTGCCTGTGTATCTGGTCCCCTGTTTCAGCATTAAAGGTATGTTAGATATCTCTAAGGCTCCAAGATTCTTTATCCATTTGCCATATCAATAGTGAACTTGCCTGGCCTAGGACAGAGGCACAACACCAACAACTTACTGTTTTCATTATTTAGCTCCTTTGCCTCCTTTGTTAAGTTTACTCCTAAGAACTTAATTATTTTTACAGTGATTGTAAATGTGATTGTTTCCTTTATATCTTTTTTATCTACTTGGTTTATTGTATATGTGAACACAATTGATACTTAAAATTTATTTTGTACCTGCCACTTTCCTATATTTATTTGTTTCTAATAACTTTTAGTGAGCCTTCATGGTTTTCTATGCATATTGTCATGCCATGTGCAAAATGCAATTGTTTTATTTATTCTTTCCCAATTTGGATCCTTTTTTTACCCTTAATTATTTTAATTAAGGCTTCTAATACTACATTGAATAGTGGTGGTGAAAATGGATACTCTTGTCTTGTACCTGATTTTTTTTTAGGAAATTTTTTCAGTTTTTCTTTTTCAACTTCTTAATATGATGTTAGCTCTGAATTCGTCATATATGAACTTTATTATATCAAAATGTTTTATCTGTATTCCTTTTTGAAGTTTTTTGTTATAAATAGATATTGAATTTTATAAAAAGTTTTATCCACATTTATTGATATAATCATATTATTTTTATCTTTTGTTGATGATACAAATGATATTTATGGCTTTTTGGTTGTTGAACCATCCTAACATCACTGGAATAAATCTCATGGTGATATCTGAATAAAATTAATCTAATAAAATATGTTGGTAAATATTCCCCCTTCCTTGTTTTTTCTGAATAGTGTGAGAGGTGGTATTAGTTCATTTTTGAAGATATATTAAAACACACTAGTGAAACCATCAAGTCCTGGAATTTTGTTTTTGGGGATATTTTATTTATTACAATTTCAATTCCCTTCCTTGTAATTGGTCTATTCAATTTTTCTATTTCTTCCTGTTTTACTTTCAGAAGCTTGCATGCTTCTAAGAATGTGTCCATTTCTTCTGGGTTATTCAACTTATTGGCATATACATGTCCATAATAATATCATAAAAACCCATGTATTTCTAAGATGTCTGTTGCCACTGTTATCTTTCATGACTGATTCTATTTATTTGAGTTTATTTCTTAGTGAGCCAATTTGTGGGATGTCTTTTTTTTTCCCCAAAGAATGAACTTTTGACTTTACTGATCTTCTTTAATTTTTAATTTTATTTCATTTGTTTATGTTATGATTTTAATCATTTTATTTATATTACTGGTCCTGGTTTATTTTGTTCTTTTTTTATTATTCACAATGTGTAACAAAAGAATATTTAGCTAAGTTCTTTCTTGTGATTTGAGTGGATCTGTATAGCCTTGTTCTTCCCTCAGTACTGATTTTGCTGTGTGCAATAGATGCTTACAGCTCGTGTTTTCAGTTTTGTTTCTCTCCTGGTATTTTTTAATTATTTTCTTTGATTTTTTATATAATCTGATAGTCATCAAGTAGGATTTTGTTCAATCTCAAGATATTAGAATTTTCTCCTGCTCATTTACTGTGGCTTATTTCTAGCTTGAAATTTGTGATCAGAGACTATTTTTGATATAACTTCAAAATTAATGAATTTATTAATGCTTATTTTGTAAACACGTGTCCTATCATTAAGAATATTCCATGTGCACTTAAGGAGAATGCATATTCAGCTTTTTGGCAGTGCAGTGCCCTGTTCATTGATTTCATAATGTAAGACATGTTGGAATTCCCAACTACTATTGTGTTGCTGCTAATATCTGTTTTCAGATTTGAAAACATTTGCCTTGTATATTTAATGCTTCTCCACTTGATGATAATGTGTGTGAATGTGTGTGTGTGTGTGTATGTATTTATGTCTTCCTGATCTATTGGTTAAATGCCCATCTCTTTCTTTCTCGCCTGTTTTACCTGGAAGACTTATAAGTGTTTTCTAAGTAAAGTTGGCCTGCCATTTTTGAGGTTCCATTTGTTTGTATGATTGTTTTCCAATCATGTACTTTGAGCATATACATTTATTAATTGATCTCAACTGGGTTTCCTCAAGACAGGTGAAAGTTTGTTGTTGTTTTTTTTTCTCTTCTAAAAAGTCACTCCATTCCTTTTGATGTCACATTCAGTCTATTTACATTGAGTGATTGTTGATATGAGGATTTATTACTGACATTTTGTCTTTAGTTTTCTCCTTTCTATTTCCTTGTAATTTTTTAGTGTGGATTTTAATCTCTTTGATTTAGGTTGGAGAGTTCCTTTCACCATTTCTAGTCGAGGAGGTTTAATGTCAAATTCCTTCAGCTTCTTTTTGTCAGGAAAGGCTTAAATATTTCCTTCCTATCCAATGGAAAATTTGGTAAGCTATAGTATCTTATGTGACAGTTGTGTCTTTAAGTATTTTGAATACTTAATTCCACACACTCTCTGCTTTTAGGGCTTCATAGAAATCAAATGCAAACTTAAATAAAGTGTCTTTAGAGGTTTCCTGTTTTTTCCCCCTAGTCATTTTAAATATTATTTTTTTGTCTTGAATTTTTGGTAGTTTCACAAATTTGTGCCTTGGTGTATGTCACATTATATTTAGCAAATCAGGTGTTATTTTAGTTTCCTTTATTTTTAATTCTTCCCCAGGTTTCTGTCTATTCCTTCTCTGGAATATCCATTATCCTTTATTTCCATTCCTGATGAAATTTATATTGCTCAAAGAGTTTCTTTTTTTTTTTCTTCATCTTTTATTTTCTTCATGTTTATTTCTTCCCTTATATATCATTTGTTAAAGATCACTGATTTGATCCTCACTTGTTCTAGTGATCTTTTCCCATAGTCTATGGCAGATTTTTAAATATCTGTTATTGATCATTTTACATCCTTCAATATCCTTACTTTATCAAGTAAAGCTTCAATATGTATTTTATGTTCATTAATTTTACTGTTCATGACATATATATATACACATATATGTATATATTTATGTATGTGTGTATATATGTGTATATATATGTGTGTATATATTTTTCAAATATCAAAAACATCAGACCCATAAATAGGTCATGTGAATACTAAAATACTAACAGATCTTAAGAAAGAAATGGGCAGCAATTTAATAACAGTAGGTTACTTCAATATCTCCTTTTTAAATATAGATAGATAATCCAGCCATAAATAAATAAGTGACTTTTGGATTTGAACTACACTATAGAATAGTTGAACCTTAGCAATCTATATAGAGCATTACATACAACATAACTGATGTATATTCTTCTCTAGCATAAAGGAAACATACTCCTGGGTAGATGATGTTAGGTGACACAAGAAGTTTTAGCAAATTTAAGATGATTCAAATCATAACAAATACATATTCTGATTACAATGCAAGAAGCTTACAGTCAATAACAAAAGCAAAACTAAAACATTCATGAATATATGAATATTAAGCAGTATATTACTGAACATCTAATGGGTCAATAAAGATATAAAAATGTGGAATTAATATATTGAGGCATAAGGACATAAAATCACAACATACAAAACTATTGGATGGAACAAAAGCAGTACTTTTTTTTTCAAATATTTAATTTTTATTTATGCATACAAGAGCTGGGGTAGAGGCCAGAGTTATGGGGGTGAGAGGATTCACCAGGGACAGAGTGTGGAACAGAACACGCAGATAAACCAAAGTACACTGGTGAGGGAGCAGCAGGCAAGTCATGAGAGGTCTGCTGCCACATGTGGGTTGCTCCCTGGCTGGCCGGGGATTGAATTTGTGCTGTGGAGGCTGCAGACCACTTCTTAGGCTTCCACCCAGAAGGCCCAACAAAAGCAGTACTAAGGAGAAAATTTATAACAATGGCTACATTAAAAATATTAAATAGGGATTGAATTTGTGCTATGGAGGCTGCAGACCACTTCTTAGGCTTCCACCCAGAAGGCCCAACAAAAGCAGTACTAAGGAGAAAATTTATAACAATGGCTACATTAAAAATATTAAATAGGGCCTCCCCGGTGGCGCAGCGGTTGAGCGCTGGGTTGCGAGGCTGCCCGCAGCCTCTGCAGCGCCGGTTCGATCCCCAGCTACTCCCCGGCCACCGGAAGAGGGTCCCACATGGCGCGCAGGCCTCTCCTGCCGCCCACTGCTCCCCTCGGCAGTGTGCTTCGGTCCTTCTGCCTGCTCTGCTCCCCGCTCTGGCTCTGGTGAATTCTCTCACCCTCCCGTGCTTCTGACTGTACCCAGTGCTTGTAAAAATAAATAAATAAATAAATCTTTAAAAAAAAAATATTAAATAAGTAATTTTGAAAAAGCAAGATAACAAATAAGACTTAATCAACTGTATTGAAAAAAAAAAAAAAACAGGATAAGCACATGCAGAACAAAAAAAAAAAAAAAAGTTCCCAGTTTATAATGGTCACACAAATTGAGTGTGTATACTCACACATAGAGTGACAAGCTGACTCAATCTCTTACACCACTCACACAAATTAGGCTTAAATATAACACCTGAAACCATAAAATTCCTGAAGGAAAACATAGGTGGAAATCTCTTTAACACTGGTCATGGCAACATTTTTTTTTTGATATGACACCAAATACACAAGCAATAAAAAAAAAAAAAAAGTTGTATAATATGAAACTAAAAAGTTTCCACACAACAAAATAATAAAAAAAAAGTGGGAAAAAAAACTATAGAATAAGATAAAGTATTTGTAAATCATATTTTGAAAAGTGATTAATGTCCAGCATATATAAGAAATTAATACAACTTGGTAGAAAAAAATTACAATACTGTTAAAAAATGGTCAGGGAAATTGAATAGAATTTTTTAAAGTTTTTATTATTTATTTATGCATACAAGAACTGTGAGCAAGAGATGATATTCTCTTTTCTCTTCCCCTGTCATGTCAAGTTTCCTCTTAGTCTAGATGAATCATGGCATTAGCAAGTTTGTCTAATGCGTCCATATCCTACCAGGAACTCGTCACTATTTCTCCTTATCAGATGTTTTTATGGAAGAACTTGATCCTAGTGTCCCTTTGCCACCATGTTGATGATGTCAGCCCTCATAAACTTTTGAAAGGTACCTTCACTTTGTTTGACCTTGCTAAGGGTTTCAAATACAGATATTGCAGCATTAGTACCAATGATAATTCCCAAGAATTATGTGTTGGTCATGCTGTCTGAGCTGGGGCCCGAGTGATCCATGAAGGCAAAACCAAGCTCCAGAGGCCCACTTTTCTATTTCATTTATTTCTGATTGTTTCTCTCTAGGTACATTTTGGCTTAATAAGGAAGTGAAAAAAATGTATTATAAATGATTATAAAGAAATGAAAATTAAGATATTACCCATATGACCTGTAGAACACAGCAAAAACTATACTAAAAGGATATATATATATATATATATATATATATACACATATATGCCTATATCAAGGACAAGAAACGTCAAGCAAGCAGTCTAACACTACACCTCAAGAAACAAGAAAAAGAAGAAATGAAACTAACAGCAATTGAAAAGAAGGAAATAATAAAGTGAAAATAAATTAAATAGAAGTCAAAAATCACTTGAAAGATTAATGAAACCAAAAATTAATTCTTTGAAGAACATGAATAGACAAAACCCTAACTATGCAAGCAAAGAAAAAAAAAAGAAGAAAATTCCAATAAGAAGAATCAGAAATGAAAGAAGAGAAGGTACAATTAATGGACATTGCAGAAATACAGAGGATCATGTGAGACTACCAAGAATGCATTTATGCAAACAAATTGGAAAAATCTGGAATAATTGAATAAATTCTTAGACACATAAAATTTTAAAATTGAATCAGAAAGAAATAGGAAAGCTGAACAGACTTACTAAAATAAAATCAACTGCAGATCCCACCCGAGTGTATGTGTGGACACTCTTCTATCACAATATGTGTTGATTTGAGCTGAAACATAATTGTTTCTCCAAAAAAGCAAAAGCCCAGAACCAGAAAGCTTCACAAATGAGTGCTACCAAACTTTATTAAAAAAAAAAAAAAATTCATACCTATCATTCTCAAAGTCTTCCAAAAAATTGGGGAAGAGAGTATGCTTCCAAGCAAATTTTATAAAGCCAACATTATTTTATTTTATTTTATTTTACTTTTTAAAAAAGATTTATTTATTTATGTATACAAGAGCTGGGGTACAGGCCAGAAGTGCAGGGGGTGAGAGGATTCGCCAGACAGAGTAGGGAACAGAACAGGCAGATTGACCAAAGTACACTGCTGAGGGGAGCAGTGGGTGATTCACGAGGGGTCTGCTGCGCCATGTGGGTTGATCCCTGGATGGCAGGGAATTGAACTCATGCTGCAGTGGCTGCAGATTGCTTCATAGGTTGCTTCTTAACCTTTGCACCACTAGGGAGGCCCCCAACATCATTTTAATGCCAAAAGCAGATGAGGATATCACCAAAATTAAAAAAAAAAAAAGATAGAAAAGAAAACTATAGTTCAATATCCTTGACAAATACAGATAAAACTTCCTCAATAAAATTCAATAATGCATTAAAGGATCATGCATCATCACCAAATTGGATTTATTCCAGAGATACAAGGATTGTTCACCATATACATATTGATGAACATAATTTACCACATCAACAGAAGACAAGACAAAATCATATGATCATATAAATAGATGCAGATGAGGCATTTGAGAAGATTCATCATACAGTCATCACAAAAACTCTAGCAAAATGAAGACTGAAGGAATATACTGCAAAAAAATGAAGGCCATAAATGTCAAGCCCACAGCTTGAATCATTTTTAATGGTGAAAACTGAATTTTTTTCCTGTAAGACCAGGTACAAGACAAAGATGTCAGTCTCACTACTACTACTGTTTAACATGCTATTGGAAATCTTAGATAAAGCTCCTAGGAAAGAAAAAACATGTAAAATAAAAGAAAATTTGAAAATAAGTAAAATTATTACTATTTCCAGATTAGATGATATACACAGAAACCCCTATAGAATCCACTAAAAAACTATTAGTAACAATGTATCAGTATCTACCCAAACATTGCAAAAACACTACTTTGAAGGTTTATATGCTAGCCTATGTTCATTGTTGCACTATTTATAATATTGAACCAACTTAGCTATCCAAAGTCATATGAGTACATTGAGTTATATATACATAATGGAATACTACTCAGCTATTAAAAATAAATAAACTCTTGCCATTTGTAACAGCATGCATGGAACTGAAAGGATTATATTAATTGAAATAAGTAAGAAGAAGAAAGACAAATATGGGATGTTTTCGGTCACATCTGGCATAGAAAAACAAAACAAAGGAAATATAAAAATTATACCAAACAAACAACAGACATATCACTGCAGATTACAGGCTACTAGAAATTTTGAGGGTGTACTAGTGGGAACAAAGGGTAGGAGTTCCAATGGTCTATGGTAAAGCAGTTTGGGTGCTTTGATGGTGTATGTGGTATGGTTACATACATCTGAGGATGTGTGAACCTATTTCCCTAAATCATATCCAGTATGTAAACCAATGTTACCTTAATAAATAATATAAAATTAAAGAATTGATAAATAAAATACTTGATTTTTACTTATACAAATCCCCCACATACTGTTAAATAAAGACTATACATATATGTATAGCACATACATACATGTCATGTATGTACACACATGTATGTACACACAGGTTTTACATGTGTATATACATAGAGGTATATCTGTATATATAATCTATATGAATGGTTAATAGTCATATGAAAATATACACATAAATTTCAAATAGGTAGTAGCTCTTGATACATATATATAGAGAGAACTATTGGCCTGTTTGATTACGTATTTGTATACATGAATAACTACCCAATTTTATAGCTTAACCAGAATTCATTCAAAGCTGAGAAATTTTAAACTGAACAGAAATTTTATGAAGAGAGACGTATTTTAACTTAAACTTTTGCTTAGGACTGAGAATTGATATTCTGATTGAGAAATGATGTTCTGATGCAAGCACCTCTTTTTATTTGTAATAAAGTATAAAACAGGCATTCTATAGTGAATGCATCCTTTCTATGCTGTGATTTCCATCAATGTATAATTAAAAGTGGATTTCCTTTTCCTTTTTGGCTGATGGGAGGGAGGGTCGGGTAAACCTGGTTAAAAAAGGGAGAACAAAGAGAACTTTCATGAGTTCCCCTGCAAACAGTCTATCAGTTACAATTCTTAGTTTTCAAATAGCTGTACCATTCTAAAGAAGTTCTGGAATAAAAAAAGTCGAGCAGGGGGTCCAAGAAAAATTCAACCTGCATGCCAACTAAAGGAAAGAAAGAAAAAGGCAGGGGGAAAAACTCTATCTTTTGTTGTAAAAAGAACTAATGAAGCTGCTGTTAGAACTGTCCATAGTGACACAACAAGATTGTACACCCACATGTATTTTTGAAGTGTCAGTCACCTTCTTAATGGGAAAAGGAAATGTGCAATTTAAAGGAAGTGGTAGCAAACTGTTTTTAGTGAGGGCACACTTTGGCTGGTATTAGGTCCCAGAAGTTAGTGCAAAAATGCATAAGTTTATCTACTTGGTAGACAATTCAGGGATGGACTGGTGTGGGTAAAATCTCATTGTTATTATAAATTGCTAATTAAATAATTATCAATTAGTTGGCAGACAGAACTCATTCCAATGTATTCCTGGGAGTTGTCAATAAGGAAAAACAGTAATTTTGATAGCATATTATATGTTTTTACTAGTTTTCACTTAATATATTATCAATAAAAATAGAAACCAATTATAACAAGCAAACATTAATTTAACTACATTAATAACTACATAATTATTGTAGTTATATGGAATTAATTGTGCTATATTACTTAAAGGAACAATGTAATCGTCTATTTTTCCTTATAAAAAAAAAGTAACAACTCTAAATTTCCTAAGATAACATAGAAATTATGTGATGTGGAAAACAAAAATGTCAACAAGGACCTCCCTGGTGGTGCAAGGGGTAAGCCCCACAATATGAAACAATCCGCAACCTCTGCAGCACGAGTTCGATCCCCTCCCTGGCCGGCCAGAGAGAAACCCACATGCAAAGCAGAACTCTCCTGTCTAGCCCGCTGCTCCCCTCAGCAGTGTGTTGCAGTCAGTCTGCCTGTTCTGTTCCCCACTCTGTTTCTGGTAAATGCTCTCAACGCAACTCATCTCTGGCCCATACTCCAGCTCTTGTATGCGTAAATAAATAAATCTTTTCAAAAAATGTCAACAAAAATGCTATTTTTAAAATCAGAACTATGTTTCTTCATTTATAATTGCAAAGTGTTTTATTTAAAAATTTGGTATATTCATTTACTAATATTACATAGACCACTTAAAATAGCTCATCATTTAAATATCTAATTAGGAAGGAGTAAAAATATTCAGAAGAAAAGAAATCCATATATAATATATACACACATAATATATATAATATGTAAAACAAATATATATATGATTACCATATACTTCAAAATATTATCTCTCTACTCTATCTCCCTCTCTTAAATCTATCTATAGACTTTATTGTAAATTTAGAACTTAGGGATGATTATTAATAAGATCCACAGAAATGGCAATTGAGAAATATTTGGTCTTCAAAGAATAAGAATTTTTTTAAGTAATTGTTATAAAGTGAAAATCAAAATCAACAAGCAACTATAAACCAGATAGTTTCTTCAGGGTGGGAGAAGGAAGTAGAGTCAAAACAGGGGTGGGAAGAGCACAAGAGACTATGGTGATGGTACACATGTGAATTGGTGGTGGGAATTTCATGGTGATTATAACCAAGATGAGAAAGCATACATTGCACAAAAATGAAGAATGATGTAAAAAATATACAAAATTAAAAATATAATAAAAATATTTTTTTTTAATTTGAAGTTTAGATCAGGGTTCTGGGAGGAAAGAATACCCAAAAAATATAATATCTAGAAATAGGAAGTTAAATTTCATTGATATTTAAATATTGATGGGATTGGAGCAATCCAATATGATTGATATATGCATAGATCATTTCTAACTTTATAGAGGAATACGAAGTTCTGAACCTCTCCAGTTGTCTTATTTGTTAACCATAAATTTGAGAAGGATTTTGAGTTTACAAAAAACTATTAAAAATTTAGTAGCTTGTTTTGAACATGGCTAATATGTAAAATAAGTTTATTTTAGCAGCTACTGAGGAAAAAAAAAAACACTTTTCTTTCTAATGATGTATTTTCTACTGTAAATATGTGTAAGATTCCATTCTGTAATGCAGATAATAACATTTGATGCTTTGACTTTAAAGCTATTTTTTTGTACATGAGAACCATCTTGATTATACAAACTCAGCCTTCCATATATTCCATGAATTATCTCACAACATTTAAGAAGGTGTCTCTCATGACAACCTGATGTCCCATCTAAACAATAATTTACTTTTGGAGACTTGGAATAAATTGACATCTCAAAATCTTAAAAGAGCTTCATTATGGCAAGTTCCTTAATTTGATTTACTTTAAGGAATACTTAATGGTTAAAGGTTCTTACTGTGTTGTTTTATTGAATTCTTGTTCTTGGTTCAAGATTGATCCACTTCAGCCTTTCAGCAGGGAGCAGTTTTCCAGCAAGGCCCAGCAGGATTCAAAATCAATAAGGTTAATAGATGTGGGACCACGCAGTCAGAGGTGATATAGCTGGCATTTCTGATGCCAATGAAGACAAGTTCTGATGTCACTTAGTACTGGCAATGATGTTACCTGCATAGCTGTTTTGTGTTATGTATTAACAGATGTGTGAATGGCCCATTAATCTGAGTTATTTGAAGTGGACTAGTTTAAATTTTTTTAATATATTTTACATTATTACAAAGAGCCATAATTTCTGAAATATCAAATGTTCCTTTAATATATAAAAGTAATGTTCAGTTCTCCCTTCTTTTTTTAATATCCCCACCCCCCATCCCCCCACCCCAGCAATAGATTATGACTTCATAAAATGTTAGCTAAAGAACTTAGAAGGTATTTTGTCTGGTGAAAAAAAAAAAAAAAACCTTTTATGAAAGGAAGTCCCCTAAAAAAAGGTGTTTAGATAACAAAATTTGGCAACTCAATATAGAAAACTTTCTTGTATCTAGTCATCTAAATAAAGCAACATGAAATATAAACTCACAAAGCCAAGAATGGATAGTGAAATTTTGTTCCTACTGTACTCTAGTAAGCCTTCTCTTTAAGAAGCATGTAGAAATCAAGAAATCTCTTACAATTTTTCTTACAAAATGTACCATTTATAGACATCCCACAGGAAGTAAAGCAGCTGACTACAGAGCAGGTACATTCATATCTTCAATGTTTCACATAAACATGTCAATAAATAAATAAAAGTACCATAAAGGTAATAATAATAAGTTGGAAAATCTGTCCCTCTGTCTTTGGGGAAAAACAGTACATATAATTTCAAATAATTAATGTTTATTCTACTGTTCAAATTATGGAATCATCTTTGCCAACTTAGTATTCATATCAGAATCTGTTCACTATTTCCTATTTTTATTTTTTTAAGAAAACAAACTAAACCAATGAATAATCAAATCTTTAATGTTTCAAGAATTTCCTTGAGAAACTCAATAGTGTTCACATATCCATCCTGAATGTATCCAAGTTTATTTCATCTTTAGCAGATTTGCCATATTCTCAAAAAATAATGTTTCCGTTAAATTTGGAAGCATCAGATAATCATTATTATCCTGTTCAGAAAAAACTTTGCCCATGGAATTAGAATGTACATAAGCAAAGTAAAGCAGCAGCTTGAATTACAGAATTCTTTTATTATCTCCCATGCTCATTAAATAGTAAAACATATTAGATTAACTTGAAAAGCTTCAAGTCTGAAGGAAAGTAGATTTTTTTTAATTACACTGGGAGATCTCCTGTTAATTAAGTTGTAATCAGTTAGTATTGATCATTATCCCTTTCTTTTATGATGAGGATGTTAAGGATGATGATGGTGGTGATGATGATGATGATGTAAAGTGCACACAAAATGATGGAAATATGTTAATCTGAAAAGGACTCTTTTGTATGAAGGTTTACATGGTGGTCTTGTAAATGCTAAGAAAAATGCAGAAGCAAACATACTGGGCTGTTAACTAATCCAAATGTAGGCATTTCCTTAATCTTAAATTTACCTTTCCATTTTCATGTTTGACATACTAGACAAACCTGTCCCGAATTTGAAATTGTTTGCTGAGGATAAATACCATTCTTCTTCTGCCTGCTCTCTTTTTTTTTTAATGTCTGTTATACTTATCTTGTAGTGGGAAAGCACTTTTTTTGCCAGTTGCACATTTTTAAAAATCATGTCTAATTTGAATAAATTAACATATTGTCATCAAAAATTAATTCTAAAAAAGGAATGATAACTAGGAAAGCAATTTAATTGTGTATTTTGTAAAAAGACAGAAAAAAACTTTGCCAGTAGCAGGGTAGCTCAGTTAATTTTATATGCTTTGATGTAAATTTGGGGGTTGCTTTAATTTCAAAACATATTTTTTCACTTAATAAGGGAGACAAAAGAAACTTTCAACCTGCATCTACAATTTATTATCTCAGAATGTTTTGGCTTCTCAAATGTGAGAACATGATTGTTTTTATTTCCAGGAGGAGATAATAACACTGAAGCAATAAAAAAGAGTCAAGGCAGCTTGCACAGCACAGGAAGTTCACAGCCAGAGACTTAATTTCTCACACAATGTGCTGTGCAATGGGCCCATTAACATAGATGAATAGGCTCTTTAAAGGTTTTTTTTTTTTTCCTTCTTCTTCTTCTTCCAGATATGCAGCTGCCGCTGAATGGTGATATGTTAATAAGGTACTCACTCGCCTATTCTTCAGGTACTCTGGCATTCTCTACCTAGGTAATCTCCATATAGGAAAAGCTATTAGGGGGTTGTATCTGCTACCATACCTTCAATTATATTAACACCTGCACTGATAATCCACGTAAGGTAAACTAGTAGGGGGCCTATGGCCTTAGTCCACCCCTTTTCTCCCTACAAAGTTACATCTTGGGGGAGGGGGAGAGAAAAAAAGGAAGAAGTAGAAGAAAAAAAAGGAAAGTCACTTTTATTACACATCAGTGGGAACCTTCTGAAAAAGCTTTCATGCCTAGGAAATTGTTATTTCTTCAAACAGCTGACAGCCTGCAGAGGAAACTCTTAATGGAAACCCAGATCCTGCATTGTTATGCATGGCCCTCATGTAGATTCAGGGGGGTGGATTAAGTTAGCTTCCAAAGGGTCTATTGTGTGTGGCATTAATTTGCAGAGCTCTTGATATTTGAGTTTGAAGGTTTATAACCTCAGTGTTTACTTAGATGAACTATATCCTAGGTTTGTTTATTTCCATCTGCAGTCTCTTATTTCCTAGTAAATGTTACATTTATATTTGTTAACAGTAAGAATGTTGTTATAAAATCTGAAAGAAATAATTACACATACTTACATTCATTCATTTGTAAACCCTTATGCCTGATGCTCCAGGGTCACCCTTTTCTTTATGTCTATAAATGATTATACAGATAAATTCATGTCTCAAAAACACATATGCCAGCAGCACAAAGATAATATTGCTTGGAATAAATGAATTGATCATTATTTATCCAAAAATGGTGACTTTCTGTGAAATTCACATAACCATCTCTTGTTTCATTCATATAGCAATATTATAAAAACATGCCCCCCCAAATCTGTGCCTTTTAATTCCAGATGAACAAATCTACTTTAGAACTGATCATCACTTTCTTTTGTTACTGCTTGAATGATTTACTTGTAAAGGGTCAGTTGCAATTTTGCAACTTTGAGGTTTATTTAGTGTTTCCAAATTGCTATTTGCAAGCAACTCTGTGTGGTGTTTTAGATGCAGGAAACCTTCAAAAGTTTCATCCTCCAAGATTAAATTGAAAATTTACATTTAGAAACTTGTTCAGCACCACCCCTAACCCTACTCTTCCTTTTTTCCCTCCCTGGATTGTATAGGCAGTTGTTAACATGATTTAAAATTCAATATGAATGGCTGGGGGGAAAAAAGGCATGCCCATTGGAACTTAACTCTGGTTTTAATCTGGATTTAGAGGCTCAAGTGAATAGAAATACATTATGCTTGCACAACTGAACTTTCCATTATTTCAAAACCTTTTTTATAGAAAACGTGTTGAATATTTTATTGCACATTTTTTTCTATTGGTTAGTATTTTTGATGTCTAACAAACGTCTAATAATTTAAAATGTTATTCTTCATGGAATTATCTATGTTAGCATTTTTATTAATAGGTTTTGTGATATGGTAATGAGATCATTTACTATCTTAAACATCAGCGACCAGAGGACCTAGTTCTGGCTCTACATCATCTTGTATTGGTCTATGAACACTTTTGGGTCTGACTTTTTACATCTATAGAAGGTAGAGTGATAATGTGATTTCTGAGGTCTCTGTGCAATGATTCTCACCAAACTGTAAAACATCTTTCTTATAGAAGGAACTCCCAACAAAGCTAATATATTTGGACCTTCCTTACTTTGAAAAATTTGATTCGTCTAACTACAATTTCTGGGTTTGTGCATTTATTACTGTTGCTTATAGCTGCCAATATTTGTGTCACCTACTATATATCATTTTTATTTCAAGAGTAAACTGTTGATTGGAAAACTATTTTTGGGAAATTTCTGACAAACCTTGTTGAAAACACACTGTTTCATTTGAAGCAAATTTTTAGGATATGTTTAACCTGCCAAGTAAACTTGGAAGATGGATCTTATTAACATTGGATTGTTTGTTTTTGTTTCATCATACTGGTATTCAGGATGTTCCTGTTTCCTGAAGGTAGTCTATCCCAAAATAGAACTTAATTGATTTATTCAGAAAACATTTCCTAAGCACCTATTATATGCCAGACATTGTGCTATATACTAAAGATGAGGTTATACTGGAAAAATGGCTCCTGTTCTTGGGTAGATTATTTAGGAATAAGTGCCTCTCATACTGTAGACACATAGCAAGTGCTTACTGAATAAATGTAGTCACATATGTAAGTATGAATAAGTAAAGTATACCCTTAATGGATTTGTGTTTTGCTTAATGTAGATAAAGTATATATTTGGTTCTGTTCATTTAAGCAGTAATCAATTGCTGCTGAGTTGTAAAATTTTATTAAAGAAATTAAATAGTAAATGTTGATATGAAAGGTGAGAACCATTATACACACTGCTTTTAAATGCTTACCAATATATGTTGATTCCAAGTGATTTAATGTGTGCAGAATAGCTGGCTCCTTATGCTTCATTTGATGTAGATTTGTCAGAGTATTATATATAAAGTTATAGTGTAGGTGTAACAACAACAATAAGAAAACACTAGAATTGCAAATGCCACCCATAAGCTGGAGAAAGAACTCTATGGCTCAATACCTGGCACCAAAAGAAAGAGATAGAAATCAACTTCTAGTTACTGCATAATGATAATAAAGTGAGCAAGACAGTAATGATGACAGTTGTTTTATATACTAAGCTTACTAAACACCAAATTTTGTCCTGAATTTTGGGAATACAAATAATTCCCAAAAATATTTCCCTGATAACCCTTGGAGATAGGCATTATTATCCCCATTATACAGGTAAATGGATTGAGGTATAAAAAAAAATAGTTTGTTCATCACAAAGGTGACAGATGTAGAGCTTTACCCCTTTACCCTGCACTGCATTATTATTCTTATCCTATTATGCCCTGGTGGGTCTGATGGTTGCTAACATTGTTTTTTTCTGCAATTCCTTAGGAGACTTCTGGGTACAAAAAACAAACATTAATCACAGCTTAGTGCAAGAATGGATTTCAGGACTACAATCTCTCAAAGAGAAATCTGTTAAGCTTTTGTCTAAAATCTAGAAATATAATTTTTTCATGTCAATAACTGCAAAAATTATAGAGAATTATATTGGAATATCAAATGTGTCTGCTTCTTAAAACTGTATGTATGTGTGCGTTTATGAATAATATGAAGAAGATGGTAATGATTTAACAGTGGTTTGATGAAACTTGCATACTGACCTATTTAGAGAATAGCACCTGTATGTAATCATCATAACAAGAAGTATGAACACCTACATTTGAATGAAAAACATAAAAGAACACATATTTTAGTATTCCAAAATGGATAGAAGGTTGGAGAAAAAGAGCTACAAACAGGTTGGTATTAAATGTCTGATCCACTACTTTAACAACTGTAAAAACATATTTGATCACTGATGTTATTTCTGGAAAGGTCAATATAATACTATAGTTTTGCACACAACATGCTCTCTTCATGCTTCTAGAGCTACCATTTCTTATTTATTTTACCAGCAGGATCTTGTTATCACAGTTTGTTGACATTTAAAACTATAAATTAGTAAATTGATACATGTAAAAAGAAAACTTGAACCTAGCTTTAGTTAAAATTTTGTGAACATAGAAACTTGCCCTTAGGTCTTTTCAAAAATATTACAAATAAAACCAAAGTTGGCAAATATTATTAAAATGAAAACATAAGGAATAATTGCTATTTAATAAGTGCAGGTACAAATAATGGAGGGAACATAAATATTGGATCTCAGCCTGATTTGTTTGAAAGAGGTGATTTAGAACAAATACTTGCTAACACACTTATCGTTTGCCCTTAAGGCAATACCTTTATCATTAGGCCTTTATCTTCCTCTGTATCAGATGTGGATGAGAATGCATGCCTTTCAGCTTTGTAGTAAGAGTTCAAGGGAATATGTATGAAGCATTGAACACAGTGTTTATACTTAATGTTGAATAATTGGTGGTCACATTTTTGTAATGACTAGATGCCTGGGAAATCAAAAACTCAAGAGAAGAATGAAAAAGGATATTAGTAATAGAAAGATAATGCAATATATAAAAAGATGATTAAAATGGACAGCCTTCAAGGAAAGAAAAACATGTCAAAAGTCAAAATACTTAAAAAAAGGGCAACAATACAAAACTATGGGGAAATTAAACAAAAACAAGAAAATTCGATTTTATATGGAACTTTTGTCAAAGAGCAGTTGGACAATGTATAAAGAACAATATGATATAGCAGAAGCCCTGGGAAGTCTTGAAAAGAAAACAAAAGAAAAACAAAGAAACATGGGAAAGACAGGGGAAAAAAGCAAATACAGAGAATAAAGGTTTGACGTGTACATATGTCCAAGCCAGTAGAAAACACAGAACTCTGCTTTTAATTTTGACAAAAAAGAAATACTATAAAAAGGTATAACAATGTTAGAAAATTTTAAATTATCAAGTTAAAGCAAATGCGATGATTAAACATGATATGTATGTGTTTTAAATATATATGGAATTTTAGCTTTGAGGCACAGAGAAATCATTTGATTTGATTATAAATGTACCTATTAGATGCTAAAAATGAGAAACTTGTTGTTTACTCCCAGAGAAGACACATTTCTCAAATTGCAGTTATATTAATAGATACAATAGAGCTTTTATTATTTAAAAACACCCATAGCATCATTTTGTTGAATAAATAAAACAACAACAAAATTATTTCCAGCCATACATCAAGGCACCTAAAAATTCTTTGGGGATCAATTCCCTTCTGTAGCAGTGTAACATGTGTATAGCTACCACAAATCTAAAGGCAAATAGACTTGTTCTTCATTTGTCCTTGCTAATGAAGTATTTGTTTGCTGCTGTTAATTTTTTTCGGAATATGCCAATTCAAAAATCTCACCCTGACCACATTTTTGAGTTGTTGAACCTCCCTGCCCTTGTGATTCCATCTATAAACACCAGAGAAGCTCTCTCATTACCAAACTAGTTGCCTGAGTCCTTAAAGCTGAGTCCCCTCTCCTGCAGCTGGAGGCTGTTCTCAGCTCTCTGCTCAGCCCCCAACGCAGTGAAACAGGCTGGCGACGCCGTCACTAAGCTCTAACTTCCACAGCCTGCAGACTTTGAGAACCGTTTTGGAAGCGTGGCAAGACAAGAGAGAAGCAGAGGTAATCCTTCTGTTTCTATATCCATTTTTTTTTTTTTTTAAAGAATCAAATAGTTCCATCTGGAAGGAACAACTGGGCAAAAGGGGGGGAGGGAAGAGAAGTTCAGCGCCAAAACGGATAAACCAGAAATAAATTCATTAGGCTAGGAAATAAAGTACCAACACGGAAGAGCCTCTGATGTATCTTTTTTTTTAATGAAAGCCTAATAAAAATGAATGAACTATTATTTTTAAGAACTATATAGGAAGGAAAAGTGCCAGTGAAGGTTTTTTTTTTCATGGAAAGTAAACTGCAGCCTAATATCTAATCACAAGAGAATTTGTGGGGTTTTTGTTTGTTTTTTTAATCTTACTGGAATTCCAAATTGTAAAGGACTTTAGAGATCATATTGTCTGTCTTGAATGATCACACCTTCTTTTTTTTTTTCTTTTTTTTTTCTTTTTTTTTAAAGGGCTATCTGCAAAGTTTTGGACCAGACCTCTTCAGACAACTGGAAGCACAGTGTACCCAGGTGGTGGATCTTGTCTGTGGCAATATATTTTTCTGTCTGTCCAATTGAATATCGCTGCAAAGGGAATAAAATCCCATGTAATCTCCAGCAGTGACAATTTAATCAGTTGTGTAAGGGGAAGAAGCAGAGTCCCCTCATTTTCATATTTGCATATTTGATTTTTGCATTGGGGAATACAGGCTATCTTTTTCTATTACTTCCCCTTCAATTTTAATATTTAACCCTTTTATGAGCAGATTTTTATTGTGGTAGGAAATACTGAGTCAAACTGGTCTAAAAAATATTCCATTTCTGATATAAAACACTCAATGCAGCATGCTCTGTGTAACATTTTGCCTACAAGGATTCTATATGCCAGACATGGCTCCCATACACCCAGCTTCTGCACGTGATGCATCCACGATTAACATTTAGAGATCCACCCTGAAAATGCAGGCAAATGTTAGAAGTACAGTGCAAACGGATGAGAACTGTACAATAATATGTCACCCCATTTTGTTAAAATTTCTGAAAACGAGAAATGTGTTCTGAGAAAGTATGGTTTCTAAAATACCTTATATCTGTGGGGTCAGATTTTATGCTGTTGTAGAGGAGCTATAAATATTGTTAAATTAATAAAAATCCATTGTTTTACAATCTACAGAATGATATTACTGTCCATAAAATAGCAGCTGATGATGGGATAGATTTTAAGACAAACTAGATGCAAGTAATTTGAAATCTTCATCAGTTATCCTTGTATGACCCCCATGAGTGTATTAAAAATCTATTCAGTAATGTTGAATTTGAAATAGAGGAACATGATGACTGTTTTTTGTTGTTGTTTGTTTTTCTTTTTAATGCATCAATGCATGTTAGTCTCTACTTGTGAAAGCCCCCAAAGTATGCTGGGTAATTTAAAAAAGGGTGATGTTCTACTTGCTTAATAATTAAAATTTCTTTATTAAAACTGAACTCTGAAGTCAGTATTTAACAGCACAAACAATACTGATTTTGATTTTATGTAGTTTTGCAAAAAGATATAAAAATATTAAAAGTTTTGAAGTTTTCTGTTCATTAATTCAATCCATGCCTGTATTCACACACTAATTAATACACACACATGTGCATGTGTGTGTACACACATACACATATGCTAACTGTTGCTCATCACATTCTATGACAAATTGCTAAATTTGGAATTCTGAAAAATATGTGTTTTATTAAAAAACAGAGTAGATTGTTTTTTTAATTTACATCCATAAAACAAGTGAACTAGCACTATACAGACATTTGTAATCATTTGATGACAGGTATAAAATGTTTTGGGAGTTAGCATAGATTCACAATAAATTCAAGCACCTATCAAGTTTTAATACGCTCTTGTTTATTTAAATATGCATTCTGATGATCACCCTTTCAAAGAGGTTGCAAATATATGAATACATGATCCAATGATTACATATTCAAATTAACCCAGTTTCTTTGAATATGGTCTAATGATTGAATGATTCCCCAAACACTGCAACTCCTCAGGGAAATATGCTGATGCCTCAGCACATATCTCAAAGCCTGGAGAGTGCTAGATCTACCTAGGATGCCTTGCAGCATGGAAACTCTGCTCTAACTAAACACAAGTTTTAGACCTTAATCACAATGCCTAGGTTCACACTAAAGCAATTAACCAACTCATTGCTTTCACAAGAGCCAACCGCATCAGTATCTTTCTTTGAGGCAAACTGACAAAACTGGATAGAGCAATGACTCAGGTGGATTTGATTACCTAAGAGGTACAAGACTCTGAATGCAGACTTAATAATTTCAGAATAGGAATTTCATCTGCAATTTATTTTTTATAAGTTGCCATTTCATATTCAACATTTTAAATTTAAAGATTAAGGTGAAATAAATTATTCCATTAAACAATTGACAAGTTGTTAAGAGTTGCCAAATATCAAAGTGAAGACTGAGACCAAATGATAATGATCTGTTTAATAATTTGGAATTTTTCGGTTAGTTTTGATTTATTTTTTATAAGGGGGTGGGAAAGGGCTAAAACCTAAAATAATTAGACTTACTTTGAAAATTTAAATGAGATTTTAAAAATATCTAAGGAAAATGTAATTTGAAATTGAGTGGCCAATTTAGATAAGGTTAGAAAGTTGTGAGTGTATACATATGAATACATAAATGTTTATAGGAATGTGTACTTTTTAAAGCTAGTTATTTCACTAGTAACTGTTGTACTTAGTGACATATCAAATGTAAACTCAAGATCTTCTAGTATTTTCTTCTTGGTATCCTAATGAGATGCCTCTGCAAGCATGTTAATAGTATTTTTGGTTAGTATCATTAACATGCTTTTTCAAAAAGAATAATACTGAGGGAATTTCAAAGTTTGTCCAGTTTTAAAGACAAGTATATATAAAAGATCTGAGCAATAGAAATTTCCCAATGGATTTGACATTTCTTAGCATATTCTTTGATTATCCTAAATATTCCTCATATGCTATTAAAATGTACTAAACAACAAGGGGCATACCTCCCTTAAAATGCTAAGGATTTCTTGCTTCCAGTATGTGTTGACCAGAAAGAAATCTGGGAGGTTATGTGGTCTGATGAACCTCATTGGAGCTATATCCCATTCTTGAATGCAAACATATGCATTGGTATGAAAAACTATTTAAGTTGTCAGACTGAATACCCCAAAATTTTGGAATTCAGCACTTTATTTTACCACCTTCCACAAAGGTAAGTAAACTCATGGAATTTTAGTGTTAATGAAGTTGAGACGCTCTTAAGTAAAAGCATTTATAAATTAATATGGAGATTTATTTTTTAAGGTTTTCTGATGATTTGGCTTGAATCAGAGAGGACATTTAAAAATTTTGCTAAAACGTTTCCCTGAATCTTACTTTTAAGTCTGAAAGTCCCATGCACTTTTTTTTTTTTCTTTTTTGTGCTCAAATATTTAGATAAATGATAAAATAGTTTATCCAGCGCTTTGGCAAAATAAATTCCAACCAAAGTCCACAATCATCCTGATTCCTAATATTCAAAGCAAAATGTTCTGTAATTTTGCATTTCCAGTTGACCTAATGAGTGTCTGAAGGAAGTAAAGTATCTAGGAATCTGAGGAGGAAAAATGCTGTAGAGACCACATTTTCTCACCATCACTTAGAAAAACCTGAAGGAGATCAGGTTTTTTTTTTTCTTTTTTTTTCTTTATTTTTTTTTTCTGTTCTAACAGAAAAATAGACATATATAAATAAGTCTGAAGAAGTATCTATGGAAAAACTTTTGGCAATATGGAGTATAGTTATAGCCTGTTCGAGGGTTGATTAAAAGCTGACTGTGACTGGAACCTCCTCCCATTTGCTACTAGTTGAGGCTGCTGCTGTAGAAGAGGCTGCCTCTCCCCACAGCCTGATGTTCCCAGCTCACTCTCCTCCTTCAGTCTATTCTTGGCTGTGGATTCCCTTGTGCTCTTTGTGCACTTTAAGTTTAATTTTGCATTTAAAAACTCAATTGGCTCATCTGTTAAGCATTAAGCAGCTCCCTTTTGAGCCACAGGGGGAGCCCTGGGAAAACCCACAGCTGCTGGAACATGGAAAATGGGTTTAAAAAAACAAAACCATTTTGAAACTTTAAAGCATTTTAGCAGCCGTGGATTTCCCAGTCCTTCCCCCAAAATGGCTCATCTATTTAACTTTTATCTGGTATTGGAAAACACAAACCAGAGCATTAAATAGCCCTCAAATGACTTTTTGTTTAATACAAAATGATAGTAAAAGCTAAGCAAAGCCATGTGGGAGGATCTTGCAGAGAGCTATGGCATAGTCTCCCTCCAGTTACAGAAACAATTTTGAAATCCAGTCATGCCTGCTGGAAACACAACCTTTGCTCCACTCACTTAAATGTCCCCGCCCAAGAAGAGGTGGGGGCAAGTTCAAAAAAAGTCCAAATCCCAGCTTAGAAAATGACAATAAGATTGATGGCAAAGTTAATAGGCTGGGGATATTAATGAAATGTTTAATGTTTCATAATGATTTGTCAATGACTAAAAGTTCTTGTTTGATTATAGTCAGATAGGCTTTAGATAAATTTAAAGCATCATTTTTCTCCACATTCCCCAAACATTTCTCTAACTAGCCTGAAGTCACTAAGGGAGGGCTTCAAGTCCCCTAGTTAGTCATTTGAATAATGGTACAATGCATCAATTAAAATCAAAATATTCTTTGGGAGGGTGAAAACTGCATGCCTGCTATTCCTATAAATACTTAATAGGGACAAAAGTTCCACATTGTTACTGAGTAAATAAGAGGTTAAAGGAGATGTCTTTGTTTTTTTTTTGTTGTTGTTGTTTGTTTGTTATTTGTTTTTTAAGATTTTATCCATTTATCCAAGAGCTGGGGTACAGGGCAGAGGTGCAGGAGGGTGAGAGGACTCACCAGAGACAGAGCAGGGAGCAGAACAGGCAGATCGACTGAAACACACTGCTGAGGGGAGCAGCGGGCAAGACAGAAGAGGTCCGCCATGCCACATGGGCCTCTCCTCAGCCGGCAGGGAATTGAACCAGCGCTGCAGAGGCTGCAGACAGCCCCACAGCTCTTCGCTCAACCCACTGCGCCACCGGGGAGGCCCAAAAAGAGATGTCTGAATCATAAAAACTACCCAAGGAAATTTCTTCATCCTGGGTGGAGCCTGATATGAGAAATCCTGTGTAACCAAAATATAGTGGAGCATGGACATGAAGAAGACCTAGGATATCTTGAATTCCTAATAAGGGCTACACTGATTGGAATTGGACAGGGCAGGTGGAAAAGAAGCATGCTTAGGAAATTGGAAAGGCACAGCAGCAATTATTTCCTTACCATTTTTCTATGACTTTTGCCATAATGATAATCACAATTCTTATTAGAATTCAGGTATTTTAACTCAGGGACTGTGAAAGTGCAAGTCTGATGAATAAATGATATCCAGAATATCTCTCATCCAAATTCATTCATTCTACACCTCAGTATCAGATTCATAAGTAGATTTATAGAAGTTTTGATTCCCAGTTCAATTTTTATCTAGCGATATCATCTTTGAGAGGTATATCAGTGTTACCTGGGGTGAGGATGGATTATTTAGTTTGTGAGTATGCTTTATGGAGAATTTTTCACTACATAATTTTAAATAAACATATATTGAAAATTTTCAATTTCAATATTATATTTTCTTCTTTATCACTGCCCAGTATATCCTCGAAAACATTATTATATATTGATATGATGTTGTAGTAGGAGGTTGCATATATACCACTGATGACTCAAGTTTTATGATGTTCTACAGAAGGACTGTACATAATTCTGCAAGGCTGGATACTAAAAAATGGTATAATAAATTTGTAGTGGAAATAAAATTACATAATACTCAAGCCAATATGTACACTGACAAATTCTGAAATTATGAGGAAAGAATTTAAAGGGGATCTTCAGTATTGAAAGATCAGACAAGATGTCCATTTACCTATTCTCAAGCTTGAATATTAAAGCTTCAATTTGGGATAATGAAAATAATATATCTATAAATATAAAAGAGAGAATATTCATTTTTTTAAAGATTGATTTATTTATTTATACAAGCACTGGGTACAGTCAGAAGCGTGGGAGGGGGAGAGAATTCACCAGAGCCAGAATGGGGAACAGAACAGGCAGACTGATGAAATACACTGCTGAGGGGAGCAGCGGGCAGCAGGAGTGGTCTGCGCACCATGTGCGACCCTCGCTGGCAGCCGGGGATCAAACCGGCGCTGCAGAGGCTGCAGGCAGCTTCACAGCCCAGCGCTCAACCGCTGCACCACCAGGGGAGGCCCTAGACTATTCATTTTTGTATTCAAAATTATTACCAGGATAAGCAAATTTTTATTAAACACCTACTATGTATCAGGTACAGTGTACCAGGCATACTAGCTTTCTGTGTCCAGGGATAAAACTAGTGACCAGTTTCTATATACTTTAATTACTATACCCATTTCCTTCTACTTGGTCCATGTTGTTTGAATTTCAATTGCTATTCCAAGTTTGAGAAGGGGTATTCAAAGCTTATACACTGATGTCAGAATTAAACTACTCTATCAGTTAGGGTTTAAATATATAGTTTGCAGTCTTTACATTTATATTCTCTATAAGTAAATGAAATCCATTTAATGGAGCAGAAGTTAAATAGAGAATAAACAGTGACTGATCTAAATTGGAAAGTAGAGATAGTCTCTAACAATGCTTTTTGGATTATTACACTTTCTTTTCCTCTCTCATTTTAGTTTTTATTTGGATTATGGCCATATAATCTCACATAAGTCCAGAAGCTTCCTTTATACCATAGAGGTAAAGGGTAAAGGTGAGAACATAATATGTTGAACAATTCCAGAGGAAAGGTTGATCTTCATCATGGCTTAGTGTATGTATGACAGAGAAAGCTCTGATTACCGTGACTTAGGTAATATGCCTTATCCCTGCACCCAGATAGTGACCAGTGACTGTAGCTTACTGTGGCATTCTCTTATAGGAATGTTAGCACACTGTGGCTTATTTATTATGATTGACCCTTCTCCAAATCAATTGATTAGAGTAAGGAAGCATATGGAGGTTAAATAAATCGTTCAAGGTGACACAACTAACAACTAACGTCTTAGCAGAACTAGGTATCAAATCCAATGAATTTTGTTTCAGAATCAGTGCCAATATATTTTATATTACTATAGCTATATACAATTTCTTTTGTACAGCCTATATCTGGTATCTCTTATTATCTGCAATTTTAGAGATTTTTATTGTGAGTATGCAACATATTTATAACTGCACCAACAACCCTCAGCTTATAAGCGGATATATTGACAAATGCTTAATCATGGAAATCACTAGTGTGCTGATGACCTTGTTCAGACCTTTGAGTTAGTGATCCTTGAAATTGCCCTTTTTCAAAAATTTTGATAGGAAATAATAAATCTCTCATTGTTAAGTCATTTTGGTTAAATATCCTATTATTTGTAGCTATAAACATTCTAGCTGGCACTGAGCTATAAATTGTGGGTGTTTCATTTGATTTGTCTTGGATTAATCCAAGTCTTGTTGAGCAATTTGAGACAGAGTAGCATTCAGGATGGTAAGTGACTTAAAAGAGAATGTGTTTTTGTGGGGAGGAGAGAGGAAATGTACAGGAGACACTATACTGTGTTCAACATATTAATGTTCATACATGCAGGTGGAAATATCAGATCAAAAGTGGAGATCAGAGACTATCATACAGACATAATATCTAGGTTAATAAAAGTCAAACCACCAAGAATATTTTCATTTTTTTCCCTATACCTTACTTGTAAATGTGTCAACTACTTTCAATACATCCAACTATCTGATTATTTATTAAATGTTCAATAAAATTAATTTCTAATATTGTTCCCTATATACTGGATTTCGAACCCAGCGTCTCTTTCTTAAAACATGTCAATGGTTTTCCAGCTCACTCATAGGAAATCAAGCTTGATATAAAGGATAAACTACTTTGTTCACAAAGAATGCATTTTACTTTTTTTTCCTTTTCATTCCCATCTAGATACATAATTCTTTATTATATAAACATTTCCCCTCTCCTCTGTAATATTCTATTTTGTGAGCCCCTCCATGGTTTTCTTTTTTCTACAGATTATGTACATCAACGCCCCACTGGAGAAGCAATAAAATAGGAAGTTCTAAGATTTCTCAGATTGGGGAAAAGACAATTGGAGGGGAAGGAAGGACATGGGAGGGGGATATCTATAGAGAGAAAATTAAATTAGTAAATTTTTGTTCCATTGTAGGTCATCTTGATGGCCAGGATGGGAATATTTTGTGAGAGGAGGTAAGTCCATCTCAGTGACTGTTGATGAGAGAAGCATTATCAAATGACCTTTGGATGTGGTGACCTTAGTAAGAGCTATCTTGGAAGTATGATGCTGATGGAAACAACTAGAGTGGCTTCAAGAGAGAGAAGGTGAGGAAATGCAATGAGAACAGGTCATCCATCCACTGCTGCAGTTCATTTGTGTAGGTGAGAACAGAGTTAGGCAATGGCTGAGAGGGACACGACTGGTTGTTGTGAAATGAGTGAGACTAGTGCACATTTAAAAGTTGAAAATGATCTTCTTGGACTAACTGGAAAAGAAAAGAAACAGACAAACAGACAGTGTCCATTGTTCTTCCCAGATGAAACAGTGGGGGGAAAAATCTAAGCTCTGGTAGACATTACTTTAGACTACTTTAAGACAATTCTGATTTAAAAAATAGGAGATAAAGAGAAGAGTTAGATGGCATGCTTATAATTTTTCAGATTTTAAACATTCAAGAATAGTACATTTTATTTAGACAATTTGTATTACACTTATTTATTATTTCCTTAGACCAGTTTTTACATATTTGAAAATAACAAAGCAAAATCCAGATTGACCAAAGGAGGAAGGGTCCAATGGATTATTTGGAAGATTATATATGCTTTGGTCATGGGTGTGGTGTGGTAATATACATCTGAAGAGGTGTGAACCTGCACCTCTAAATCAAACACACTGTTGTAAACTAATATTGTCTCAATAAAAAAAATTACAAAAATAAATGTTTTTATATGGCAGGTAAAATCATAGTTCAGCTAATTATTTGCTCTAATAATAAATACCAGAAGCAATAACCAAAGGTCAAGCTCCTAGAGTCTTTCATGTTGACCTTTGTTCTATTATGAACTTTAAAATCTGTTTTACATCAGATCCTGCAGGAAATAGAATAGGAGAACATGGGAAAGGAATATATTCTGCTAAGGTTGTTTTAGCAGGAGTATTGAGGTTACCAAAGAGAAACAAACAGCACTTAGTGAGGGTTTTCAATATGAGTAAAAACACTTTGATGTGGAATGATTTTTAAAAAGTAAAAGAAATGTACAGATTTTATATAGAAAATATCAAAACAAAATCCAGATTGACCAAAGTTATGACAAAAAGGAAAGTTACAAAGAAGTGAGTGTGGGTAAAGTAATAGAGCATAAAGAGTATTTATAAGTCTTTTATTATGATTCATTGTAATCATTAAAGACCTTTATTTATTCCTGTGAAGTTTTAAATTAAGCACCTTTAAAAAAAGAATTGTGTGGTAAATTTAGAGGAATACGTATAAAATATGATAAATTATTCCAGGGCCCACTTTTGGGATGTTATGATGTACTTCATTAAAATTTCAGAAAAATATTCTGCTTTTGCTATGTGAAACATCTTAGTATATAATGGATTTTATAATTTCTATTTCTCCTCCCATTCCTATCATTCTCTAAGATGTGTTATTGGTATGGTATCATTTACCTATTCCTAACAAGGTTAACAGCAAAGTTAATTTGTCAAAAGTTCCAATGGGGCTTCCCAGGTGGCGCAAGAGGTTAAGCACAGCATTATGAAGCTATGTGAAGCCTCTGCAGCACGAGTTCAAACCCCGGCCAGGGAGCTACCCACATGGCGCAGACCTCTTCTAACTTAGCTGCTGCTCCCCTCAGCAGTGTATTTCAGTCAACCTGACTGTTCTGTTCCCCACTCTGTCTCTGGTGAATCCTCTCACCCCCCCACACCTCTGGCCTGCACCTCAGTTCTTGTGTGCATAAATAAATAAATAAATCTTTCAAGAAAACAGTTTCAATGGATGTTGTATGGTAATTATAGTAATAAGTAAACAGTTGGACAGCTACTTCAGCAGAGCCTATCTGTATGAACTAATATTTAACACACTCTTGTGAAAACTATTACCTCATGTGTTGCTGCTCAACATAAAGGGCATAGCTGGAAGGGCAAAAGACTTACCATAGTAATTTACTCCATGTAAGTAGTTGTTCAGTTTCTGTAACTGTAAACTTCTTTAGCTTTAGGGCTTGGAACTAGCGAGAAGGACACAGTGCACATTGAATCACTGCCCATCTGGTAAAGATCACCACATCATTCATGATTCATTTTAAGTCTTTCATATTCTTTGAGTCTTTTTTAAAACTCTTTCCCTCTAGTAGAACTTATTTTTCCCTTCTTGCCTTCCATTCTTGGGACAAAAAAGAATATTCCTAACTATTCCACTTATTATTAAAATTATTCAATACATTTATGCATAATCCTAAATGATATTTATAATTCTGATTCTTTGCACTAAGATTCTTAGAATGGGTATCCCTCTGATTTGTCCTGTAATAATAAGCAATATTGTATGTGAAAGGAACTTACAAAAGCAGTAATCACATATTAGAGTTTGACCATATATATATATATATTTATATATATATGATTTATTTATTTATTTATGCATACAAGAACTGGAGTACAGGCCAGAGGTGTGGGTGGTGAGAGGATTCACCAGAGACAGAGTGGGGAAAAGAACAGGCAGAACGACTGGAATACACTGCTGAGGGGAGCAGCGGGCGAGACAGGAGAGGTCTGCTGCGCCATTTCGGTGGCTCCCTGACTGGCTAGGGATCGAATTCTTGCTGCAATGGCTGCAGTTAGCTTCATAGGTTGCATCTTAACCCCTTGCACCACCAGGGAGGTCCCTGACCAGATATTTTAAATTTGTGAAGATGTCACAATTAAAATAAACATAAAATAGCCCTAGATATATTTCTTAAAAATCAAAAAATCAGGGGCCTCCTTGGTGTCGCAGCGGTTGAGCACTGGGTTGCGAGGCTGCCCGCAGCCTCTGCAGCTCCGGTTCTATCCCCGGCTGCCAGGCGAGGGTCCCACATGGGGCGCAGACCTCTCCTGCCGCCCGCTTCGCCCCTCAGCGTTGTACTTCGGTCCTTCTGCCTGTTCTGCTCCCTGCTCTGGCTCTGGTGAATTCTCTCACCCTCCCATGCTTCTGACTGTGCCCAGTGCTTGTATAAATCAATCAATCAATCAATCAATCAATCAATCTTCAAAAAAAATCAGTTTTATATTAATTTCAAAGTATACATTGACTTTGTTTTCTTAAAACCATTCTACATTTTCTGCTAAGAGTAAACTAGGCATAAGAAAACAATAATATCTTCAGAAAATATTATATTACTTTAAATACATTCAAATCATAAAAATTCTGATGCTGAGTTAATTTTAAAAAATAACCTACTTTCTTTTTAGTAAAGTTTCGATTGCCAGTTTAAGCTTTTAAAATATTTTTTATTGCATTCTTAGTAATTTCCCATGGAAGCATTTCCAAAAGCTTAGCAAAACATTTATAACTTTATAAAACCTTTTAAATTAATTTATAACTTAGCTATGAGGTTCTTTTGGGGAGATTCAAAACAGTGGGTGACCCTATATCCATAATGCATATGCTTAAATGTTTTATTACAACGCAGTGAATTAGGATGGAATTACTTAACTTTAGATATCAGCATTTCATTTAACTGCAATCTATTTGGCCCTTAAACTAATTTAATTCCATTTTATTCAATTGCAAGCTCACTTTTGTGTGTTCTGTTTAATTTTCAACATAGAATGGTTGCAAGTAGGAAATATGGGAAAATACTGCCCAGTTCTAACAATTTTCTTAGCATTTTCTCCAAATAGATGTTTAAGAAGATCAATGTTTCCTCATAATCTTGATTAGTGACACATTGTCTTGATGACTTCTATGCTCAATTGTACCTCCTCGTGGTCCAACATTTTGGTCTCAGTTGTTACTTTGAAAATGAACAGTGTGCAGGTTTACCCTGATAGCACATTGCTACAGTCATAAATGTCTTTTATGTTTTTTGTCCCAGAGTGACCTTACACTTTTTAAGTTACATGTGCTGTCTAATAAATGCTTTAAAGGTTATGTATTTTACTCTATGAGGCATTACAATCACATTCACATGATGATCTATATAATATTCTCATTGCTCATCTCTAACTAAAATTAAATTTTAACTTGGATCTCCCAAGTTAATACAAATGTTACAGAGAGATGTGCTTTAATATCTAAATAAATAAATATTTAATATCTAAATAAATATTTTCTAATTTTGTTATCTGAAATGTAACCTGCAGTTTTTTTTTATCTTTTTTTTTTAATTGAGGTGATATTGGTTTACAGTACTTATGGTTCAGAGTTGTAGGATCAAACATTTTTAGGTAAATGGTAGTGTACCACTCCCACTACCATGGTACCCATTGTCCTCCACCATAGTCCATTGGTTTTCCCTCCACACCATGGTCTCCACCTTCTCCCTGTCTCCCTGGTAGCCTTCAATTCTATAGTAATAATTCTAGGATGCGTTATTGGTTTCATTCCGTCTGATCACTTTCTTTGTTTCTCTATACCCCCATATAAGTGAAACCATTATCTTTCTCCTCTGATTTATTTTACTTAGCAGTATCACCTCAGTTCTACCCACATTGTCACTAATGGCAAGGAGTTCATCGCATCTTGTTTATAACTGAGAAGTATTCCATTGTGTGTGTGTGTTTTATATGTATATATGTGTATGCATGTATATATACATACATATATATACATGCATACATACATACCACATCTTCCTAATCCACTTATCTTGGGCACTTACGTTGTTTTTGTAACTTGGCTATTGTCAATAATGCTTCAATGAACACAGTAGTACATATGTCCCTTCAAATTAGTGTTTCTACGTTCTTTGGGTAGATACCTAGGAATGGAATTATTGGATCATATAGTAGATCTGTTTTTAAAAAATCACTATAATGTTTTCCATAAAGGCTGGACCAGTCTGCATTCCCAAAAGTGTATGAGGGTCCCTTTTTACCTCACTGAGATTTTCCTATGTGAAAGATTATATAGTCTTCTTAAAAATAAAATTCCCATGGAAACTGAAACAAAAAATCTATGTTACAGGATGTTATATTGGGCTCTTTCAACTCCAGTTTATCAGAGGTCATAATATTCAGTGGCAATTACTCTTTCATTTAACTATTGAGGGCCTCTTCAAAGAATGCAAGTCTTGCAAGGGAGAACCTAAAAATCTGTTTTATAATTCTTAACCACTAGCAGCCTCCACCTCATATTAAGTACAGATTTAAATTACATACAGGATAGGTCAATAATGAGAAGGTGGCTTTTTACTTGATAGAATTATTGATGGCTGTGGAGTACCACCTGTGCCTCTGTGGAAGAAAAAAAAAATGCTCCAAACTCACCTTAAGTCTTTTGTGAAAGAGACATTAGTGAAACCACCCAGACAGTTTGATAGGTATTCCCTAAAATACCAGACATATTACTGAGAAATTTAAATGATGCAAATTATATAAAACTCCTTGTGTCATTAAAATAAAGTATTATTATGGATGGTTAGAGTATTTCCATTGACATTTTCAAAGCTACTTTGGTGGGTAGTGTTGTAGTATTGACATTGAACCTGTGACAGGTATTTCACTGTCAAAACTTGGAAACTGGGCCTCCGTGGTGGCACAAGTGGTTAAGATGCAACCTATGAAGCAATCCGCAGCCACTGCAGCACGAGTTCGATCCCCAGCCAGGGAGCTACACACATGGTGCTGCAGACCTCTCCTGTCTCACCCGCTGTTCCCCTCAGCAGTGTATTTCAGTCAATCTGCCTGTTCTGTTTCCCACTCTGTCTCTCATGAATCCTCTCATTCCCCCACTCCTCTGGCCTGTAGCCCAGTTCTTGTATGCATAAATAAATAAATATTTAAAAAACAACAACAACATGAAAATAACCTAAGGTAACCTTCCTAAACTACTTATATTTCCTATAGGATTATAAACCTACAGAGAGATTAAATACAAAATTATTCAATAATTTAAACTGAATATTCCTGTTAATATACATAGTGCTTTACGGTGATCGCAAAAGTCCCCTTAACCTCTCAGTGGGTATCTTCTCATCCCAACAAATGTTGAGGTCATCACTGAGGAGTGGATACAGTATAACGATCTTGTTAAAAAAAAAAAAAAAAAGGTACAGAGGGAGTAAGTGACTTTGAACTATGAAATCTTAGGGTTAATATAGCAAGGAACTCCTTTTCTGTGATTATTTCTTATAGAATTGTGATTTCATTCATACCCTTTCTATGATCGATTATATGTATATATTATATATTATATATATAAAGTAACTCACCTACTGTATGGATTTTAGACATTATTAGTACAAGGAAATTCATTCTTCTACTTGCATTCATATTACCATGGGTTCTATAGATATGCATATTAAACATATTTTATTCATTGGTACAGATACAAATAGTGGCTGTGGTTGGAATTTAGTGCCACGATTCATTCATTCATATAATTTATGACCCATAACCAGATGTGGGTCCTAGGAAAAGATCAGCTGGAGTCATTTTAGAAACAGCTGAAGATAACTACATGGGGTTTGAATGGGGTACCTCTATGGAAATTGGTCACAGCCATAATGATGAAGGAGGAAAAGGAGAAGGAGAAGAAGAAAGAACTTATATAATGGTCAAGGAAGAATGAATAAGAAATAATACATGCAATGACCAGACTTTTATCAACCCCAATAAAGAAAGCCATTTTTTTTGTCCCTTAATTTTCTTCTTTCCCCTGTTTCAGCATTGGGGGACCCCAGTGAGTGGGAAGAAAAAGAAATTTAATGACAAGTTTGGAAAATATTGCACAAGTCAACCATGTTCCTCACTTTCCCAATGTACCTTCTCATTTAAAATGGAGAAAAGTGAAGACAAGGCAGAAGCTCCAAAGTTAAATGAGTTGCATGGGACTGGACATTGCAGTTACTGAATTTAGTGTGCATTTTTGATTCAAAGTGACTGAAAGATTTTTAAATTTCTGAGAGTGATCAAAGAACTGAAATTTCACCCCAGGTATGGCAAAGACTAGCCCCACTGGTGACAGTTTGAATGGAAGTAGTGGTTTTCTAATTGTATAAATCTCATTTCTTCAATGGTTGACATGTATTTAGATAATTTTTCACTTGTGTTTTCAAATCATCTCTCTCAGAGTTGGGCAAAGTGTCTCTACAGATCAAATCTTGTCTGTGACTTAGAGGTGTGGAACATTTTGTCACACTATATGATTTTAGGAGTTCAGGATATGTTACCCTAATTATACCATTTTGACATATTATTTGAGTTATGTAATTTAAAAAACAGCAAATACAGGGAAAGAAAATCTCTGAATTCTCCTATTTTCCTGAAAATAAATGCTATCCATGGGAAGTTTAACCAACCAGAAAAAAAAAATGCTTTTATTATCATTGTATTAATTTTCTCTTGAGATTACATTGATTTACAACACTGGATATGATCCATAGGTAGAGTTTTCACATGGTGTCAGTTGATTGTTACCACATCATGCCTACCAATAACACGATAGTAGCCCTTCACTGGGTCCACTGGGTCCCCTCATCCATTTTATCCCCAATCACACACACACACACACACACACACACTAGAGGGATGACCCTCTGGTAGCTTCAATTGTGTAGTCATATTTCTAGGGTTTGTTTTGGTGCTTTGTTTTGTTTTTCTATATTCCACATGTAAGTGAAATTATCTGGTATTTGTCTTTCTCCTTTTGACTAATTTCTTTTTTTAATGATTTATTTATTTATTTATACAAGAACCGGGGTACAGGCCAGATTCATGGGAGGGTGAGAGGATTCACAAGAGACAGAGGGGGGGGAACAGGACAGGTACTGATGAAATACACTGCTGAGGGGAGCAGCGGAGAGACAGGAGAGGTCTGCCGCGCCATGTGGGACCCTCACCGGCCAGCCAGGATCCAACAGGTGCTGCAGAGGCTGCATACAGCTTCACAGAGCTGCGCTCAACCGCCTGCCCACCAGGGAGGCCTTCCTTTTGACTAATTTCACTTAGCATATGCCTCTCCAACTCTATTTGTTGTTCTAAATATCAAGCTTTCATCATTACTTAAAGCTGAATCATATTCCATCCTTTTAATCCATTAACCACTTATTGAGCACTTTGGTGGCTCCCATAACTTGACTATGTAACTCAAACAAGAAATGAAAAAATATCTGCAGCCAAACAAAAATGAAGCTATGAGCTATCAGAGTTTATGGAATTCAGTAAAATAAGTAGTAAGAAATTATATCAAGAAAAAATATCTCAAATAAAAAGCTAATTTATATTTTAAGAAACTAGAAAAGAACAAAACAAAATGAAAGCCCAGTAAAATGAAGAAAATAATAAAAAATTAAATATTAAATGATATAGAAATAAATTAAATGATATAGAAATTAAATGATATAGAAATTAAATGATACAGAAATAAAAAACCCTCAAAAAATTACTCAATACTAAAGCTGGTTCTTTGAAAAAAATAAACAAAATAGACAAACCCATAGCTAGATCATGAAAATAAAAGAGAGGAGATTCTAATGGAATTAGAAATGAAAAAGGAAGGGCCTCCCCTGGTGGTGCAGGTGGTTGAGTACAGCGCTGTGAAGCTGTCCATAGCCTGTGCAGCGCCGGTTCGATCCCGGCCAGCCAGCGAGGGTCCCACATATCGAGGCAGGCCTCTCCTGTCTTGCCCGCTGCTCCCCTCAGCAGTGTATTTTGTCAGTCTGCCTGTTCTGTTCCCCGCTCTGTCTCTGGTGAATCCTCTCACCCTCCCATGCCTCTGGCCTGTACCCCATTCTTGTATAAATAAATAATTAAATCTTTAAAAAAAAAAGAAATGAAAAAGGAAAAGTTACAATGGACATCTCACAAATGGACAGGATAATAAGAGACAAACATGAACAGCCTTATATAAATAAATCAGAAAACCTAAACTAAGTGGGCAAATTCTTAGAATCATACAATCTTTCAATGCTAAATCATGAAGAAATAGAAACATGATTAGACTAATTATAAGCAACGACATTGAAACAATCAAAATTCTCCCCCCAAAAAACAAAAATTAAGGATCAGATGGTTTTACTAGTAAGTTCTACAAAACCTTCAAAATGACTCTAATTAATGACCTATTTTTCTCAAACTCTTCCAAAAAAAATTGAGATTGAGTCATGAGAGAGTGCTTCCAAACATATTTTATGAGGCCAATGCTATTTTGAAAAGTATACAGAGTGTATCGAAACATCACAAAAGAAGAAAACTACACAGATGTAAAAAATACTAAATAAAATCTTAGTAAATTGAGTTCAACAATATGATAAAAGGATCATACATCATGACCAAGTAGAATGTTTTTCAGGGACACAAAAGTGGCTCAACATCTGTTAATCAATTAATGGCATTCCCTGCATCATCCTAAAGAAAGATAAATATGTTATGGTCATATCAATAGATGCAGTTAAGATAAATGGTAAGATTCAATATCCAATCATGATTTAAAAAATCTTAAAAATGGGGAGAGAAGATACATACTTCAACAAATAGAGGATACATATGACTAACCCATAGCTAACATCAAACTTACTGTCTAAAAACTGGAAGTTCTTCCTCTAAAATCAGGTAGATGACAAGGATGTACACTTTCCCCACTGCTATTCAACATACATTGGCAGTTCTAGCTACATCAATTAGGCAAGAGGAGAATATATATATATATATATATACACACACACTTATACATATATACACATATATTTTAAAATATATATATTAAAATTGACTTTTATCATAGGAGTGAAGTATAAAATTCCACACCCATACCCAGACACATTTTTGTCACAAACTATCACAACTCCCATGCATTCTATGGATGCACTATCTTTCTTTAAAATAATTTTTTAAATTTTTTAAAGATTTATTTATTTATACAAGCACTGGGTACAGTCAGAAGCGTGGGAGGGGGAGAGAATTCACCAGAGCCAGAGCGGGGAGCAGAATAGGCAGAAGGACCGAAGTACACTGCTGTGGGGAGCAGCAGGCGGCAGTAGAGGTCTGCGCGCCATGTGGGACCCTCCTCCGGTGGCCGGGGAGCAGCCGGGGATCGAACTGGCCCTGAAGAGGCCGCTGGCAGCTTCGCAACCCAGCGCTCAACCGCTGAGCCACCGGGGACGCCCAATTTTTAAAATTTTTTTAAAGATTTATTTATTTATTTATACAAGTACTGGGTAGTCAGAAGTGTGGGAGGGTGAGAGAATTCACCAGAGCCAGAGTGGGGAGCAGAACAGGCAGAAGGACCGAAGTACACTGCTGAGGGGAGCAGTCTGCGTAGCAGGGGAGGTCTGCACGCCACGTGGGACCCTCGCTGGTGGCAGGGGATCCAAACGGCTCTGCAGAGGTTGCAGGCAGCTTCGCAGCCCAGCGCTCAACCGTTGCACCACAGGGGAGGCCCTCTTTCTTAAAAAGAATTTAATCTACAATGAGATGTCTATACCTTCCTTCTATTTTCATAATAAGATGGTATTTGATCCTGAATAAAGTCACCTGTTTGAAATTTACTCATTTTTTCCTCAGTATCGCCCATGTATATAGGAGTTATATATGGTAATAAACTTCTGCTTGTTTTTCTCATCTTAATCTCTTTTATACAAAGTCGCATCAAGAACTCAAAAGGAAAATCACAACTTATTTTTTCCTCCTGTACAGTTGTAAATAAAGTTTTATGGAAATATAATTACCCATTCTTTTAAGTGTTCATTTTGATTTCTTTCACATTATAACAGTAGTGTTCAGTTGTATAACAGAGACCACAATATCCTTATCTTAAATATTTCCTATCTTAGCCTTTGCAAAAAGTGTTTTCACCTTTCTCAATTTTTTGAAACCTAATTATTTGAGTTTTCCAACTATTAAAATGAAATTGTCATTTTTGTGTGTGTTTTTATCAGTTGTTTAAAAATTTCCAAAGCTGTATGACAAAGTTTTATGACTTTTAGGTATTTTTTGGCTTGTAACTATTAGCATTGATTGCACCTCCTTTTACATTTCATTGAACTTTACCTTTCATTCACTTTTGTTTAATTTTTTTAATAAATTATATATTTTTTAATTTTTTACATCATTGTTCATTTTAAAACAATATTTGCTTCCCCTACCCCCCAGGAGTAGTCCCCATAGAATATCCTTCCCCAATGCACCCGTGCACCATCACCACAGTCCCCTGTGCTCCTCCCTCCCTCCTTCTGATCTCTCTCCCTTCTCCTCCCCTGCAGTGTGTTGCTGATTTAAAATTGCCCGTTTTTGCTTTGCTGCGTTTTGTACTTTTATTATTTTTTTTACACTGATGTCTTACTGGTTTCCCCTATATTCCTGCTATAAATGGAACCAATCGGTATTTTTCTTTTTCCTTCTGGCTTATTTCACTGAGCATAATTCCTCCCAGCTCCATCCATGTTGCCGCAAATGACATGAGTTTACCTTTTGTGATTGCTGAATAATATTCCATTGTGTACATATGCCACATCTTATATTACCCAAATTCTTCTGTGGCTGGCTGTGATTTCCTTATCTTATTTTATTTATTTATTTTAAAGATTTATTTATTTATTTATGCAAGCACTGGGTACAGTCAGAAGCGCGGGAGGGCGAGAGAATTCACCAGAGCCAGAGCGGGGAGCAGAGCAGGCAGAAGGACCGAAGTACACTGCTGAGGGGAGCAGCGGGCGGCAGGAGAGGTCTGCGCGCCATGTGGGACCCCCCTCCGGTGGCCGGGGAGCAGCCGGGGATCGAACCGGCACTGCAGAGGCTGCGGGCAGCTTCGCAACCCAGCGCTCAACCGCTGCGCCACCGGGGAGGCCCTTCCTTATCTTATTTTAATGTGATCTAATGAGATTACTTACATCCCCCCCCCTCATTTGTGGGTGTAGTTGTAAATCCTATTTCTCTCTGTCCATTGTACATACTTAAAATATTAACAAATATATTATCAAGTCATTTTCTGCTTATTTAGGATTTAGTCAAATATATTTAGTCTCTATAATGAGATGAGACCCTTGTCTCCTCTTCATCTTCCTCAACTGTCCATATTACAATATTATAATACTTTTGAATATTATATCTAATATGAGGATATTTTTCTTAAATTATAGGCTATTTATATAATATTATTCATCTTTATAAAACATTTTCTTTATTTTTTTCTCACATTTCCCTTCTTAGTGTCAAAGTTTGTTTTGCAAATGTACATTCTCAATTTTGTTCAGCAAAATTGGTCTCTGTGTGTATGAAAAAAATATTCATGGTCTCTGTGTGTATGAAAAAAATTATTTTGTTTTTTTCACATGAATGCTTCCCAATATCAAAGATGTTCCTTTAAATTTGTTAACTCCTCTGTAAATAGCTCATTAAACTTTCATCAGTGAAAAATTTAGAGTGTTTTGACTATCTTCTGTCAGAGTCCTGAATGTGACAGATTTTATTTTTTATTTATTTTTTAAAGATTTATTTATTTATGTATACAAGAGCTGGGGTACAAGCCAGAGATGCAGGCAGGGAGGGTGAGAGGATTCACCAGAGACAGAGGGGGAAACAAAACTGGCAGATTAACCGAAGTACACTGCTGAGGGGAGCAGCAGGTGAGTCAGGAGAGGCCTGCTGCACCATGTGGGTTGCTCCCTGGCCAGCCAGGGATCGAACTTGTGCTGCAGAGGCTGTGAATTGCTTCAATGCGCGATGTTTAACCCCATGTGCCACCAGGGAGGCCCATGAATATGACGGATTTTATATCCTGAAAACCAAAGAGATTATAATGCAAACTATTTTTCATTATCATTTTAGTAAATTGTCTGCACACTAATAAATGTCTAAAATCTACCCATATATTCATATATGTATATACTTAGATATGTGTATACATCTATCTATATATATATCTATATCACAAATGCATGTACACATATATGTTTTAAACACAGGCTAGAAAAAGTACATGTAATGATGATATAATTGGCAAGCCTATAATGTATCTAGGGAATAAATCAACCATAAAAGTAAAGGGAACTAAATGATCCTCCCCGGTGGCGCAGCGGTTGGTCGAGCGCTGGGTTGCGAAGCTGCCGGCAACCTCTGCAGCCCGGTTCCATCCCTGGCCACCAGGTGAGGGTCCCACATGGCACGCAGACCTCTTCTGTCACCCGCTGCTCCCCTCAGCAGTGTGTTTCATCAGTCTGTCTGTTCTGCTCCCTGCTCTGGCTCTGGTGAATTCTCTCACCCTAACAAGCTTCTGACTGTACCCAGTGCTTGTATAAATAAATAAATAAATCTCTAAATAAAAAAAAAAAGTGAAGGGAACTAATTGAAGAAATGTATAAAATTTCATAAATAAACTAATTGTATTAATGAACTAGAAAAATACCCCCCCACACACACAAAGAATCTGAATTGTGCCCGAGTTAGGATGCACTTGGTTTTAAATAAAAGAAAACAAATCTCAAATGGCAGCAACAATGAAAGATATTGCTTTCTCAAAATACTATCAGTGAGAAAAAAATGTGATCAATTAACTTGTTATGTGGCATTATTGGTATTTTGTTAGAAAAGCAAATTATTGGCGGCCTAACCAGAATTACTGAATCAGAATATCTGGGGGTGGTGCCCTTAATCTGAGTTTTAACAAAACTACCAGGTGATTATACGTCATGCTGATATTTAAGAGGCTTAAACAAAGGAGCTTTTATTTGCTTATAAACTGGAAGTTTAGATTTGGATTCTGCGGCTTAGTCTAACTCTTTGTTGTTCTACCTTCCACTAATAGTTTCATCTCATTCTGCTTCCTTTGATAATCTATATGCATTGTCAACAATATTGGGGGTCTAGACTACCTCAAGAAGTTGAGAAAGAAAGATTAGGTGACATCTGAGAGTGCTTTTATAGAATTTATATGTGAGTTCAGAATAATTTAGGATAAATGTAAGCACTTGTCAAATTACATGTTTTCAGAATACAAATAACTTTACGCTTCATGAGTTCAGTATGTTTATACTAGTTCTGTGCATTTTGCTCTGTTCGCAGTTTTTGTTTTGTTTTAAAGATTTATTTATTTATTTATTTACACAAGAACCGGGGTACAGGCGAGATGCACGGGAGGTTGCGAGGACTCACCAGAGCCAGAGAGGGGAACAGAACAGGCAGACGGACCAAACACACTGCTGAGGGGAGCAGCTGGCGCAGCAGGAGAGGTCTGCCTCGCCATGTGGGACCCTCTCTGGCCCACCGGGATCGAACCGGCACTGCAGAGGCTGCGGACAGCTATACAGCGCTGTGCTCAATTGCCTGCGCCACCAGGGGAGGCCCTGTTTGCAGGTTTTATCTTCCTCTCAAAATCATTGGATTTGTATATAGGCAAATATGATTGCTGAGGGCACAACTCCTACTGCTATATGTTAAGTCTTCCATTCCCATTTCAACCATAGCCACTTAAGTTTTACCCATTTTATGCTTTATACATCTGCATAAAGTTCCATCTTAAAAAAATGGAAATGGCTATTTTAAAAAGAGTTGGACTAGCATCTTAAGTAAAACAAAATAACTCAAAATTCTTTTGCTCTCTCCCAATATTCTTTTCTCAATTTCCTTACAATTTCTTTCCAGATGCCTACAACCATATGCAGTCCTCAGATCCTAAAATTCACGTAGACACACACTTCCAGTAGTCACATCCCTGGTAATCCAAAATTATCTTTGCCTGTTTCATAATAAAAAAATCAAATTCCTGTAGCACATAAGAAGTTATCAAGATATTACAGAATTCTCTGATTAAAAATACATATGTGGATATAAAAAGTAGATGGGAAAATCCCCAGAATGCATTTTGTTTATGTATTTATTTGCCCTCCAGAATTTAATTTTAATATTTATTTTTGGTTTTGTTTTCAAATAATAAACATAAACATCCTTGTTTATTTTTTTTCACAGTATTGGGATTTTTCCCCTCAGGTGCAGTCACAAAAGTTTTCCCACCACCAAAGTACACAGAGTCCTCCACCACAATCTTTGACACTCTTCTCCCTTCCCTTCTTACATTCCCCACCTCTTCCCCACCTGAGTATCTCAGCTCTACAGTCTGCTTACAAGGGTCAGTCTTACAGATTCCTTTTCTGTTTCTTCCTTTAGCTGCTCTAGGTTCTACATGTCAGTGAAACCATCAATTATTTAGCTTTCTCCTTCAAGCTCACTTCACTTGGAATACTCCCATTCATCCATGTTGCTTCAAATGGCATTGGTTTATCTTTTAAATCACTAAGTAGTATTCCATTATGTACATGCACCAATTCTTCTTGTCCACTCATCTTTTCTGGGGCATTTAGGTTGTTTCCATATCTTGACCATTGAAAATAGGGCAGCTATAAACATAAGAGTGGAAGTTTCCTTCCAGATTGTTTTTGTGCTTTTTGGAGAAATACCCAGGAGTGGAATTATGGGTCATCCAGTCAATCCTTTTTTCATCTTTTGAGGAATATTCACACTTCTTTCTTTAGGGGCTGGTCCAGGCTACATTCCCATCAATTGTTGGCGCCTTGCCCTGTGACATCGGGACATTTCCTCCTTCTGGGATTAGCTGTGCTCCTTTCGGTCCAGTGCTCATGACGACCTCCGGCGCACCAAATAAGGTCATGTGTGTAATCATTGGCTAGGCACCGTTGGCCTGCTTCTTCTGCTTTTCCCCGGCTATAAAGCCCCGCTGAAACCGAAAATAAATGAGACATGCTTTAGCTAAACCAAGTGTACGTGTCTCCCTCCGTGGTGTACCCCTGTTCTTTCAGGTCACTGCTCTCCCCCCGAGAACCTCGTTGATCAGTCTGCAGGCTCGGACAATCAATAGTGTAATAGGGCTCCTTTTTCTCTACATTCTTGCCAGCACTTGTTTGTGTGTGGTTTTTGTTTTGTTTTGTTTTTTGATATGGGCCATTCTCACAGGTGTGAAATAAGATCTTGTTATGGTGTTGATTTGCATTTCCCTGATGATAACTAAAGATGAATATTTTTACGTCTCTGTTTGCCACCTGCATGTCTTCTTTGCAAGTGTCTATTGAGTTCTTATGCCCATGTTTTAAATTGGGTTGTTTATTTTCTTTTTGCTGAGATGCATATGCACTTTGCAGATCTTCAGTATCAATCTCTTATCAGATGTAGTGTGCAAACATTTTCTCCCACTCAGGCTGTCTTGTTTTGGTTACTACTTCTTTTGTTTCACAGAAGTTTTTTGTTTTGTTTTGTTTTTGATATACTCCCACTTTTTTTATTTTTTCCTTTATTTTCTTTGCTGCTGGAGAGGAGTCAGCAAATATGTTTCTGAGATTCATGTCATGCAGTGCTTTGCCTATGTTTTCTTCTATGTATTGTCTTGCTTCAGGTCTTACATCTATGTCTTTTATCGATTTTGAGCTAACTTTCATATATGGTATGAGATAATGGTATTTTTTTTCATTCTTTTGCATGTGGCAGTCCAGTTTTCTCAGCACCATTTATTGAAGATGCTTTCATTGTTCCAATGTGTATACTATGTTCCTTTGTCATGTATTAGTTGGCATGAATGTGAGGTTTTATTTCTGGGCTCTCAATTACATTTTATTGGTTTGTGTGTCTTTTTTTTGTTGTTGTTTCAGAATCATGTCATTTACATTTTTGTGGCTTTATTATATAGTTTGAAGTCCAGAAGTGTGATACATCAAATTTTTCTCTCCTTAGTCATGAGAGCTTTGGCTTTTTGGGATGTTTTGTGGTTCCATATGAATTTCAGATGTCTTTGTTGTATTTCTTTGAAGAATACCATTGGGATCTTTTGTTGGGATAGCCTTGAATCTATAAATTGCTTTGTATAGTATGGTCATTTTGGCAATGTTGATTCTTACTGTACATGAGCACCATTACATGAGCATGGTGTATCTTTCCATTTATTTGTGTCTTCTATTTCTTTTAACAGCGTTTTACACTTTTCTTTGTAAAAACACTTCACATCTATTGTTAGGTTTATTCATAAGTATTTATTTATTTTTATTTTTTTGGTGAGATTATAAATTGGATGGCTTAATTTCTTCTGGTTTACTACAGATATAGGAAAGCCACTGATTTTTGTTAGTTGATTTTGTAGACTGCCACTTTGCTGAGCTGGCTTATTATTTCAATTAGTTTTTCTGTGGCATCTTTGGGCTTCTCCATGTGTGTTTTATTATCTTTAAATAACAATAGCTTTACTTCTTTCTGAATTTGAATCATTTATCCTTTTCTTTTGCCTAATTGTTCTAGCTAGGACTTCCAATATTATGTTAAACAGTAATGGTGAAAGTGCACATCCTTGTCTTGTATCCGATCTTAGTGGAAAGATTTTCAGATTTTCACCATTGAGAATTAGTTGTGCATTTGTCATATATGATTTTTATTATGTAAGCTACCTTCCATTTACCTCCAGATTTTCAAGGGTTTTCATCATGATTGGCTTCTGAATCTTATCAAAAGTGTCTCAGCATCAAATGATATGATAGTGTGTTATTTTTTCCCCTTTCCTTTTGTTCATATGGTGATAACATTGATTGATACTTGGATATTGTACCACTTGTGTTCCTTGTATAAATCCCATTTTGTCATGGTGTATAATCTTTTTAATGCATTGTTGGATTCGTTTTGCTAAGATTTTATTGAGCATTTTTTTTAAAGATTTATTTTTATTTATTTATTCAAGCACTGGGTACAGTCAGAAGCACGGGAGGGTGAGAGAATTCACCAGAGCCAGAGTGGGGAGCAGAACAGGGCCAGAGTGGGGAGCAGAACAGGCAGACTGAAGTACACTGCTGAGGGGAGCAGCAGGCGGCAAGAGAGGTCTGCGTGCCATGTGGGACCCTCCTCTGGTGGCCATGGAGCAGCCAGGGTTTGATCCGGCACTGCAGAGGCTGTGGGCAGCTTTGCAACCCAAGCTCAACCGCTGTGCCACCGGGGAGGCCCTATTGAGCAATTTTTGTGACTGTCTTCATTAGGCAGATTGGTCTGTAGTTTTCTTTATGTTGTCTTTGTTTAGTTGTAGTATTAACGTTATGTTGGCTCCTTAAAATGTGTTTGGAAGATTTCCTCTTTTTCAATTTTTGGAAAGGGTATGGGTGATACAAGTATTAGTTTTTCTTTGAAGGCTTGGTAGAAAACTGACTGTGAAGCCATTTGGTCCTTTTTTGTTTGGCCAATTTATTTATGTATTTTTTAATATTTTATTTTATATAATTCTTACATCATTTTTCATTTTTGCACAATGTATGCATTTTCATTTTGGTTATATTCTCCATACAATTGTACCCTCCCTTATTTTGACCCTAGTCCTTCCTCTCCCCGCTCTTCCCCCCCACATAGTGTGTCTCTGGTTTATAGTTGCTTGTTGATTTTGATTTTTACTTTGTATCAATTAGTCTTTTTCCTGGTCCCTTATTTAGGTTTTCTAAATTCCTGCTATGAGTGAGACCATCCAGTATTTTTCTTTTTCTTTCTGACTTATTTCGCTGATCATGATCCCTTCCAGCTCCATCCATGTTGCTGCAAACTGCATGCATTTATCTTTTTTGATTGCTGAGTAATATCCTATTGTGTATATGTACCACATCTTCTTGATCCAGTCATCTATTTTGGGGCATTTGGGTTGTTTCCATAGCTTAGCTATTGTAAATAGTGCTGCTATAAACATAGAGATGCAGGTGCCCTTTGGAATTAATGTTTCTGTGTCATTTGGGTCAATACCTAGGAGTGGAATTGCTGGATCATATGGAAGCGCTGTTTAGTAGGTCAAGAAATCTCCACATAGCTCTCCATAGGGGGGAGTGTTTTGATTGCTGTATCAATTTTCTTGTGTGTGATTTGTTTCTGCAGGTTTTCTATTTCTCTGCTATGCAATGTTGGATGATTTTTTAATTCTATGATCTGCCCAATTCATCTTGTTGTTGAATTTGTTTTCCTATAAATGTTTATAATAATTTCTTATTATCTTAATTTCTACAGTATTATAACTTCTTTTTATTTGAGTTTTCTCTCTCTTTGACAAAAAATGAGTTCCTGTTGTGATACTCCAAATTAAAAAAAATCTATAAAATGACAATCCCTGTGTTACATAATATATTCAGAGGTTTTGGAGGAAAGAAATTATTTTGTACTGTATCTCTACTGCAGAGCAAAGTGTGTTTACCATATTATATTGTCCTCTATTTGGAGAATTGCAATATGAAATATTTAGAATAAGTCACATCTTTTAAGCCTATCTTAGAGTTTACACTATATTGATCTGTATCTACATAAAGCTTACTAAAATTATATATGATGATACTACTTCATATAAATTCCATGCTATGGGATAGGAATTTATTCTTATTAATCCATATTATAATTATTAGATAATATGATAATTATTAGAGTATATATAATATGATAATATGCCATATATTATAATTAATATTTTAATTCCTATTTTAATTTCTATTTTTTTCCAGTTGGAATTTTGAAGGGAGTTTATTCACTTAGTTCTAGATAATCAGTAAAATATTCTGTTTTATATATTTCCATTTCTCTATGACTTCTTCCTACAAAGCAATCCCTTAAAGTAGCTTTAATTAAAAGTTTCTGTTATCAAAATTGTGTGTCCTCTTACTCTAGCTGACTAGTTTCTTGTCTATCTTTATATGTAAATTGTGCTAAATTTAACTAAGACAAGGAAACCTAATTTAAAATTCCTATGACTCATTAGTCACATCCCATAGTGTTTGTGGAAAGTACTTTTTATCAATGTTTTTCAATCCTAAGAAGTTGAAAATATATGTCTTGTTAGCAAGACATTGGGAAATTAACAAATATAGTTTGCTAAGATCAGTGTCCTGTAATAACTTTGTATTTTCTCAACTTTAATAAATACATCAATATAATTTAAATTTTGTCATTGAACTAGCTTGACAATTCCCTCTTTAAACAAAGGAGGATATTTGTTCTTTCAGTTACAACCCTGACTCCATCACATATACATTTTCCATTTTGTGATCATGTGAGTACATGTTTTGTTTTGTTTTCATTTCAATTTGTTTTATTCTGTAACAGTGGAGCAAGAAATTCTCATTTATGGATCCCCCTAAATCTTATTATTTTCCATGAATTTTTAAACAATCTGCTACCTCCTCTTCATTGAAAGAAGACCTTCTTGATCCCAGTTCTCCTACTCCACCTCATGGAAGTACATGACAGTGATTATGCTTAATGTAGACTGATAGTTCACTTAATGAGGACAAAATAAGACTTTGCATGTTAAAATCGTGACATATATATATACATATATATATATATAGAAAGAAAGAGAGAGTTTATTTATATCAATGCATTAATGAATGGCAAAGATCTTTAGAATAGGTCAATATTGGTGAATAAAACATTGGAGCTTCAAATATGTCTTTTTATGTCAGTTGCAATAACTAAAAATGCATATATGCAAATTTATGCTATTAGGATAGTTGGTCTTTGATCATTAATGACAAAAAGAGCAACATTATAGCATGGGTGACCATGGGAAATCATGGTATTTTAGTGTCCTTAAAATACAGGCAAAAGACTTTGAGTGTTGAGGCCTTGAGTTCAATTGCTTTTCAGTTCTCAAAGGACCTCATGCTATATGGAACCAGCTTCATATCTAACTTTATTGCTCCCCTGCCATTCTACATATTGTCCTTGAAATTGTTGATAATCTATAGGAGACTACTTTGTGTTTTGTTCCACCAGATGAGGAGGATATAAGTTAAATTTATTCCTAAACAAAAATGTCTATGCTTTTAATAACAGAGTAATGTAGTCTCATGGAATGTGATTGGGATCATTCTATTTTCTTCAAATTTTTGGAGCAGCTAGAGAAAGTTAGATATCATTTCCTCTTTGACGGTTTCATAGAACTTACTGATACTGGGCTTTTGTATTTTCAGATATTTCTTTTATAACTATTTCAGTTTCTTTGCTTGTAATTTGACTGTTGAGGTTTCCGATTTCTTCCTTCTTCAGTATTGGAATACTGTACGCTTCTTAGAATTTATCCATTTCTCCAGATTTTCCAAGTTATTCATGTAAAGATATTAAAAGTAGCCTTTCATGATTCTCTGTATTTCTGAGGTGTCTGTTGTAACTTCTCTATAATTTCTAACTCTTTAATTTCTTACTCTATTTATGTGATTTCTCCCCCTTCTTTTTCTTTTGAGCCTAACTAGAGTTTGTCTATTTTATTTATTTTTTCAAAGAACTAACTTTTGATTCCTTTAGTCTTTTGAACTATCTTTATAATTTCTATTTCATTAGTTTCTGTTGTAATTATTAAAATTTCCTTCTTTCTACTAGATTGTGGTTCTGTTTGTTCTTCTTTTTCTAGTTCCTTAAAGTGAGATAGACATTTATTTAAGTTATTTCTCATACCCTTTTTTTTTTAAGATTTATTTATTTATTTATACAAGCACTGGGTACAGTCAGAAGCGCAGTAGGGTGAGAGAATTCACCAGAGCCAGAGGGGGGTACAGAACAGGCAGACTGATGAAATACACTGCTGAGGGGAGCAGTGGGAGATGCCATGTGGGACCCTCACCGGCGGGCAGGGATAGAACCTGTGCTGCAGAGGCTGCGGGCAGCTTCGCAGCCTGCCACTCAACCGCTGCACCACTAGGGGAGGCCCTATTTCTCATATCTTAAGGTAGGCTTTTACTGCTATATTCTTCTATTTAGAACTATTTTTCCTACTTCCAGGAGGTTCTGGTAGGTTGTATTTTTGTTTTCATTTGTCTGCCAGTATTTTATTTCATTTCTTTGATTTCTTCATTATTCCAGTAGTCATTCATAGTATATTGTTCATTATGCAGATATTTTTCCTGTTTTCTTTGTGTGGTTGATTTCTAGTTCAATATCATTGTGATAAGCTTATTATGAGTTTAATCTTCATGAATTTATTGATACTTATTTTGTGAATCAACGTATGGTATATTCTGTGGAATGATACATGTGCACTTGAGAAGATGTGTACTTAACAGTTCTCAGGTGTAGTGTCATAAATATTTAGTAGGTCTATCTGGTATATTTGCTTGTTTAAGGCTATTATTTCCTTGTTTTTTTATTTGTCTGCTCTATCCATTGATGCATGTGTAATATTAAATTCCCTTACAATTATTGTGTTGCTGTCAATGATTTTTTTAGGCTTGCTAATAGTTGTTTTATATATTGCTGCTCCTTTATTTGGTATATATCTGTTGTTAAGTGTTATGTATCACTGATTTATTCATCCTTTATTCATCCTATGATAGCCATCCATGTGTCTTATTACCTTATTTTAAATGGAAGTTTATTTTATCTGAAGTAAGTATGGCTGCATCTGAGTCACTTTGGTCCCATTTGCTTGTAGGATTTTTTTCCCTATCACCCCCTTTGATCTTTTTTATCTTTATAGCTCAGTAGAAGTATGTAAGAGTTCTTTCAATTTTTCTGTAGGGAGTGTCTGGTGTTTGCAAACTCCTCAAAGATTTTGTTTGTCTGGGAATGGCTTTATCTTCCCTCATATCTGAAGAAGTATCTTGCAGTATCTAATATTCTTGGCCAGAAGTTTTTAACTTAGCAATTTTTAATATATCATTCCAGTCTTTCCTTGCCCACAGAGTTTCGTAAGAGAAGTCAGATGTAAGCCTGACAGGGCTATCTTTATAGGTTATCTGCTCCACCGTCCTCCTGCTGCCTTCAATATTCTTTCTTTTTCTTGGACTCTCACTATCAGGTGTTTTGAATAGGTCTCTACATTTAGGTAACTAGGTTATTTTGTTTGCTTGCTTTTAGCTTCATGTCTTTCCATATAAATTTCCTTCCTTAAGTGGAATTTCCTTCCTTAATGGACTCTGGATGATTCTCATCCATTATTCTTATGTTGACTTTTTTTTAATGATGTTGAATTGTTCTTAAATTTCCTCTTCATTTCTTTAATTTATATCTCATTTAAATCTTCCACTGATGTCCTTAATGTATTACTATCTTGAGGTCATTGATTTGATCCTCCATTTGATCTATTCTACTCTCATAGTTTTCTTTAGATGTCTTGATCTCACTTAATATGCACTTGACTTTCTGAAATTCTGTCATTTCCTTATTTAATATCAGTTCTTATATTAATTGATTTCATTTGAGCTCATTATTTTGTTTTACTAATTTTTTTTTGTATTTCTATGATTTGAATAGTTTTCTGAGTTCTTGTATAATTATTTGACTTCTTTTTATGATCCCCATTGTATCTCTTTGAATTGCCTTTCCGAGTTTTCTTCTATCTTCTTGCATTTCTTAATTATAGCAGTTCTGAGCTCTGCATGATAGGGTGATATGGCCTTCCATCTTTTTGTATCTGGATTTTTGGAGAGTTGATTTTACTTGTGATGTAATGCTTTCTTTTTTTAAAGATTTTATTTATTTAAACAAGAACCAGGGTACAGGCCAGACATGCGGAGGATGAGAGGATTCACTAGAGACCGAGTGGGGAACAGAACAGGCAGAATGACCAAAATACACAGCTAAGGGGAGCAGTAGGTGATACAGGAGAGGTCTGCCACACCATGTGAGTTGTTCCATGGCCAGCAGGGATCAAACCGTCACTGTAGAGGCTGCAGGCAGCTTCCCAGCACTGCGCTCAACCGCCTGTGCCACCAGGGAGGCCCTGTAATGCTCTCTTGAGATACTATATTTCCATGTTATTTTTTTGTCTGCCTAGTTTGCTATTTGAGATCTATTTCATTACTATTTTAATACCTTCATTGGTAGCTTAATTTACACTATTTTACTTTTTCTGCAGATTCTGATATCAATTTGTTTTATTTTATTTTACTTTGCTGTCTTTTGTACGCACTGAGTTGTGTTTTGTGTTACTGATGAGTAAACTGGAGTAGAGGTTTGTAACATTCCAAACATCAGATACATGAGTTAGTTTGGGGTTGGTTTCTGTTTGAAGTAGCCCTTATATGCCCCATCTCTGGAGTTTGGAATGAGAGGCTCAGCAGTCTCTTTGTTATCAGTACTCCTAACAAGGTAAGCATCTTCTCCCAAGACGTGGGAAGTGGGGGGTTGAAGATCAGACTATTTGCTCTGTTGTTATTACTACAGGGAACCCAGACTGTTTGGTGTACTCCAGGTCCTCCACAAGGCTGTCCCCTCATTCATGTGTGTGTAGCTCTATATAACTTCTGCTCCCTCCTCCTAAGATCTCTGGCTGAGCCAAAGCCCTTCTACTTTTGCCCTCTATTCCAGATCATAACACTCTTCCTCTTTCCACCCAACTCTGCTCAATATATTGTGAAATGTTTCAGTATCCAACCTGTTGAAGTCTATACTGGTCTCTGCTGTCCAAACAATAATACCACTACTATTTATAAGGCTGTCACTTTACACTGTTTATAAGACTGTGTCCCCCTGATTTGTTGCTCAAAGAATCACCACACCACCAGTAGGACCTAGGCCCTGTTGTTACCTTACCGACTGGTAGATAGGCTCCCACATCTGATGGGTGAATGCCTGATATGGCAGGGTTATCCCACCCAGTATCCAGACTTCTGAAGCTGGTAGCTGGAGGATGAGAGGAGCCCAGCTCTTGCTCATGAACCTGTGACTGGCATCTGGTGACTGGGATCTCATAGTTGGTATCTGAAGTAAAGGAGTATCCTGGTTCGTGTTCACAAAATTGAAGCTGGGGATTGTATTCCCGCAGATGGTATCTGGAAGGCAGGAGGAACAGCTTTCATCCCAAGTTGCTGGAGGCATTTTGCTTATGAAACTTTTGGATGAAGGCAGGGCTTTCTTGGGTGGTTGTAGGAGCTAAAGACGTAGGGTTCCTTGACTGGCAAGTGGAGGCTGGGATCAACCTATCTCTTACTGATACAAATGGTGGCTAGAGCTGGGCTCCTGCACTGGTAATGAATTTCAGGGGAGATAATTTGACTCTAACTACTGGCAACTGGAAGCTGAGTTCCTGCAGCTGGTAATGGATGCTGGGAAAGTCTGTTGGATCTCTCTGTTGGCTGCTAGGATCTTGGCTTTCAGGCTGGTAATAGATGCTGGGGGCTGTCCTGTTTTGCTGCCAGCAGCTAGAGATAGAATTCCTTTGGTGGGTAACTAGAAGATGGGTTCCTGTGGCTGGTTATTGGGTGCTGGGAGAATTATAACTCTCACTGTTGTAACTGCCAGCTAGTGGCCAGGCTCCCAGGGTAGTTGACAGCTGGGCTTGGACCTCCTCTTATGGATGTTTCTTCCAGTGCATACTGCAGCTCTCTAGTTTTCTTTTAGTAGTAACTGGTTTTATTCTGCTCCATTGGAACTTAGAATATCAAGAGGAAGTGAGCCTTCATCTTCCCTCAGCTGCCATCTTGCCTGAATATCCTCCATAGTGATACTTAAAAACTCAGAGAAAGATGAGTAAAAAATACAGATGAGCTTATAAATTTGAACTAATAAATTTCACATATGCAAGAAACATCTTAATTAATATATATTCTTCCCAACAATAATGTTTGCAATATAGAAAAAGCCATTGCATACTGAAAAATCACAAAATTAACTTTCTAGAAGTTGTCATAAGAAATCTGATAAAATTTTAATTTAAAAAATTTATATTGTTTGTCATCCTCAGGGTTGGAAACCAAGCATAAATACCTCTCTATTCCAGATGTTATCATGGATGGCATCTATACATTTGGATGGTTTTGTCTCCTCTTTCAGTTCCCAAAATGTCTGCCAGAAAGTGACAGACCTATAAAGGTGAGACTCTATAACCAGGGTTAAGTTTTTTTTTTTTTCCCCCCTCCAAGAAGTCATTGTAAGCATCCACTTCATAGTTAAAGTAAATCATAGCTCTTTGAAGTGGTTTGTTACACCTGACTAATTGAGCATTGTTCTCAATTATAATCTTTATATGAGGATGTGGTTGCATAATCATGTTTTCCCTTTATATCTTAGTAGAAATGAGGATGGATTAGCAGTGAGCCTACGTAAATAGCTGAATTAGCATAAAAAGTCAGAAGACTTAAGAGGGGTCATTGGAAGTCACCTCATTTAAAAATGTTTCATTTCAGTTTATAAAAGTAGCATCTGAAATTGTAGTGCTTCATTTGATTTGAGGTTAGAAATATCATGAAACTTTGATTCTTGACTCAGCACAGTCTGAATAGTATCTAAGTGATATTATCAGAACACTTTATCCAAGGGTCTGTTCATCTAAGTGCTAATATTGTGAGGTATCTGGAATAGTCTTTTTCCACAGTTTTTCTATAAAGTTAATTGAAGACAAAAAAAACTGATACTTTTCAAAAGAGTTGTCAGACATATGTCAGAGCAAAACAAGGATGATCTATAGAAGATAGACACCTGTCACTGAAAAAAATTCAAATGTAAAAGGATTAATGAAAATTCTTACAAGGATCAGTAAATCAGTATATATACTCATGTATATACTCATATATATACTCATGATTTTATAATGTTTCACAATCTCCAGAAACATACACATACACACACACAAGCACATGCATGTAGGAAAAAATATCTACTACTCTATTTCATAAGTACTTTGACTCCTGCTTTTCTGAACATAAATGATGTTCATGTGTTTTGTATTTTTCAAATTTACCTACTTTCTAAAATGAAGTTGTAACTCCAAAATCAAGTCTTATGCCAATGCAAAGCTCAGTGGACATCCAATAAAACAATACTTTATTTATTTATTTATCTATCTATCTATCTATCTATCTATTTATTTATTTATTTTTTTATTTATAGAAGCACTGGGTACTGTCAGAAGTACAGGAGGGTGAGAGAATTCACCAGAGCCAGATAGGGGAACAGAACAGGCAGACCAACAAAATACACTGCTGAGGGGAGCAGCGGGTGTGGTGGGAGAGGTCTGCGAGCCATGTGGGACCCTTGCCCAGTGGCCGGGGATAGAACCAGCACTGTACAGGCTGCGGGCAGCTTTGCAACCCAACGCTCAACCGCTGTGCCACCAGGGGAGGCCCAATACTTTTTAAAAAGATATATTTATTTATGCATACAAGAACTGGGTTACAGACCTGAGGTGCAGGGTGTGAGAGGATTCACCAGAGACAGAGTGGGGAACAGAACAGGAAGATTGACTGAAATACACGGCTGAAGGGAGCAGGGGGCGAGACTCGAGAGGTCCGCTGTGCCATGTGGGTAGCTTCCTGGCCTGCCAAGGATTGAACTCACACTGCAGAGGCTGTGGACAGCTTCACAGTGCTGTGCTAAACCCCTTGCACCACCAGGGAGGTTCCTAAAACACTCTTTTGTCTTCTTGTTTTATCTTTCATATTTTAAACAGGTGTCACTTTCACAATCAGTTCAATGTGATCTTTTTCTTTATTTTGGGGGGTTTTGTGATTGTCATGTCATGGGCCAAAAATGGAACAATAATAAGAATAACTGATCAAATAAAATAAGATTTCATGAGTCCTAGATATGAGTGGCGAGACAGAAAGAAGGAGAGAGAGAGAGTGAGGAAGAGACAGGACTGTTGTTTGTAAGACAGAGTATTTATTAATACATACAGAAGGAATAATGGAATTAGGAATAATTATTGTTCCACCAGCACTGTAAATGTTGGATAAGAATGACAACATTGAGACCACCTTGGGAAGGGAACTGGAGCACCCAGAGAACTTACCACCTTCCACAGAGAAGATCCTGGGAACACCCAGAATGGCAGATGTCTCACAAACATCAGCAAGACTCTGCCACCCCAACCCAGACAGACAGAACCTAACCAGATTTACTACCTACTATGGAACCCCACTGATGCCTGCTTGTAACTACTAAGTCCCTGTGATTTCCCACAAGGTCACCACCAGCACCCACACAGACCCGGACCCAAGTCAGGGAGTAAGCCAAAATAGCCAGAGGCCACACAATCATCCTTGATACCCTACCCATTGTTTGCTCAGATAGATGTTCACCAAACCCAGTAGAATGAGCACTCACCTATAACACATACCCAGATAACATCAGCTAAGGGTTCCACCCACTGGCCCCAGCACCAGAATGAACAGTGTTGCAGCTGGTAAACACCCAGATTTAGAGGGGGAGGCAGCCTCAAATCCAACAAAATCCCCATCTATACCAGAGCAAACCTGAAAACAAACAATGGAGAGAAAGAAAAATATAAATGGTCAAGCAAGCCCTTCAGTTCACAAAACACCAGAGAAAGAATATCAATCTCCAGAACACAGCAACAATAACATGGAAGTATATTTCTTCTTGTCATGTGAAGAATTCAAAATTGCTACAATTAAGAAAGTCAAAAATTTGAACAACACAAACGAAACTCAAAAAAAAGTAGATTATGAACATATGCGCAGATGCAGAAAAGGAAAAGAATGCTGTGAGAAATATAATCAACATACAGAAATTAGAGATTAAAACATTATATAAGAAAATAAGGGAACTGTAGGATGTAAAATGATCAATGGAGGAGGTTAAAAAAAAAATCCTGAGAAAGTCATGAAAGTGGAATAAAAGATAGGGAAGAGTAAATCAGTAATCTCCAAGACGTGAACACAATAAGAACCAAGAAAGAAAAAGAGAATTACAAAGGAAAAAGAAAGAAGAAACACTTCATGAATTATCTGACACCACAAGTGTAGGGAAAATAAGAGTCTTAGAAATCCCAGAAGGAGGAGGTCCTCCCTAGTGGCACAAGGTGTTAAGACACAACCTATGAAGCTATCTGCAGCCACTGCAGCACAAGTTCAATCCCGGGCCAGGGAGCTACCCACATGGTGCAACTGATCCCTCCTGACTCACCCACTGCTCCCCTCAGCAATGTATTTCAGTATATCTGCCTGTTCTGTTCCCCTCTCTGTGTCTGGTGAATCCTCTCACCCTCTGCAACTATACCTTGTACTCCAGTTCTTGTATGCATAAATAAATAAATCTTTAGGGCCTCCCTGGTAGTGCACCAGGGAGCTGCCCGCAGCCTCTGCAGTGAAGCTGCCCTTAGCCTCTGCAGTGTGGGTTCGCTTCCTAGCTGGCCAGGGAGACACCCACATGGTGTGACAGATCTTTCCTGCCTTGCCCGCTGCTTCCCTCAGGAGTGTCTTTGGTCCATCTGCCTGTTTGCTCCCTGCTCTGTCTCTGGTGAATCCTCTCACCCTCCCATGTCTCTGGCCTGTACCCCAGTTCTTGTATAAATAAAGAAATCTTTAAAAAATAATGATAAACTGGAGAACCATGCTACCCTCCCCCACCCACAAAGTTGGCACTCTCTGACCAACAGAAAGGAGGGGGGGAGGAAACAACAAGAACAAACTACAGATTAAGTGGGACACCTGAGTAAAATGGAACCACACCCTGTGAACTGGAACTGTGGAGAACCGTGCAGCAATTGCCATGGAGGTGAACAAATGGCTTTGGCCACCATTAGAGGAAAACAAGGACTCCGCGGAGACCTACAAATAGCCCAACACCAGCTGGTAAGCTTGTGCAAAAAAGCAGCACCCAGGTATGCTTGAAAAGCATACATAGATCGCGGCTGCCCAGGTGCCTGCACCCGCGACCTAAGTTTGTGGGGAGACTCACGAGAGCCCTCACTGAGGTGAATGTCCCTCACTGAGTAATCAGAAACCAGGTGGCTGGACATGGGAGCAGGACGCAAGAGGCACCATTTCTGTGGACACTGAACTGGGCTACATCCCAAGTCCTGTATCTGAAGGCTTTGAAACTGAGACCCGGGGCATGGAATTCGGGGTATGGGATCCCCAGGACGGCAGGGCACAGGGCAGACACAGCACCCCTACACCACTGAGGCACTCTACACCACCCCTACTCTGTTCCCAAGACCCACAGAGAAAAACAAAAAACAGTTCTGGAAAGACACTAGGAAAGATCTCTGGCGCCACCTAGCTACTAGAACAAAATCACCAACATCCTGATAATTGGAAACCAGGGATCCCCAAAACACCCTCAGGTTCTGAGAGAGGGTGGGGCATGCAAATGACCGTAAGAAGGGAAATAAGGCATGGAGCAAGGTCCCATTCTGGAACTGACAGCCAGGCGCAGGATCCGGGGTATGGGACACGCCATAGCAGCAGGCACTGCACAGGGTTACAAACAGCATTTTGGATCTGATAGCCCTGGAACTGAGACCTAGAGTGCAGAATTCAGGGTGTAGGATCCATACAGCTGCAGGCACAGCACCGGGTGAATATGGGTCAGACACAGCACCCAGCTTGAATAAGAGCCCCTATGTGAGGTGCTCCCCTCCACCTACCCTGTCCATTTCTCCGAGAACCACTGGGAAAAAGCACAGGTCAGCAAATACAGGTCTCTGGTGCCACCTCGTGACCAGAACAAAATCACCAACTAGCTGATTCCCTGTTGGAACTGACAAAATACAGAGGGAGAGAACTGTATGGGACAGTGCTCAGCAACACAGCATCAACACCCTGGTAGAGTTTTAGCCTACTAGTGCTGGTCTCAGTCTGGTAAGCAGTTTCCAACACCTCTAAAGGAGAACTCCAAAGAGATGCCTGCCAACACCAGTGGCACACCATCCCAACACATAGAACTAATTAGAAAGTAAACAACAGGGAGAAGAAAAAATATAAATAACCAAGCAAGCCCACAGGAGAAGGACACACCACAAAAAGAAATACAGTCACCAGAGCTCAACAATGACATGGAAGAACTTCTCAGCCTATCAGATAGAGAATTAATGATCATCATGATTAAAAAGCAGAAAGAAAATGAAAAGGAAAAAAAAATGATTTGAGTCAAATAATCAAATAATCACTGAACTGAAGAATGAAATTGAGACCTTAAGAAATGAAAGAAAAGAAATGCAGGACATTAAACGATTCCTAGAGGAGATAAAGAACACTGGGAAAAGCAATGAAAATATAATTGATGAAATGGAAGAACACATCAGTACTATTGAAGATACAGAAATAAAAAGAGCCAAAAAAGAGAAAAGGAGAGAGAAGTGCAAATGAAGAAGAAGTATGAGGATACTCTTAGACAATTATCAGACTCCATGAAGAGAGGAAACAAAAGCGTTATAGGCATTCCAGAAGGTGAGGAGAGAGACAAAGGAACTGAGAAATTATTCAAGGTGATAATTGAAAAAAAAAACTCCCCAAGTATGAAAAAGGAGATGAATATAGACATACAAGAAACGAGAAGAACTCCCAATTACCACAATGAAAAGAAAAGTACAGCAAGACACATAATAGTAAAGCTTGCAAGAGTCCAAGACAAGGAAAAAATAACGAAAATGGCAAGGGGGAAGAAAGAGATACTTACAAGGGAAAACCAATCAGGTTAACTCAGACTTCTCTGAAGAAACATTATGGGCAAGAAGAGAATGGAGTAACATATTCAGCAAACTTCAACACAGCAAATGCCAACCAAAGCTCTCCTTCCTCTACAAAGAAAAAAATATGGAACTTCTCAGACAGAGAAACTGCAGAAATTCATTACAACTAAACCCCCACTCCAAAAAATTCTACAAGAAGTCCTAAAGCCAAAACCAACAGAGGAATGAACAAGAAGAAGAATAAAGCAAGGAATAAAATCACAAAAAAGACAAACAAAATGGCAAACACAGATGCCAACATATCAATATTAACTCTAAATGTAAATGGATTAAGCTCATCAGTAAAAAGAGAGTAGCAGGCTAGATTAAAAAACAAAATCCAACCTTCTTCTGTCTCCAGGAAACACATTTAACCACAAAAGATTAACACAGACTGAAAGTAAAAGGTTGGAAAACAATCCTACAAGCAAATAGACCAAAAAAGAAGGCAGGAACAGCCATACTTATATCAGATGAAATAGACTTCAAATTAAAAAAAGGTAAAAAGAGGGCCTCCCCTGGTAGCGCAGGTTGTTGAGCACAGCACTATGAAGCTGTCTTCAGCCCTGCAGCACCGGTTCCATCCCGGCCTGGGGGCGAGGGTCCCACGTGGTGCAGCAGACCTCTCCTGTTGCGCTTGTTGCTCCCCTCAGTAGTGTGTTTTGTCTTTCTACCTATTCTGTTCCGCACTCTGTCTCTGGTGAATCCTCTCACCCTCCCATGAATCTGGCCTGTATCCCTGTTCCTGTATAAATAAATAGATAAATCTTTAAAAATAAAATAAAATAAAAAAGGTAAAAAAGAGACATTGACGGACACTACATTATGATCAAGGGGACAATACATCAGGAAGATACAACACTCATCAACATATACTCACCAAATGAAGGGACACCAAAACATATTAGACAATTATATCAGCTCTGAAAACAGACATTAAAGAAAATACATTAAAGAAAATACATTGTGGGAGACTTCAACACCCTACTCTCACCCATGGACAGATCAATGAGACAAAAAATAAACAAATACACTAGAGCCCTAAATAAAGACACAGAACTCATGAACTTAACAGACATCTATAGGACACTTCACACAAAAAAATCTGAGTACACATATTTCTCAAGTGCACATGGATCATTCTCCAGAATCGATCACATACTGGGCCACAAGACAAACATCAATATATACATGAAGATCAAAATCATTCCAACTATCTTCTCTGATCATAAAGGCATCAAGCTAGAAATAAATCATGAAAAGAAAACAAGGCACCCTCCTACTTCATGGAGATTGAAATCTACACTACTGGAAGACCACTGGACTAATGAGGAGATCAAAGAAGAAATTAAAAAATACTTTGAGTTAAACGAGAAGGAGGACACCACTTTCCAGAATGTGTGGGATGCAACAAAAACAGTAAAAAGAGGAAAATATATAGCAATACAGGCTAATATCAAGAAACAAGAAAGAACTCAAAGAAACAATCTAATCTCACATCTCAAAGAGCTAGAAAAAGAACAACAAAAAACCATAAAGCCAGTAGAAGAAAAGAAATAATAAAAATTAAAGCAGAAATAAACAAAGTGGAAATTAAAAAAATCCAAAAGATCAATGAAACCAAAAGTTGGTTCTTTGAAAAAATAAACAAAATATACAAACCACCAGCCAGGCTCACAAAGAAAAAAAGGGAGAAAACAAATATAAATAGGATTATAAATGAAAGAGGAGAAATCACAACAGGCTCAGCCGAAATCAAAAGAATAATCAGAGATTACTATGAACACTTATATGGAAACAAATAGATGGACAAATTCCTAGAACTATATAATCATCCAAAGCTGAATAAAGAAGAACTAGAACAACTAAACAGACAAATTACAAGCAGCAAAATTGAGGCAGTAATCAAAGCATTCCTCAAAAACAAAAGCCCAGTCCCAGACAGCTTCACAAATGAATTCTACCAAACATTCAGCAGTGAATTAGTGCCTATCCTACACAAACTCTTTCAAAATATTGAAAAAGAAGGAATACTACCATATACGTTCCACAAAGCCAATATTACACTAATACCAAAACCAAACAAAGACAGCACATAAAAAGAAAATTACAGGCCAATCTCCCTAATAAACACTGATGTAAAAATCCTCAACAAAATCCTTGCCAACAGAATCCAACAGCTCATCAAAGGGATAGTACACCACAATCAAGTGGAATTCATCCCAGGGGTACAAGGATGGTTCAACATATGAAAATTGATCAGTGTAATCCAACAGATCAACAAAAAGAAAAATAAAAACCATATGACCATATCAATAGATGCTGAGAAAGCATTTGACAAAGTCCAACATCCATTTATGATGAAGGCCCTTGATATTCTCAGGATAGAAGGAACATACCTTAATATGATAAAAGCCATATATGACAAACCCACTGCCAATATTATTCTCAACGGCAAAAAGCTGAAGGCCTTTCCTTTAAGATCAGGAACAAGACAAGGATGTCCTCTCTCACCACTGCTCTTCAATATAATACTGGAGGTCCTAGCCAGGGCAATAAGACAAGAGAAAGACATACAAGGAATCCAAATAGGGAAAGAAGAAGTAAAACCATCACTATTTGCAGATGATATGATAATATATAGAGAGAATCCTAAAAACTCCACAGAAAAACTACTCAAAATAATCAACCAGTTCAGTAAAGTAGCAGGATACAAAATCAACACATAAAAATCAGTAGCCATCCTATACACAAATGATCAATCTGAAGAAGAAGGAATCAAGAAAACCATTCCTTTTGTAATTGAAACAAAAAAAATCAAATACTTGGGAATAAACCTAACAAAAGAGGTGAAAGACCTATACAAAAAAAAAAAAATTAAACACTGTTAAAACAAATTGAAGAAGACACAAAGAAATAGAAGGACATACCCTGCTCAAGGATTGGAAGAATTAGCATTATTAAAATGGCCATCCTCCCAAAAGCAATATAAAGATTCATTGCTATTCCAATAAAAATCTCAATGACATTTCTCAAAGAGATAGAACAAATACTGATGAAATTCATATGGAACCACAAAAAACCATGAATAGCCAAAGCCCTACTGATGAAAACAAAGGAGAAAGGAGGTATCACACTTCCACACTTCAAACTATACTACGAAGCCATAATAATTGAAACAGTTTGGTATTGGAACAAAAACAACAAAAACAGACACACAGATCAATGGAACCGAATAGAGAGCCCAGGAATAAAGCTACACTCTTATGAACAACTAATCTTTGACAAAGGAGCAAAGAATATGCAATGGAACATGGACAGTTTGTTCAAAAATTGGTGCTGGGAAAACTGGACCTCCACATGCAAAAAAAATGAAACTAGACCACTACCTATCACTGTGCACAAATATCAACTCAAAATGGATAAAAGAACTGACATAAGACCTGAAACCATAAAATATATAGAAGAAAATATAGGTAAAACACTACAAGACATACATCTCAGAAACATCTTTAAAGACTCATTACCCAAAGCAGTGATAGTGAAGGCAAAGATAAACACCTGGGATTACATCAAACTGAAAAGCTTCTGTACTGCAAAAGAGACATTAACCAAAACAGAGACACCCCATTGATTGGGGAAAAAAAAATCTTTGCACTCCAGTCAACTGAAAAGGGACCGATCACAAAGATATACAAAGAACACACATGGCTAAACAAAAACAAAATAAAAAATCCAGTCAAGAAATGGGCAGAAAAGGCCTCCCCGGTGGCACAGCGGTTGAGCGCTGGGTTGCAAGCTTTCCGCAGCCTCTGTAGCGCCAGTTCGATCCCCGGCTGCTCCCCCGCCACCGGAGGAGGGTCCCACATGGCGCGCAGAACTCTCCTGCCGCCCACTGCTCCCCTCAGCAGTGTACTTTGGTCCTTCTGCCTGCTCTGCTCCCCGCTCTGGCTCTGGTGAATTCTCTCACCCACCCACACTTCCTACTGTACCCAGTGCTTGTATAAACAAACAAACAAACAAACAAGCAAACAAATGAGTAAATACATCTTAAAAAAAAAGTCAAGTGACACCGTACTGAATGGGAGAAACTATCTGCCCGGTTTACATTGGACAAGCTCTATAAAGAACTCATACAACTCAACAAAAAAAGCAAATCACCCAATTACAAGATGGGCAAGGGAGTTAAATATGCACTTCTCCGAAGAAGACATGCATATGACAATAGGCACATGAAAAAATGCACATTATTCATCATGAGGGAAGTGCAAATCAAGACCACAAATGAGATATCACCTCACACTTGTAAGAATGGCCCATATAAAAAAGGTGAGATAGAAACTGCATGTGCTGTTGATGGTATGGAGACAAAAGAATCCTCTTACACCATTTGTGGGAATATAGACTGCTCTAGCCCCTGTGGAAAGCAGTGTGGAGATTTCTCAAAAGATTGAAAATGTATTTCCCTTATAAAACAGCAATTTCACTCCTAGTTATTTACCTGAAGACTATAGAAACATTAATTTGAAAGGAAATATGCACTCCTATGTTAACATCATTGTTATTTACAATAGCCAAGCTATAGAAGCAAGCTAAATGATCATAAATTACAGATGAGTGGATCAAGAAGATGTAGTATATATGCACAATGTGATATTACTCAGAGATATAAACAAACAAAAAAACCATGCCATGTGAGGCAACATGGATGAAGCTGGAAGGGATTATGCTAAATAAAGTCAGGAGGAAAAAGATAAAGAAATATTGGATGGTTTCTCTTATACATGGAATATAGAGAAATCAAACAAAGTGTCAGGCAAATAAGACAAAACTTGCAGGCTGAACATAGATTTGAGGCATAAAGTGCAGGGGATGGAGGGGAGTAGGTATGGTATTACATGGGTGGGGATGGAGAGATATAGGGGTCAAAATGGGGGAAAGAAGGGCATAAGGGACTATGGTGATGGATCAGGTCTGCTATGGTGATGGGAAAACTACAGGGACTACACCACAGCAGACAAATCAAATACTATCCAAAAATTACCAAAGAAATGTAAGAAAATGAATAAATAAATTAATAAAATTTTAAAAATTACATTATACTATCTTTATGTGACTTATTTTCTGTGTTTTAATTAGAGCTACTTTATAAATTATCTCATAAAGATAATGCTTTTCAAAAATCTCCTTTGCTTTTAGAGGGATATTATTTTTTAAATTAAAATGTGTTAACTTCTCTTGGCTTATCCTTGACTACATGTTTCCCCCCACTCACACTGAGTAAATTTAAGAAGAATGTGGATACTGAAGAGTAATGATATGATATTCTTTGTATATGAAAATGGCAGTCCTGACCTGCCATTAGTTGGGGCACCTATGGTTATGATAGATTTTTTCACGATCCATCTGCTTTTCCTTCCAGGCACTCCAGGTGTCTCAGGTTGAAAGGCGTCATCAGCGGCCTCAGAACAGAGTAGCGTTAATGAGGGTGACCCTGACCTTATAAGAATAGTGCTCTGATCTTCTGACCCAAATGAAAGAAATACTTGAGCAGTATATTTAACAGTAACTTTGGATTAGTTCTGTGAGTAGAAATATAAATGAGAAAATAAATAACACTCCTAACTCTTGGTTAACTATATGATATTTGAAACATAAAGATTAAAATGAAAACTATTACACTCATAAATTGTCACATAATTAATTTTAGCTAACATCAAAATTACCTTTTCTTTAATACCTCCTTAGTTATTAAGAGCCAATTCCTATTATAATAACTAAGAATATTAAAAATTCTTTAAGATTTTTTCTTTTAAAAAGATTCGTCTATTGTCTACTTATTAGTTATATTCGAAATATATACTGAAATTTTACTATTAATAGAAATTTGAAATACCATTTTCATCAATTGAAGTATATTTATAATGCTACCTAATAGTGTTAAGTAATTTTTTTCACTATGATGAAGACCCTTTTCAATCTGTATTTAGATACCAACCGTGCAGCTAATTAAACATTGACCATGCAGCTATCTCTATTAATAATGATTATTTATAATTAGACTCTAATCAGTTTTACTACAATGCTTGCATATAAATCCAATAATATTTTAACTATCTGATAGCATTTGGAAATTCCACTAGTATCAAATATTCTAAATATATTGTCCCTAGATACAAATTATGTGAGAAGACAGAATGAAATTATTATTTTTTTATTTTTAAGACACTGCATTAATTTTCATGCTAAATCATAGGTATTTAGGTGTGATGTATTTCTTGGTCATTGAAGTAAGAAATAAGCTGCTCTTATTTAAAAAAATACATAATTCTTATTTTTCTTAAAAAAACATAAAATCACTCCCAATGAATAGTGGTTATCAATCCACTATTTGTCCAATTCTTATGCCCCCCAAAATGGTAACCAGGTTTTAGATTGACTAAAAGTGTATGAAAATGAGACACTTTTTGACTGTAGTTGTGTAAAGACAGGACTGGGCACAGTGCAGGTTTCCTGATCCCATGCAGACCGGGTAAAGGAGGAATCAGAGTCCTCAGTGGTTTTTTGCAGGTCTTTTATTGGGGTTCACCAGGCATATGGCAGGCAGGGGTGCTGGCTGGGGGGCTGGGAGGCCTGCCAGCCTCCCAGCCCCCCAGCAAGTCTTCACTCTATCTGGGCTCTCTGGCGTTCGTTCTGCTGCTTCTTGGCTTCTCTTTCGGCTTCTGCTTCTGCTTCTTGGCTTTCTACTGGCGTCTCCGTGACGCCGACCTTAAAAGCCCAGTCTTAGCCCAGGTGAATCCCATCTACCTATGCCCACACCCTATTCCAGGTGCCCGCCATCAGGCATGCATTCAGGACAAGAATCCATCATCTATCCCGATGGCGGAAGGGCAGAAAAGCCTGATATTTTCTTTACCCTACAAGCTGTCAACTTCAAGATAAGACATAAAATCAGATTTCTGGTAACTTCTAGAAGAGTGGCAGCACTATCTCCACTAGCTAAACATCTAACACTATGTCCATCTGGTAGAAAGTATGTAAAGCTGTGAATAACATCAGTCATTTCCCCTTAAAAGCTTTGATTTCATTAAATGTGATTTTTCTGGGCTAAATTTCAATTTATTTTTCAATTTATTTGTCTGGGTCAAATTTCAATTAATTGTATTCTGCTCCTTTAAAGGCTGTTGGTTGATTCAGTTTGATAAAGAACGCCTCAATTTCTGCCTGAACAGTTATGGAATGTGCCAGTGTTTTGGGAAATGTATCTAGGTTTGACCTTTAGGTGAGTGAATGTCAATGCTGTGACACATGCACACACAAATACACACACATGTGAATGGTGAGTTAAACTCTCCATGTGAAAGACGTACTTATGTACACAACTACATTTTCATGACGCCAGATACCATTATATCTCCAATTTTATGGATTTGTCTCTTGTCAGTATATGAACTATATTCCAGTTATTGAAGAAAGCAATGATTAATTTTGAAGATCTAATTACATCATAACTAAAGGCATACTATATATAGATTAAAAAATAACTTATTACAGGAGATAAGTGATACATGGTGGATGCCTATCTTGTGGTTCTAGAAAACTAAACAGATGAAAACATTGCTCATTACTGTGACTTAAATTAAGAAAGCTTCAACACACGGGCAGCACCTTTTAAAGTAGTCTTCTGGTAACCTCTAACTATTCCAGGTTACAATTCACAATAAGAGCAGAAATTTAGAAGTCTCCCTAAAGAAAGTAATAACAGAATTTAGTTCCTAGTGGATTACAGTCCACATTATGAAACTACTGCACATTTGGCACAATTATGCACCACTGGCAGTCTTCTCTCAAAGGAAGTCTCATGTTAAATGAACACTTCGAATCATATTGGAACTCATGCATCTTGCAGCTAACACTGTGTTAAGTTAAGCGTCTAACACTATGCCCATCTGGTAGAAAGAGTATCAGGGCTGCAATAACATCAGTCCTTTCCCCTTAAAAGCTTCGATTTCATTAAAAGGTGACCTGTCAAAGTGCTTTAGAAAATGAGATACTCTATAAAATGTGCTGAATAGGACAGAGGGGTATTCAGTACATAAATTACTGTCTTATCCATTGTTGTTTATAAGGTTTTCCAGGATCGTGCAAGTTGACTGTTATTTTTTGTTGTCCTATGAAGTCGGTCTAGAAGATATTTAGTGGGCAATGAGGGCTGAGTAATGTCTATTTGCAATATCTATTGGCTATTACTCTACAGAGTATGATTGGGATAGATTTTCAAATGAGAATTTAGAGACCTCAGAAACAAAATACAAGCCTCAGTCCCTTCCAGAGCTAAACATTTGAGGAATTGAATTTCCAAAGATGAATACAAGTTTATACTTGTCACCACACTCTCTATTGTCACTACATGTTCCACATAGGGTACTTAAAAAAGTCCATCCCAAACGTTTTGCAAAAACGTAATCATACAATCATTACATGAATTCTAGCCCAAATCACCTCGAGATATCTGTTTGGAACATTGTATAAAAACACAAATCAAGAAAGTAAAAACCCTGCTAAGCAATTCAATTAGGAAAAGTTCAAATTGACAGTTACTTATCAAAAAGCCTCTGGAATTACTGTTCAAAGACAATTTATTTCATATACTTTTTTGAAATTATTTTATTTTGCTTAAATGACAATGTCCTGAACTAGATTATCCAGATTTGAAATCAAATTAGAAATAGCAAGTCACAACAGGGACAGCAGGCACTCTGAATATTAGTAAGAGATGATAGCATTAAAAATTTCAAAAAACTGCAGCAGTTTTTTTTCATGATTTATTTCCCCTTCAGTAGATTATATGAGGGAATAAAACAAAATAATCTTGGCTGCATTTTGCATTTACATGTTTTTACATGTATGTTCTTACAATCATGTGTCAATTTTTCAATATATAGTATCAGAATTGCCATGCATGTTTAAAATTATTCATAACTCTTCAAAGTTCTACGATGTGGTTATTCTGTTTCTCAGTTTATTTCATCATTCAATAAGGATAATAATCATTATTTCATAAAAATAGATAAAGGGAAAGGTAGGAGTTTGTATTTCAACAGATTCTGAGCTTCTCACTGTCTAATACAAAAGTATTTTAATTTGTGTTTAGCAAATTAAAACTAAGGATGCTAACTGAACAAGGCTACATTTAAAAAGTAAGGAAATTTTCTATTTTATAAAATTTTATTGGGAATGTGTTAAAGTAAATTTTTGAATGTTGAAAATATCTATCGGTGACATTTTAATTGTTCTGATAATGATATTACACTAAATTCAAATTTTCAAGAACAGGTTTTACATAGCTTGTGTTATATTATTGTCCATTGAATATTTAATTTTTATCTAATTATCAAAATATCTCTCTTCTAGGAGATTCCAGGAGAGTATCAAGTAAAACAAAACAAAACAAAAAATAAAGCTAGGGCCACCTTAGGTATTTCTTTTTATTTTCATGTATTAATTTTCAAAATACAGACTTACAATTATAACAATTTTTAAATTTATATTGATTTGATAATGTATGCTATAGCTTATTGCTGCATTCATCATTTTTTTAAATTTCAAATCTCTGTTTTTGGATTATAAATTCTATTTTTTTGTTTCATGAATTCCTCATTTAATCTTATTCCAAATTTAATATGAATTTACTATCTATGTACTAACCGCAGGGTTAGTACACTAGTAACCACTACTTATTATTACTTATTTATCATTATAATTACAAAATTAATCCATGAATGTATGCTTGCTGAATGCATGAGACAAAGATTGGAACAAAATAAAATAAAATTTATAACTTTTTTAGGTAAATTTTTATTTTCTTCTTTAAGCCATTTTTATCACTATTTTAGATAGGAAAATAATAAATGCTATATTTTTTGAACATGTTGGATTACAGCAAAGAGATAAAAAAAAGTTTAAATTTCCAATGCAAACATTTGATTTACAGATTAATTGCAATTTAAGTGTATTGAAACTTGTTCAGCTGGGATAATTAAAGGTCTTGTTGTATGCTCCAAATACCCTAAGTAAAAATTACAATTCCAGGGACACAACTCATGAATAAGAAAGAAAGGGGCATTCAGCTGGTAAATTTCAGCTGGTAAGAGACCTGACTTTTTGAATCAAAGTATATCTGAAAAATGCTGAACCTTAGGTCACCTGAGTAGAAAAGTCAGGGTTTGAGAGTATTACTTTGTTCCAGTTGCCAAGACAACCATTTGTTTTCACTATATTCTCAGATGGTGGCTCATTTGGAAACTGCTTTTTAGGATTCCTGGTCTCCCCAGTCTCTCCATCTCCCATAGTAGAGGAATGAATAAAGTAAAAGCAAAAACAATAATTTTAAAAAGGCAATTACTTTGTAAGTACATTTAACTGTAACCTTAACATATTAAAACCTGGCAGAATAGTGGCATTTCCATTGCCCCATGCCCAAGCTGTTTCTGTGCCCCATCTCTTTACCATAGAGCTGGAAACAAAACTGCTCATCCACCCCTGCAAATGTGTGCAAATCCTGGATGTCAGCTTTATAGCCACTCCATGCATAACTACATCCCAATTATAAGTACCACTGCTGCTGCAAGGACACGTGGACCCTGGATCCTAGCACTACAACTACCACAGGTTGTTGTACTGAACCCAGTGCCAAGATACATATCCTCAACCATGATGAGAATAGAAGGACTCCAGCAACATTTGCAACAGAGAATCTCAACAGCTTTTCCTGTTACTGAAAATACCCTCCTCTTTGCTCAGTCATCAATGACACTGTCCTTAACTAGTGGTGCACCACAGAGACTACGTTGTGTGCCCTCTCCAGATCCACCACACCAACTCGGTGGTCTCATTTCTACATCAATTAAGGTCTTTCCTCCGTGAAGCCAGTTCATAGAGTGTGAAAGAAGTGATTGCTCCCTTAAGTGAACAGACATATGCTAAACTCTAAGAAACATGAAGTCAAGGAAATGACACCACTAAAGAAACACAATGATTGTGCAATAAATAAAACTAAAGAAATGGATATCTACAAAATTTCCCACCAAAGTATTCAAATAATTATTTTAAAGGTTTTAGCAAGCTCTAAGAGACCACAAAGAGACAACTCATCAAAATCAGGAAAGTGTTACATGAACAAAGGAATAATTAAAAAAAATGATCACAATAAAGAGCCAACTGGGAATTCTTGGCGTGAATAATGTAATGAAAGAAATGAGAAATACAAAAGTTTCAATAACACATTTGAGGAGCAGAAAAAGAAACTTGGAAACTTCAAGAAAATTCACTTGAAATTATTCAGTCAGAGGAGAAAAAAGAAAAGAATGAAAAAGAGTAAAGAAAGCATCTGGGGTTTATGGAAAATTCTCAGGTCTACTTATATACATATTATGGAATCCCCCAAAGAAACAATAAAGAAAAAAGCGAATGTCATCGATCTTTTGGACTTTTTTTCTGTTAATTTATTCTCACTCTAATTTTTATTATTTATATCCTTATACTTACTTTTGGTTTTATGTTTCTTCTTTTTCAATTCCTTGAAGTATAAGTTTAATTATTTATTTGAGTTTTTTTGTGTTTCCTGATATGTCCTTGTATTGCTATGTACTTTCCTCTTAATGTTGCTTTTGCTATGTCCCATGTGTACTAATAGATCATGTCTTCATTTACATTAATCTTCAGAGATTCCTTTAAGTTTTTTTGATTTCCCCATTAACTGATATTCATTCAATATAATGTTCAGTCTTCACATATCAGAGGTTTCACCTTCTTTCCTTTTGTATTCGATTTGTAGATTGATACCATTATGGTCAGAAGATACTTGATATAATTTCGATCATCATAAATTTATTGGCATTTTGTGACCCAACATATGATCTAGCCTCAAAAATGTGTACACAGTTTTTGTGGGGTGCAGTGTCTATAAATGTTTTTTAAGCTAATGTGGTCTATTTCCTTATTTAAAGCTATTGTTTCCTTGTTGATTTTATCTCTGGTTGATTTGTCGATTGATTAAAATAGAATGTTTATATCCATTCTACTGTTGTGTTGATGCCAATATCTGTTTTCAAATTTGTTAATAATTTGCCTTATAATTCTTGATGTTTCTTCATTTGGTCCATATGTATTCATAAGTGTTGTGTCTTACTGGTGGATTTATCCCTTCATTATTATAAAATGCCCATGCCTATCTCTTGTTATCCTTTTTTTTAGCTGGAAGTCTGTTTGATCTAAGTGTGATCATCCCTGTCTTACTATTTTTTAAAAAATTTATTCATTCATTCATTCATTTATTTATTTATTTAGAGTGATTATCAATACATGGGGTTTTAATAATGCCATGTAGTCATTAGTTTTCTGGTTATGTCTATTCCCTTGCTTAGATTTTTTAAAAGATGTATTTATTTTATTTATGCATACAAGAACTGGGGTACAGGCCAGAGGTGTGGGTAGTGAGAGGATTCACCAGAGACAGAGTGAGGAACACAATAGGCAGACTGACTGAAATACACTGCTGAGGGGAGCAGTGGGTGAGACAGGAGAGGTCTGCTGGGCCATGTGGATATCTCCCTTGTCAAGGATCAAACTCGTGCTGCAGTGGCTGTGGATAGCTTCATAGGTTGCACCTTAACCCCTTGGGCCGCCAAGGAAGCCCCTTTCTTAGATTTTTTGTTGGTTTGTTTTGGTAGAGTTTTCCTATTCAGTGTAGATAGAACTCATTCAGGGTTTCCTACAAAGTGTGATATAGGTTTGCAAAATCCTTGAGTTTCTGTTTTTCTGGGGTGGCCTTTATTGCTTCCTTGAAGAAAAGTCTTGCAGGATATAATATTGTCGGTTGGCAATTTTTATATTTTAATAATTAGGCTAAGTAATTCCACTTTCTTTACACCTTTTGTCTCCAAGCACACACAAAAATGTGGTATGTGTTTGAAATAATGACATGTTAATTCAAATGAATAACAATTATATTACAATGTGCATAATATCATCCAATTAAATACCTCTTTATATATATAATTTTAAAAGAAACAAAAATAAATAACAATATTTTGAATTCTATATAAAATAGAAAAATATATTTACACTTTTGTTTATATAAACAACTTCCCAAGTCTCTTCAACAAATAATACTAGCAAACTTAATGGTCACATGCAAAAAATGAAAGCAAACCACTGTCATACACTGCACATAACTATTCAAAATGTATTAAAAACTTGAAGGGCTAAAGCCATAAAATACATAAAAATGAACATAGGTGATATACTACATAATATTTGACTTACAGATGTGTTAGGAGACTTGACTTCAATGATAAGCAAATCAAAAGAAAGGTAAACAAATAGGAATACATCATCCTAAAAACTTTCTGTATATCAAAAGAAATGATCATTAAAACAAAAGACATCTTATTTGAACGTCATTCTTCTGATAAGCAATTAATAACTAAGATATAAAAACACTCATAAAACTCAACAATAAAATAACCCAATCAAAAAATGGGCAGATTTCAATAGTCAGTTCTCCAAAGAAGACATGCAAATGACCAAAAGGCAAAGGAAATAAATGTTAATCATCATTTATTATTAAGGAAATGCAAATCAAAACCACAATAGGGTACCACATGATGCCAGTGATAATGGTCCATATTCAAAAGATCAGAAACCGGGCCTCCCTTGTGGTCTAAGGGTTAAGTCTCAGCACAATCACCACTACTGCCTGAGTTCAATCCAGCCATACATATGACACAGCAGACCTCTCCAGTCTCACCCACTGCTCCCCTTAGCAGTGTTCTTCGGTAACTCTGCCTCTTCTGAATCCTTTCATGCCCCTAAACCTCTGGCTTACACCCCAGTTCTTCTATGCATAAATAAATCTTTCAAAAAAATCCACAAAAGATCAGAAAATAACTCATTGGCAAGGGTGAAGGGAGAAAGGAATCTTCACACATTGTTGGTGGGATGTGAATTGGTGGATGCCCTTACCCAAAAAAAAAAAAAAAAAAACAAATAGATGTACCTATCATATGACCCAGCAATTCCACTTCTAAGTAACTATTCAAATGATATAAAGACACTACTATCTTCATTGAACATTGTGCTACAATGTTCACTTATCAAAATAATGGAAACTACCTAAGTGCTCATTAACAAGTGACTGAATAAACAAGATGTGGTGTGGATACACAATAGAATACTACTTATCTATAAAAAAGATTAAGTTTTGCCATTTGCTACTACATGAATGGAACTGGAGTAGATTATGCTAAATGAAGTATGTCAGTGGGAGAAAGACAAATGCTGAAAGATTTCACTCATGTTGTAGTATAAAGGATTAAGGGAAAGGAACAGACAAAAACAAACTAAAACAAACCCCTGAGTTCTGATTGAAGAATTGTGTTTACTAGATAGAGAGGAGAGTGTGTGTTAGCAAAGGATGGAGGAGGTATAATGGACAGTGAAAGAGGTTTATTAGCCCTTTGGTGATGGGTAAAGTATGGCAACATATTTGAAGAGGTATGAACCTATACTCCTAAATCATGTCCAGTGCTATAAACTAACAAAACTGCATTCAAAAACAAAACAAAAGAAAAACCATAAAATCTCCTTTCAGAAAATACATTTTAAATTGAAATATTAAAGTACATACAGTTTGAACGTCCAAAATGTCTTTTAAGTTATGCATTCAGCTTAAAGTATCCTGTGTATTTTTATTTATTTATTTATTTATTAAATATTTATTTGGGCCTCCCCAGTGGCGCAGTACTTGAACACCGGACTGGGAGGCTGCCTGCAGCCTCTGCAGTGCCAGTTCCATCCCTAAACACCAGCGAGGGTCCCACATGGCGCACAGACTTCTCCTGCCCTGCCCGCTGCTCTCCTCAGCAGTGTACTTTACCGGTATGCCTGCTCTGTTTCCCTCTCTGTCTCTGGTGAGTTCTGTCGCCCTCCCACGCTTCTGACTGTACCCAGTGCTTGTATAAATAAATAAATAAACAGATAAATAAATAAATAAATCTTTAAAAAATAAAATAAAATATTTATTTATGCAAGAACCAGGGTACAGGCCAGATGTGCAGAAAGTGAGAGGATTCACCAGAGACAGAACGGGGAACAGAAAAGGCAGACTGATGAAGTACACTGCTGAGGGGAGCAGCGAAGGGGCGTAACCGATGAGACAGGAGAGGTCTGCTGCAGCATGTGGGTTTCTCCCCGGCTGGCAGGGATTGAACCCATGCTGCAGAGACCACGGACAGCTTCACAGTGTGGTGCTCAACCACCTGCGCCACCAGGGAATCCCTCCTATGTATTTTTAAATCTACTTGTTGCAACTGAGAACATCAATAAAAAATTGAAAATGAACATTTTTGAAAACAACATGGTCATGATATCTTCAAGGTTCATTCCCCAATTGCAAATATATAATTTTGTATCCAAAATGTACATAACACACATAAGGATATATATTTTAATATCACACTTTTAAGAATCTTTGTGAGATATCCAAAAAAATTGTAGAATGTATAGAAGATTAAATAATAATTGTAATTTTGATGTGTTAGACATAATAAAATAATTTGGGGCATCATTAATTTTGATTTTTTAGTTATAAGCTCAGACTTTAGCATTGTTAGCATCTTTAGGAACCTGAAACCAGTATCTTCTTCCTATTCAAATTAATCAGAAAAGGAAAGCTAATTTCAGTTAAAGTCCTTTATTATTTATATATTTAGTATTGGAGAATGTCACTTATATCAGCATGCATATCTAATATCATTCAACAGACTTAAACACATTAGCCCATCTAGAGATAGAATTAGTTAATGGCCTTATGCTACCTAAAATTTTTGGCTTGAAGCAGCATTATTTCATTTATATTTATTGTGGACAATTTACTACCTCTACTTATTTGAAACTGGTGTATTTAAAAGCTTTTATTTGTTTTATTATAACTATCATTATTAATGAGTAATTAAAAGTTTGAGGTAGGTGATTTAATGTATATGATATTTTTGATACCTGTTCAAAGACTTTAGCCACATGTTAATCAAAGAGTTAAGAGAATACAAGTAAATGATCCATATCTACATATTGTGACAAATCAGAGGCACATTTCCTTAAACTTAGTTTGCATATCTAGTGTAAGATTATTTCAACTCTTACTTTCCCATGATTTAAATTATCACACTTCTGATACAGGAATGTATTTCTTTTGTGAGCTGATTCTACTACCATAGTGATCTAGACAGCTAATACTGAAAGGTAAAGGCAAAAGCTGAAACAAATGTTTTAAAAAAGCAATTTTTGTGGTTAAAGAAAATAGCAGGTTAAAAAAGTGATAAAATAGAAGTATGATTGAAACTAGTGAAAATGATGAAAGAGATTTAGAAGGCTTTTTATATAACAATTCTGAAGGATTCAAGGTTCTGTATCTATTGCATACTGTATATTGACCTCCTGGATTCCATGACCTCTGCTTTCTAAGAGAATTTCTTTTTTCATTTCCACTTACTGTACCAAGAGTTCATCAACATTGATTTAACACACCATCATCTAAAGGATGTGATAAGTTGGTGTTTATATCTGTCAAGGGACCGAGGAGATGAACACTGGGCATTATCAAAAGGTGTAATTTTAGGTTGTTGGATACCCTGGCATTTTTCTTAATTATTTTTGACATTTTATCTATTTCACCATGAGCTTCCTTGGAGGATACAGATAAAAAAATGTTCTTCATGACTCAGAAGAAGAAATATATCTTCTCTTAATAAATCCCACCTGAAATCATATAGGGGAAGGAAAGAAGGAATAACGGTTAACATTTATCACATGTACTGTTTCATTTGCTAAACTCTTTTTGGAAACTGAAAGACAGTTTCTTTTCAGCATGAAGAAGATTTCACATAAAATGTGAGCATATGAGGAAGAAGAATTTTGGATAACTATATAAGGATCTGTCCCAGGAGAAACTGAAATATGGGCATTACATATCCTGCCTGTTTTTGTACTAAGTTTCCTGAAGATAAAACAACATTTTGTTAATTGGGGTATCCCGACATCTTGGCAGAGTTTCTGGCACATAATAGGTATGGAATAAGCATATATTGGACTATTTTGTGTATCACATGTCATTTCAATTCAAATGCCATGTATCTTTTCAGAAATAAGTATGCTAAATCAAAGTAAAAACTAAAGACTACCCCAAAGACATTTAGTGGCTAATATAAAAATTATTTTGTAACTTTTGTTGTAATATTTAAAACAGATTCAATAAATAACCTCTATCACATCTGCTTTGTTTCAACATAAATCTTTATGCTAAAAATTCCTATCATGTATGTCATAGAAGATGTTATTGAATCCATGGTTTGGAAATGCTAAGAAAATATTGAGACTGTGGCAACAGCTTTTTTTATGTTTGGTCTCTGTATTCCTTGGCTTAAGAGGGGCACTGTCTCTCCGGACATGGTCCTTGTGACTCATGTCTCCTGGTATTAATGTAGTATACTTTTATATTGAATCCACATAGTGCTTTTGGATTGAGTCAATATGACTTTTTTGGTTATGTCCTAAGAAGTCTAATAGCCTCCTTCTTGCTCTCTTATAAGGATTATTTTTTTAAAGATTTATTTATGTATGCATATAAGAACTGGGGTGTAAGCCAGAGGAGGAGGGGGTGAGAGGGTCACCAGAGAGAATGGGGAGCAGAACAGGCAGATCTACTGAAATACACTGCTGAGGGGAGCAGCAAGTGAGGCAGGAGAGGACTGCTGTGCAATGTGGGTTGCTCCCTGGCTAGTTGGGAATCGAACTTGTGCTGCATTGGCTGGCAATAGCTTCATAGTACTGTCTTTAACCCCTGCACAACCAGGGGGGACCCTATAAGGAATATTCTTGACAATAAATATTCTCACCATGCAAAAAGACTCACAATCCACAGCCTGTCATGCTGTAAGTCCAAGATAGACACATGGAAAACTCAGATGGAGAAGTAGGGATGACAGCCTACTTCCCATATTCTTGGCTTCTCAGATGAGGCATCAGATATGTGAGAGAAAATCTCATTCCAAACATGCAACCCAGTAAATATTTCAGGTGATTTTGTTCCCAGGTGCTTTCTGACTGAAATCACAATCAAACCCCAAGCAAGAACAAAGAGCTAAGCCTAATCAATTTATAGAACTAAGTTTGGGGTTGGGTTATTTAAGACAACAGAAACCAAAACAATTTCATCTAAGGGAACAGAATGTAACAAAATGCTATCATATTCATGGAATGTCATTTGTTAAAGAGGGTCCCAGAAGTTAGTAAAATAATTTTTGAAATTAAAATAATAAACAAAATGTATGCACAATCACTCTGGACATTTTATATAAATTGAATTATTATTACAGTATGTGATATTTTGCTGATAGTTTATTTTCATTTAGCCCAATGTTGTGAAGCTTCATACATAACAGTATGTATCAGCACATGATGCTTTTTGATTTCCATATAGTAGTCCATAGCATGACTATACAATTTTCTTTTTTCATTCATCAGTAGATAGACATTTGGATTATGACTTACTTTTTAAAAAGTTTTGCTCAAGTAGAGTTTTCATACAACAAAATGTACCCCTCTAAGTGTAACTCCAATGAGTTTTGACAAATTTATGAGTTGTGATATTTGGTTTGCCTGATTTTGAAGTTTATGTAATTTCATGGTTAGTGCTTTTTGTGTCTTTAATTTTTCTCTTGTCCCGAAGACTGAAATGTTCTCATTTCTTATGTCCTTAGATTTTATATAACCTACAACATATCTGGAAATGACATGTGTAAATAATATGTAATAGGGGTTAAGCTACCTTTTTTTCCCACATGGACATCAACTATTCAGTATCATTTATGGAAAATATTTTTTTTCTTTTTCCAAAGCTTTTCAGAATCCTGTTGGATTCTGTCTCTGTATGAATGAGGATCTATTTCTAGATTCTTTATTCCATTGTTCCATTTTTCTATTCTTAAATTTATCCCATACTGTTTTTTTTTAATTGGTTGTTTTTGCCCACACTGTTTTAATTCTGTACTTTTATAGGAATTGTGACATTTAGTTGAGCAAGTTCTCATACTTTATGTTTGATGGTATTGGCATTTTTGAGATATGTGAAATCCACATACATAATGACTCCAAATATCAAAACAATTAAAACTATTGGCATTTTAATGAATCAATTGATGAACTTGAGAAAGGCATATTTCTCAAATATTGTCTTCCATTTCAAAAATATGATATATCTTCTCTTTATTTGGGACTTATTAAATTTTACTTAGTTTTGTAATTTATATTATATTGTTTGACTTATATATATCCTTCATTAAATTATTTCCATTTTATAAATTTGATAGTAGTGGAAATAACATTTTTAAACTTTAATTTTAAATATCTACTTCATGCTTCTTTTCAAAAGTTCAAATACATATTTTGCGAATGATGGTTTCATTTCTTCTTTTCAAATTATTTTAGTGCCTTTTTTTATCTTGCATTATTGCACTGATGAGTATGTCTAGGTACGATGTTGAATAGAAATGGTTATAATGGACACCTGTGGACAGCCTCAAAAAGAAAGCTTCCAGTATTTGACCTGTGAATATGATAACTGGATGTAGGTAGTGCGTGTAGTGTTTGTGTGTGTGTGTGTGTGTGTGTGTGTGTCTGTCTGTCTGTCTAGAAATTATATCTTGGAAAGGGTTATACCTACAAAAATGATTTCGAATTCTTCTATAAAGAACATTTATATTACCTTTCCTGATTACTTATTTATTGATAATTTCTTCTTATTATTTACTAATACATATTTATTTTATAGTTATGGTAATGATTCAATACCAAGCTATTTATTTTGTTGCTCAAATTGTTACAGTGTTAACCATTAGAAATTCTCTCAAGTTGACTCCTGTGTTCCTGTGACAAGCTCTCTGCCTTTTCATCTTGAACTTTTCTGTATTTTCTTAAATAGGAAGATGCTTTGGACTCACATTCTCTGAACCAGCACTAGAATTAAGTCATTTCTCTAAAGAACCTTGGTTTCTTTTATTGGAGAATGTTATTTAGAAAACTAAGACCTAGGCTTTGAGTGTGGTCATTGCTACCATATTATTTATTTTTTATTTTATCCTGGGTGACAATCTTTGTATTGGAAGTAGAAAACAAATTTATTTTCAATGCAATTACCATTGTGTATGGACTTTAAAATGTTATCTGATATTATATTTGTATTTGATCAGCTTGCTTTAGATCTTTCTTTTATTTGTTATTTTCATTTTAGTAAATGTTTTTTATTACATTTCTTTTTTTAAAGATTTATTTATTTATTTATTTATTTATTTATTTATTTATTTATTTATTTATTTATACAAGCACTGGGTACAGTCAGAAGCATGGGAGGGTGAGAGAATTTACCAGAGCCAGAGCGGGGAGGAGAACAGGCAGACTGATGAAGTACACTGTTGAGGGGAGCAGAGGGTGTAGCAGGAGAGGTCTGTGTGCCATGTGGGACCCCCACCAGTGGCTGGGGATCGAACCGGCACTGCAGAGGCTGCGGGCAGCTTCGCAGCCCACTGCTCAACCGCTGTGCCACTGAGGAGGCCCTCTTATTACATTTCTTTTCTTAAAGTCTCATATCCTAATAAGGTATTATAATACATCAAAATTATTTTTTGTAAATAATAGCATAATAAGCCTCTATGGGAAGTCAAACATATTAAATCTATTTTCAAAATCTACACATATAGGTGGCCTCCCTGGTGGTACAAGGGGTTAAGTTTTAGCACTACAAAGCTATCAGCAGCCACTGCAGCACACATTAGATTCCTGTCCAGGGAGGTGGCCCACATGGCACAGCAGAACTTTCCTGACTTGCCTGCTGCTCCTTTCAGCAGTGTATTTCAGTCAATCTGCCTGTTCTGCTCCCTGCTCGGTCTCTGGTGAATCTTCTCACCCCTCACACCTCTGGCCTGTACACCAGTTCTTGTATGCATAAATAAATAAACCTTTAAAAAAATCTCCATATACAAATACAATGTCAGTGTACAATTAGATGTTTTTGCCACTAACAAATTTTTAGAATGTTTACACTATTTAGAATGTAAAACTAAACTGAGAAATTTGAATGATTTGATAATAATATATTCATTTTTAAATTATAACAAGTCTCTTGCAAAATAAAAAAAAATACTGGGAATGTTTGGAAAAGATTAAATGGTACTTGACGAAGCCTTGGAACATGTAAGTGGTTATATCTGTTTTGAGTAAGATGCGTGATAGAGTCAGCACAAGCAATGAATCACAGAAAAGAATGGAAAGAAGAGTGGACCATGATTTCTTTCATGAGAAACAGGCAAGGAATACAACCTGCAGGTGTGAGGGTCAGCTACAGGGGATTTACATACTGAAGTAACCCTGGAATTCTTAGTTTTATATATTATAAACGTGTGTTTGATTTTTCTGTTAGAAAGCATTTTATGTTAAAGAAAATTTTTAATAATAGCTTTATTATCTTTGGCTGAGAATGCTATTTTTTCTATATTTAGAATGTAGTGATATTGCTATCTGGAAACATGCATGATACTAATAAACATTCTATTGTTTCATTTCTATGAAATAGTTATTATATTACATTGTTACACTTAAGTTATATCTTAAACCTTGCAACTACTCCTCAAAGATTGCATTATTATCTTACTCATAAAGAATCACATTTGATGACATTAAGTTCCTTTCAGCAATATAGTTACAGAAATAGTTAGAAAAATCATATGCATTTCATCATACACAAAATAATTTCTCAAAACAAACACTTTTAAGCAATGTGTACCTTTTTATACAAAATGTGTAACCGATCATCACTGCAAATTAATACTACCTTCAGTGTCTTTTTTTTTTCTCCACAGGTGGTTATGTATTCCCTCTAGTTTAGTTCTAATTTCCAGTTTATGACACATTTGCAAAGCGGTTGAGTAGGCATTTTGATGTTAGTAAAATTGTGTGTCTTATGGAAGATCAAGTCTGTAAGATTAACCTCAATAACATTGATCTTAGTAGTAATTTTTTTCACCAGAAGTTATTGAACATATATTTGGCTATTATTCAATGGCTGGCTCTCGGTAGTGCTTAAAAATATTTATATCTTTGGACTGCCAACTTTTGTATGGTCCTTCATTTCTCTTTCTCTTCTCCAGTTTTTCATTCATTTCCACAATTTTTCACACATTGGTTATCTATGTTAAAATATATTAATTAGCCATATTTTTTAAAAATGTAGTTTTACTTGAAAATCTGAAGAATGAAACTATAGCCTTAAAATACCAAGTGATAGAGTTAGATTTTTGATGTCTTTCTTAGTGCCCCCTTCAATCACATAATATAAGTGACTGCCAAATCTACTAAAACATACATTTCTTGAATAAAACAACTTAAATATGTTTATTTTTGTATAAATCTATATATGTGCATGTGATGAGTAGACAAAAAATAATTTTATGCACTACTATATTTATACATATACATGCAACACTGGTAAACATTTTTGATTAAAAGTATAATCTATCTTGTGTGACTATTCATAAGAGAAGTCCTAATTTGAAACAAATTAAGGAGGACTTGGAAAATACAGTTAAGCATCTTACCTTTCCAATATACAAAGCAAATAGTTAATCAAGGCAGATAAATACCAGAATAAAAATTTTAGGAAAATATAAGAACCTGAATAACCATAGGTCTTTTAGCCAGATCCAATTAGTTTAATAATTAAAAAAGAAAAGCAAACATACATACCCAGGGGTCATTCTTATGCTATAATATCCAGTGTTAGTTGCAACATCTAAATTAAATATAAACATTTTAGTATAACAATATGTTCATAGCACTCATAACTTAAAAAATAAGTAAATTCATAAAAGTCAATGTTTTCTTTTGTTATTTCAAAGTAATTCTCTAACAGGTTTTATGAAAAAAAAAACATGAAAATGGAAAAACTAACTATATATTTAAAAAAATCTATTTACCTTTTATCCAGTCTGAATAGATGCCTTTTTAATTATTGCTATTTGTTAACGATGCCTTTCCATCCCCTAGAAGATTTAGCCTGAATAAACTGATTTTTTTTAAAGTTTCCTTCAGTTACAGGCTAATACAGTAAGAAGTTCCATACATTTGGAAGTAAAATAGTCATAAAGGCAGAAGTATTTAAATGAGTAGAGCAAGGAAGTCTTGCCAAAGGAAGTAGAAAAGCTATATGGTTGGAGATACAAGAGCCAAAATGAAACACACAGTTGAAACATTTAGGATGATTGTGAAAAAGGGTCTATGTTCACTTGTTAAAGAATGTGCTAGGGCAGACTAAAGCATTTGAATAGTTCTTTCACAGGTCACAGAGTCCATTCAGCCTGCAGACATTGTTATTAACCAACAGAAATAGATGGGCTTAATTAATATTCTGAACATACCTGGGAGAACATTCTTAAGGAAATCCACCCTCTGGTGGTATGGAAATCAAAAAAAAAAAAAAAAAAAGACAGAAAACTTAACAGTAAGCAGTAAAAATGAGATCTAGATAGTAAAGTCAACTGCTCTCCAAGTGGAATGCCAGTTGCAAAATAAAAGTCTTGTTTGTGTACATTTCTGTTGTAGATGGTTGTGCCTTATGAAATAAAGTTGAACAGCAGTTTGAATTTATTAGGAAATATATTCTTTCCATTTCATCAAATAACAGGCAAAAATAAGTCTGACAAATGTTGTAGTGAATTCTTACTAATTCATCTAAGTATGAATAAGTAATCCAGTAATTTATAAATTTAGTTTTATTATTACAAAATGAATAAAAAGAAAAATGCAACATAAATATTAATTAGTATTTTAATGGAAAAGTGGTTATGTCATTGGTTGGAAAAACAGTAACTATCCACAAAGAATGTTTAAGATATTTCAGAAGGTTTCTGTATAATTTGTTCATTTGAATGTTAATCTTCAATTTATTATTAAGTCTAAATTTCTCCCACATAGTTATGATATGATAAGCTATGAACTTTCCTCTCTTTTTTTGGAACATTTTACATTTGGGATATCGTTTATGCAAAATTAACTGTAAGTGAACTTTTAAAGTCACTGTTACAAATAGAGGTCTAAAATATAATCTTGAAATATAATTTTAAAATAAAGGCTAGGGGCTCCCCTGGTGACGCAGTGGTTGAGTGCTGGGCTGCAAAGCTGTCCGCAGCCTCTGCAGCACCAGTTTGATCCCCGGCCACCGGCGAGGGTCCCACATGGCGCAACAGACCTCTCCTGCCACTCCCACTGCTCCCCTCAGCAGTGTATTTCATCAATCTGCCTGCTCTGAACCCCACTCTGGCTCTGGTGAATTCTCTCACCCTCCAGCACTTCTGACTGTACCCAGTGCTTGCATAAATAAATAAATAAATCTTTTAAAAAATAAAATAAAATATAGGACAAAATGAGCTATTTCTATATTTTTGATGTTGTTTAAGAAAATACATATATAAAACATGCATATTTAGGTAAAAGTGGTATAGATATACACATATATGTGTAGTACATATGCTTATACTTTTGCACACTTATTCATGAAATAACAGAGAATAGTGCTATAAAATATTTAAGAAAACAAGATAAAACTTATTGAATAATTTAACAAAGTACTTACCCTATTTAATACCTGCATTTAACAAAGTAATTCATTTTGAAATGGCAGTCAAGTATTATGTGCTCAAACTTAACATAACGTATATAAAACAAAATCCCTTTTGAAAAATAGAGTCATTCATTTCTGACATACAAAAAGCTGTACTTTCTTTGTCTTGCTACTTTAAAGCCTCATGATGGCATTTTCCCTTTTTTATGGTCCTTTAGCTATAAATGTTTCTGTACTCAAAAATCATGAAAAACTGCAAGTAGCAAATGCTGAAAAATGTAACAGATGTATAAGTGCTCCTTGGGATAAACAGATTATGGACAATTAAGTCATCATATTATGGTCTCTGCTTCCACTTGCTTTTGTAATGTACACCTGTGGCTTATTAGGAATATAACCATAGCAATAACAAAAAATTCCAGGTTCAATGGTAATCTTGGAAAATCTGTTTCCTTCTTGAATATTTCTTAGGAAAAGAACAATGAGCAATGTGTAAACAAAGCTGTGGATGTTTATCATTCAATTTGCTATTTATATATTGTAAATATATTTCAAATTGTTTGATGAAAGGTAGAATTCTAAAAGTGTTAAATACAATAAATGGCCCTTGTTTGGATTCTGCTTAAAATAAACTAAACTAACTGTAAAAAATATGAATAGAAGTGAAGAAATATGTAAACCGATGGATATATTGATACTACTAAATTATATTTTTCACTGGAGAGCATGACTTTTTCAGGGGAAGTATTTATAGATAAATGGTGTGCTGTTCACAATTGTTTCAAAACAATGTGAAAGAGAGTGTGTAGGGAGTAGGTAGACATATTGTGGTGACTTTAAAATGTGTTCTAAAATTCTTTGATAGTCCTGTTTTCAAAATTGGAGTTCAGTTATACTCTTTCCTTGAGTTTGCACTATCATGTGGACTTCTGATGAATAGAATATGGCAGAAACAAAATTATGGAATTTCCAACAGCAAATTATAAGAATAATTGTGATTTCCTTTTCATCCTCTCTCTTGTATTTCTTGCTATGTGGTTAAATTATGGGCATGCCTTGAGGACTTTTCAGTCATCCTATGTGATGAGTCCCAAGGGACTGTGAGGCCCTACTACTAATAATCTTGTCATGAAACACCTTGGAAATGAATCCTCTGACTCTGGCCTACTTCAAATGACCACAGCCCAAGACAACACGTTTACTACAATTTCATGACTAATTCTTAGAACCACACAGTGACCTGCTCCTAAATTTCAAACTCACAGAATTTGTAATACTAAATGATTTTTGTTTGTGTTATTAGGTTGCTATTACTTTTTATTAAATTTTTGCCACAATAGATAACCAAAGCAAATCTATGAAACCAGATTCTGTGGAAAATGAGTTTTTGATGCTGGACAATGAAAACATGAGAGAGTATTAGAACATTTTACCTACATTCATGTATATTTTAATAACTCTATAACTTTTTAAAATTGATTTTCAATTTTTATTTTATAAAGAGGAAATCTAGATGGAAACTATTGACAACTAGTTAAAATTGGCTGGGAATTTTAGTTTTCTAAATAAAAATTCCTTTTAATGTTCTTTGCATATATTTTCCCTAATAATACCTGCATAAACTAAGATTACGCTCACTGTTTTCTGGCAACTTTCAAAAAATAAATCTTAATGAAAAAACCACACAAAAACATATAAGACTATAAAACATTAAGAGCACTTTCCCATATCATAATCTTTATCACTTTCCCACAAATAAATATACTTTTAACAAAACAGTGTTTTCTTGGCAAACACAGTTTCCCCTTGAGCTCTAACTGAAGCAAAATATTACTATAAATATGAAAAGATATCCTTAAAGATTGCAGTGATATGACTATCTACATCTCTCTCTAAAATGAATAAAATCACTGAGTGTATATTCAATAGCCTTGATCTAAGTGTTAAGTGAAATTGAAATGCATTTTATCCTTGAGGACAACAAAGGATTTTTCCAATAAAGTGAAACTAAAAGATTTATTTTAAAGTTTTGAGTCTTGATGCTCAAAAATGTGAGTTCTTCATACCATAATTGTAGAAAGCATCTGTAAGCAATAAATATGTGTTTTCTATTATCAACTATAATTAGGCATTTATGATACCTTTTATTATATTGAGTTCTTATATTTTCTCTGTGATTTATTTGTTTTGTCATATTTGTAGAGGAGGAAATAAAACTTTAGAGAATGTCCTCTTGCTATGATTAAAATTAATGATTCCTAATTTCAGATTTGCACTAGCCTTAATCTTAATCTCTAAATATCTAAATGTGCCACTATGATTCCAACATGGTGCTATGTTATTTGTAGATAGAAAAAAGTAATTACTAAAGCTCTCCAAGGACAATGTCCAATAGAGGACTGGTCACTGTCTGAGTTCCTCACCCCCATGAACGATTGATTGCAAGGTCACTCAAGTTCAGGACACACCAATAATGGGATCTATTTAACAAACAAGGGAAACAAAGAGTTGCTAAGGCCACAAGTGTCCACCTATCTCATCCTAGAGAGTCCACAGTGTTTAGAAGTCCCAAACAAAAGCCTGCTCCTCCAAGATGAAAATTTTGTCCAACCAACAAGGGCCTGGAGGTCATGGCATCCAGCAAGTGACCAGCCAGGATCCACCTCATAGTGGCAGCCTAGATGGAGTTGCTCACAAACACAGCCAGTGAGATGATGACATAGCAGCCTACAGCAACAGTCCAAAGTTCTGGATGAACAGCACTGAATGTTGGAACAGACAGCAACAGAGACAGCAGCAGCAGAAGGGCAATCTGATAAACAGCTTTTCATGAGCCTTTGACCAGCACCAAAAACAGCTCAGTGAGACACTAAGCCTCAGGCCTTTGTACTCTCTCTCCAGGCTGCTGGAAGCTTCTTTCTTTGGAGGCCAAGAAGAAAATGCTCAGAGTCTGGGTCTCTCCAAGTCTGGAAGTCTGGAAGATTGGTGTAGGGAGTAGGGGAATGGATGAGGGACTTTGCCTGCTTCTTTATCTTTCCTTTTAGAGTCTTCCACCTCCTTACCTCCTTTGATATTTCCTGCCTCCACTTTCCAACTTGGTCCTTTCAATTTGCGAGGTTCCCCCAGGGTAGGAACACCTAGCTGCAGCATCCTTTGGCACAAGCAGGGAAAAAACACCACATTTTCCCAAGGACCCCGCTTCCCAGCAGGCAGCTAGAAAACACCAGTCCTGCCCTACAGTGTAACTACACGGCCCCATAACAAAAGGACTACAAGCATAGCTTCTACCCTCAATGCAGAGAAAATTTTAGAAAACAAAGCATAAAATGGAAAATATTACAGCATAAAATTATCATTGGTGCACTGCATGCAGTTGCTGCCATTGAAATGGAACTCTACATGACATAGGGATATATGTGGTTAGCAGCAGTTGGAGAAATTTTCATAGAGTTGGTAATATTTTAGGTAAACTTTCATAATATCATTTTTGTAGACAAAAGTAACAATATGGCTCTTCCTGGTTAACTTAATCTCCATTTCCACCCTCCTTTCAGTTACAAGAGAGTCATATAATGATTCTGAATGATGAGACTTAAGAGAAAATCAGTTGAAACCTGTTGTCTTCCTCACAGTCCTTTTCATTTTTGCTCCTTCTGTTTGGAATACACACGTGAACACTGGCACTACCAAAAAAGTGCCCATAGCCCCAGGATCAGTCACTTCACTGAACCAGCACCAGTCACTACTCTTGTGAGGTTTCTTGTCATGTGAAATAAACAAACTTATCTTTGTCCAAGGTTCTATTATTGGATTATCTGTTTTTTTATTGCCACGAGCATTCATAACAGATATGAAGGATACGCAATATTCTAAGCAAGAGAAATACCACCAAAAATGCACTCATTTGGGCATAAGTTTTCTTAACTGATGTATGAATATATCTAATACTAATCCCAAATTCAATCTCTAATAAATCATGATAGAAGGAGAGGGTCAGTGTAATTGTTTCTTTTTTTTAAAGATTTATTTATTTATTTATTTATACAAGAACTGGGGTACAGGCCAGATGTGCGGGAGGGTGAGAGGATTCACCAGAGACAGAGCAGGGGAACAGAGCAGGGAGACCGACGAAATACACTGCTGAGGGGAGCAGCGGGAGAGATAGGAAAGATCTGTCACGCCATGTGGGACCCTCGCCGGCCGGCGGAGATTGAACTGGCACTGCAGAGGCTGCGGACAGCTTCATAGAGTGGCGCTCAGCTGCCTGCGCCAACAGGGGAGGCCCAGTAATTGTTTCTTTAAAATCCTATGTTTCAATTTCCTTCTTAGGGAAGTGTCTGAGATCACTCACTGAAAATTATGAGAATGAAGACTATGAGATTGTGTGGAGAAACATCCTGAATTACTTATATAAGGAATGTAAATTGAACTCCCATAAAATGAAATGTAAGACTGAGTAAGCAAATGTAGAGTTCTGTTGCAAATTTGTAAACTAGTATTTTTTTTTACCTTTAAAAATTTACGTACTCAACTGTAGGTAGTAATTTGGTTTAAATTAGTTTGTTTTAGTTTTTTTTTTTTTTTAAACTTCTGATACATTTGGAAGGAATGTTAAGATACGTTTTCTACAGCTATGAAGGAAAATCATGACCCTGGTTTTCCAGGTTAAGAGACTGATAATGTTAATAACTGACTGAAATGAAACTATTTGAAAGGAGTGCTTTTCTTGGAGGGAGGGAGATAATTTCTCAGTTGGATGTATTGTATTCCACCCCTTATGTGGACTTGTCATTTAAGTTGCCGAGAACTGGTACAGAGACAAAGGTTGTGGATTATGAATGGAACGCTACATTTAGAAGTAACCAGGAAAATAAAAGTTCCACAAGTGGTTGATTTAATAAACTGCTAAGCTAAAATTGCAGGTATCAAGAATAGAAACATGAGTTTCCATGAGAGGAAGGCAGAAGTACAAGAAAAGAAAAAAATATATAACTAGAGATAGGGAAGAGCAGTCCAGAAGCTGAATTGTCAAGAAAGCCAAGGGAGACTGGTTTGGGGCTTAGGAATTCACTGTCAGGGGTAACACCCTTGTATGGGAAGGATCTGGTGACCTAGAGAACAGTTTCGGGATTTGTGAGGAGAAAGGTGCCTGTATTTCAAGAGTGGATTAATAAATGGGAGGAGAAAAACTAGAAAATGTTTAGCAGCTGTAGTTACGAAAATGAAAACTTCCTAGCTCTGCCCCATAAAGAGCTGATTCTAAAAAGAAAATATGAGGGATTGATGTGAAATTTCATGGTAGAAGAGGTTTATTCTTATCTTTCAGCTGTTTGAAAAGATAGATCCTGGAAGCATAAAGTCCTTTTGGTTCAACAATTAAAAAAGTATCTTCAAAATCCTTTGCTTTGTTTCACTATAGTAACTGTTTTTGAACTTTGGAAAAAAAAATGTGTTAATCTTTTTGTGTTGTGCAAAGATTATAAAAAATTATTTTCACCACTTTATAATAATTGACCTGAATGCATTAAGAAAGTTTCAAGTATTTGGCTCTTAATGAAAAAGTTTCTTCCTACTTTTAAATATAAAACAAAAGTTTTTACAGTATGTTTAGAAAGAAAAAAATCTTTTGTTCATAGAAAACCTTTAAGTGTATTTTTACACTTCTGCTTTTGTATTTAATTTTATAAAATGTAATTATTCTTTGCTATCTACAGTCTAATCATTATTGTATGGCATCAGAAAGCCGCAGCCCACATTTTATTATCATGGCTCTCCACAAAATTGCCTTTATAGAATTATATACAATAATTTGATTTAAAAATTATGCCACCAATTTTATCAAGGTTCTTATGTAGGAAATTATCATGAATGAAATATCTTTATTAAATATTAAAATAAAGACAAGCAATAAAATGACTAAAAATGAATCCAGTGCCTTATGCTATCATATCTTTTATTTAAGGTCCACATGATTGATTCTTTTTAGGTGGCTCATGCTAAGAAAACAGATAAAAGAAAAAAGTAATATAGTTAAAGGGGGTGAAAAAATCATGCATTTTAGATCTGAGTTTCCAAATTATAAAAGGAAATATGCTTTTTTGTTAAATGAGAGCTCTATTAACGATCATTTTCTCCATCTTTTCTTGGTATTCAGGAAGCTCACGATGATACTTTGTTGGAAAAGCACTCAATAGATTAACTTCTACTCTGTCTTGATACTTGGGTTTTCTATTCTTCACATCTTATTGGTTTGTTATTCTACAATAGCAATCTTTAATGTCATCTTATATACATTTTGGAATTGGGCAGGACATAAATGATAAATGATAATTATAGTATTGCCAAATCAACTGAAGGTCAATAATTAAATGCATAGGTAAGATAATAGAACAAATTTAAAAGGAATAAAATAGCCTTAATTTAAAATTATGGATTTAAACAGCATGGATGTTGAATCGGTTTTACTAATAAACCTACTAACATTCCCATTAAAATAATCTATAGACAAAAATAGAACAATGGACATATTATTAATTTTAAATGCTCTAGAGTGTATAAGGTATGCAATGAAAATTAATATCAATTAAGGGTAGCAGAAATTTCTATGATCTGAAATATTGGAAATCCACTCATACTAAATTGTGCCATTGTCAATTCAGCAAACCTGGATTAATCTTGAGTTCTTGAGACTTCAATTTTCTCAAATTTTAAATGGAAAAAAAATTGCCTTTCAAGTTTCTCAAAGACTTTTTGTTAGCAGGCAGAATAAGGGACATCCCACAGTCACCCAAAACTGCTCTAAATGGGTTTTGCCATCTGTCAAATAAATATTTATATATATATATATATATGTAAGCCTAACTGCAGAATTGAGGATATTAGAAGAGGAGGTTGGGAGAGATAGAAACAAAGGAAAGGAGTGAATGGATTGTGGTGGAGAAATTTTGGTGCTTTGATATGGATGTGGTATTGTCCTATATGTCTGAGGAGGTGTGAAACTATACATCTAAATCATAGAGTGTTGTAAAACACTATCATCACAATAAAAATGATACAATCAAAATGATTAATAAAATAGTATTCCCAAAACATCTTTGGTGCATAGTGTGACTATACTCAAAATTAAGGCAGATTATTCAGAGAGATTGATAAGGTCAGGGGCCTCAAAATTTTTCATTTTTGTTTCTACATTTACCCAAAAATTGTTTATAGGATTAGTAAACACTCTTTTGAGGGCAAAGTGAAATGAGACATTACCTTCTAAGGAGAAGTTCTAGTATTTGTTTATGCTGAGAATAAGCAAAAGATATTTTAAATTAAAGGTAAAATTTAAGAGGAAGCTTTGAGCATCCAGAAGACAATTTTCTTTTTCCTAGCATAGAAAATCAGTCAGAAGGGAAGCCTATACCATAGAAGGAAGGATCAGAAAGAGAAGTTACATCAGGGAGAATAGAGGAAATAGGCTCAGAGAAAATTTGCTGGGACTTTGCACTTGACTCTGCATTTACCATACAAAGTTTCCTTTAAAAATTATTAGAGGCTTTCTTATGACTGGATTTAATTTTGAAATTATAGTAAAAGTTGCAAGTTTGTTTGCTGCAAGAAATTTTAGGACTATTCCTGGGGATGACTGTCAAGTGGATCTGTGTAGTTTATCTGGGAAGGAAGAATGATTATAGTATCTGTTTTAACAGGTAGAACTGAACAAAACTGTGTAGGCCAAGGAAAATATGTGTATTCTACTCTGTACTGAGAAACTAGCTGAGTTTCAGACATTTTTTTTTGTTTGTTTTTTATGTCGACATGGAAATCAAAGAGCTTCTCAGAAAAGTCAACTTGCCTTGTGAAAGTGAGGAGGAGAGAACATTAGCTGTCACAGGCAGATGTGGGTGCCACTCCAGGATAGTCTCAAAACTCCTTGTGATATAGGGCAGCAAGAGACAATAAAACTAGCCAAGAAAACTGCTCAAATAGTTTATCAGTCACTGCCTGAGTTTTTGACCCAGATGTACAATGGTTCATAAAACAACAATAATGGGGTTTATTTAACAAACCAGGAAAAAACAGTTACTGAGACCAAAAATGGCTGTTTACCTCACTCAAAGCAGTGTCCAGTGTTTTCAAGTCCTAAACAAAAGCAGCAAAGATGGTGTCTTCCCTCACTGAGGACACAGAGCTCCTCTCACAAACAATAGGCCACATTACCAAGATGGAGTCTTCCCACCATTGAGGACCTGGAGCACGCGGCAGCCAAACTGTAGGCCAGCTTTTAACTCACAAAGACAACAGGAGACACAGCAAGAAATGCTCCTGGAGCTGCGGAGATGCCCCAGCACAGCACCAAACAAGCAACACTCAAAACAGCTGCTACAGCAGCTGAATGACCCAACAAATGGCCACACTCACTCGGCTTATCAAGTCACCTGTCTCTGGGTCTTTGCTTTCCCTGCCAGGCTGTAACAGCAGCCAAACTGGGAACAGTTTCAGTCACTCAGTTACTTGCAAAGCCTCCAAACTTTCCTTCTTTGAGGTTGACTGCTGGAGGCCTCTTCATGTTCGAGGCCCACGGCAGCCTTCTGGAAGATTGGCACGGTGGGGACCAAAATCACTGACCCCAGAAATGCTGAACCTCAAATGCTGAATCCTCAAACACTGAATCCCAAATGTTGAATAATCTTCGGCTTCTTCTGCAGTCCCTTATATTCCTTATCAGTCACTCCACCCCAAAGTGACTGATTTCTGGGGTTATCTGTTCTCACTAGCAACCCCCTCCAGGGACAACACCTATAACAGTCTTTGGCTTCAGTCACCAGTTTCAATTCACCAATATACTGATATAAAACAAAGCATTTCACTTCACTTCCTACCTTCATACCCTAAAAAAAAAAATAAACTAAAAAAAGAAAACAAACCTTGCATACCACTGGGGAAGAGGTAGTATTGTTAGTAGTCCAAACATAACTGTAGCATGTACCACTCTGTGCTATAGGCACATGACCCTTCACAACCTTGGGAAGCTGGTAGCCATGGGACATTGGTGGTGATACCCAGAGAAGGCCATTGTCCAACACAGCAATGCTAACACCCATGCAACAGCAGTGCCTGCCTGTGCTGCAGGTAACGGAGACAGATCAGGACCAATTTGAAAATGGAACTGTTATCATGTCCGGCTACTTTCTCTGCCTATGGGAAATGTAGCCTTTTCTATCTATGGACCTGGAAAACAAGAGTAGTAGAAGGGGAGAACTCTACATCAAAACAAAGGGGCCAACTCTGTCTGGTGGGAGTGAACATGTTTTGGACAAGAGGGAAATACCCTCTGGGGACTTGTGAAAACACTTGGGTGGGATATGTGTCACAAAGCCTCAGCTCCTGTGTAATGCATTTGAAGACATGCAGCAGTGAGGTTCAAGTTATCCATGTAAATATGATCTCATTTAATTGATGGGTTACCGTGACCTGGGGAAATTTTGATTCTATTGTATATAATAGTTATCTTCTGATTTTTATGAAAATAGAGTTTCAGTAGTGTTTACAAAGATTAAATTCTAATTTAAGAAAAGAGAAATGACCTAGCAGCAGGAAAATATTTGTTGTATTGCTTTAAAAATTGAGAAGAAATTTCAACATTGGTTTTAAGCAACACTATCCCATTTAACATGATAATTTATATATGTACCTCAAAGAATATGAAAACTGACCAAAATTTTGGACTATTGCTCAGAAGTTTACAAAACTACATAATGTAGTTCCTCAGATTTTTTTTTTTTTTTTACCTTGAGACAATGTTAGCATAACTTAACTTCTAGTCTGTGTTTTCTAATACCTCTGAATAATTGCTAACATCTTGACTTCATGTATATTGCAAGCTTCATGTTTCCTGAGCTGGTTTCTAAATATTGCTATTTATCTGAAACATAAAAGGCTCTTTATAAGCTGTATAAGTTGAGATAAAAACATCAGGTCTGCTGCTTCTGTATGGATATTACAAGACAAATAATAGAGACTGAAACATTTAATCAGACCTAAAACTTTCTTTTTAACTATTTTAGACAAATTACTTATGTTATCTTACTTTCACCTTCATTCTATATAAAATAAAAATGTCTCTTTTCCACAACTTATATAACTGCTTGAGAATCCTTAACTTTCTTTTGTTTATTATATCCCTAGGCAGTCTTCTCTCAGGCTAGAAGGAACAGATTCAAGTTTTCTTTAAGCAAATTCCTTTACCTTTCAAAAAAACGGAGATTATAGCTTGAACTCTTAGAAATGGGAGCAGAAAATCAGGAGTAACTTCTGCCTAAATGAAAGTTTCATTAGGAAAAATGAACTAATCATCCTTCACTGAGGAAAATTCTTCTGTTCAAAAGAACACAGTCTTTGCCACTAAATATATTTAACATAATTTATATCATTATTAAAATCACTACATTAATATATATGTATATATACATATTTATATATTGGAAACACAGATAATGGACCATATTTTACTGCTTAGTATCATTTCTAATAAGAATTACTAGCTATTGTGATACTATATTTGAATATGAATGAGAACATATGGAAGCAAATATATGCACTATAGTGCTGGGGATATGAAATAAACTTATTAAATAGGATCTTCTGTAAAATTCCACATGCTGTGGTGAGCAAGTCAGTACATAATAGCAGGGTTGAAAGATCAATCCAAGTTCCATCCAATAGCAAATTTTTGCATTGAAAAAAATCCAAAAGTCTTTCATACATCTAAGTTTTGACTTGTCAGAAGAAAAATTCAGTACAGAGAAATAGAAATTCAAAATATGAGTAGTTAATATCTATGTCACAATATCTATGTCTGTTACCTTAAACAACACAGGATTTTACAGTATCTCAGAGACCATTTTCTTTTAAAAAAAGTAAAAGGAAAATGAAAGTAAAAAGACAAGAGTAATTATGAAAGATGTGACAATCAAGAAATACCACATATGACCCAATAACTTGACCTCTTTGTATTTATCCTAAGAATGCAAAAAAAAATTAAAAACTCACAACCCTCTAATTTGAAGGAATTTTTACACTCCATATTCATGACAATACTATTTACAATGGTCATTATGGAAACAACCTAAATGCCCAGCAGTTGGTGAGTGGATAAAGAAGGTGTGGTATGTAAAGAAAATGGAATACTACTCAGCTTAAAAGAGAAGAAATTTCATCATTTGTGATAATATGGCTGGAGCTTGAAGGGATTATGCTAAGTAAAATAAGTCAAGGAAGAAAAACAAATACCTGATGATTTCACTCATATGTAGAGTGTAAAGAAATAAAACAAAAGAACAGACAAAACTATACCAAAATAAACCCAATTAATCTAACTGTAGAACTGAATGATTAAAGGGGTAGTACAGGAGGCAGGGAGCTGGGGGCGGGAGGAGGGAGGACAAATGAGGAAGGGGCCCAATGGTTTATAATATGGGACTCTGTGTATTTTGTTGGAAGATATGTTGTGGTAACAAATCTGAAGAAGTATGTACCTATTTCCCTAAATCATATACAGTATTATTTTTTTAAGATCTATTTATTTATACAAGAACCTGAGTACAGGCCAGATGCACAGGAGGGTGAGAGGATTCACCTGAGACAGAGCGGGGAACAGAACAGGCAGACTGAGAAATACACTGCTGAAGGGAGCAGCGGGCAAGACAGGAAAGGTCTGCCATGCCATGTGGGACCCTTGCCACCTGGCATCAAACCAGCGCTGCAAAGGCTGCAGACAGCTTCACAGCACAGTGCTCAACCACCTGCGCCACCAGGTACAGTATTTTAAACCAATGTAATCTCAATAAAAAATAATTTTAAAAATCAGAGTGGTGAGATAAAATAAACAAGTTAGTCATGGTTTAAATCTACAATAAGGTTTATTGAATGCAGAAAATAATTTTCCAAATAATTTCCTATAATTAATATTATAGGAGACGTGGAAAGCAAAAGAGAAATATTTGTTGAAATCCACTATGTACTTGGCTCAGTTTTTTAACCCTCACAACTACCCAATGACATAAATATACTAATTTCATTTCAAATAAAATAAAACAGAGTAAGTTGATAAAAATGACAGAACACCACACTTTAGGACTACAGAGAGATATGGATAAATGTGGACATATGTGAAGACAAAAAAATGCTTACAAATGGTGAAATGGAGAAAAAATTAATTCAAATCTAGCTTATTTATTCTCCTCCCAAATTAAGATGTATTATAGACATCAAAGGCAAGCAGAAGAGGTTAATGTTAAGAGATGTGCTTTGGGGGACAACAGGAAGATGTCACTAAAAGAAAAATTTGAAAATGCCTAGAAAAGATCAGGCAAATATCATTCGTTGGAAAGAAGAGGGATTGACTTCTTGTCTCCACATTATTTCCTTTCTTTATTGAAGATAACTTTTCATCCACTGGATAACTGATGAAAGATCATTGGCAATCTGGAAGCCAATAGACCAGATGCAGAGAGTGTAAACAAATTAAAAAAGAAAACAGAAATCACTCCCAGTCCAAAGATTTGGCAAAATGGGGATTTCTCTGGTGTGGGGCATTGTAAAGTTGCTGAGCAACCTGAACAGGAAGAGAAAGAAGTATGTGACCACTGAATCAGTTTCCAAAATGATGTTGCCAAAGTAGGGGACTGATATTTCCAAAGGTGTGACCTAGCTTGTAAGTAACAGAGCTTGCCAGGTGATTGCCTAGACTGTAAGAACCACCTTAGGCCCCCTTGGGATTGACAAGATCAGATGCAATGCAATAATTTCTAATAATGGGGCACATTCTGAAACACCTTGATGTGGTCCATCCTGCAGCAAAGTCTTTAGTGGACATGGCCAAACACCAAGATGCTGGGCTTTGTGACAGCATAACCTCAGAGAATCTGCTTGCTGCAATTTCTGAAGCAGAGAAAGGTTTGCACCCATAGATCATCATTCAGGTTTTCCATACAGCAAACCTGTTGGCAGTTAACAAAATCAAAGAGATTGCTATGACTGTAAAAACAGGCAGATGAAATGGAGCAAAGGAGTTACTAGAAAAGTGTGTTATGACTTCTCTGAGTTCCAATCTGAACTCCCAGCAGAAAGTCTTCTTCACTAAGTTGGTATTGAGTGCAATGATAATGCTTTATGATTTCCTGCAGCTTAATATGATTGGAGTCAAAAAGACTCAATGTGAAGCCCTAGAGGAGTTCCAGCTGGTAGCTGGGCTTGCATTCAAGGAGACTTTTCTCTTATGCTAGGTTTGAAATGCAACGTCAAATGTACAATAATCTAGCAAATGCATTTTAAATGTTGAGCTTAAGCTGAAAGCTGAGAAAGATAATTCTGAAGTTAGAGACCACATATCTAAGGATTATCAGGTTGTTAAAAATAGGCTAATTTTCACTGCCTGTCACTATCAAAAAGCCAATAAGCAGAGACAGGAATTGAATCTATAAGCACTTTTATTTTTCAGATTGCTGGCTATCAGTCAGCAGCAGGCATAGGACACTAAAGAGACCATTCTGCCGTGGTCATTGATCTGAAAGAACAGTGGGTCTAAAACTCTGAAGAAACTGTTCAGTCATCTCATTTCGAGCTAGCCTATTTATAAGTAAAACAAAGACAGTCATAAGCAAACATCCTATCAGAACAATGTGTCATAGTTGATGTTTCTGGTATTCATCACATTCAGCCTTCAGAAGTTGTTATCAGCCTCCTGGTTATCGTCACCCTGGTATATCTGATAGCACCAAAGTCCGGCCCTCCTTTGGGCATCATTGGGGTAGGAATTTGAGTTTAAAGCAAGAGTTTTATTTTTTTAAAGATTTATTTATTTATACAAGAACTGGGGTACAGGTCAGAGGTGCTGGAGGGTGAGAGAATTCACCAGAGACAGAGCGGGGAACAGAACAGGCAGACGGGCCAAAGACACTGCTGAGGTGAGCAGCGGGCGAGACAGGAGAGGTCTGCTGCGCCATGTGGGTTTCTCCCTGGCCAGTGTGAAATCAAACTCGTGCTTCAGAGGCTGCTGACAGCTTCACAGCACAGTGCTCAACCCACTGCACCACCGGGGAGGCCGTAAAACAAGAGTTTAAAGTAAATAGTTATAGAGTGAGAGCTTATGCTAGGTGTGTATGTGCAGATTCCTATATGATATGAGGCCTTTCTCTTCCTCTTTAGTCCCTTATCAAGGTGATTGTTGATGCTGAGTGGAACATTATTTATAACAAGTTAGAGAGGATTAATTTTTCTGGAGCCAAAGTAGTCTGGTCCAAACTCCTCACTGAGGGCATAGCAACCCAATACTTTTCTGCCCCCAATTATTTTCTATGGAAATGTTCTGTGTTGACCGAGTTCCTGAGGATGATCTGAAGAGAACAATGATGTCCTGCAGAGAGTCAATCCAGACCAGTGTGAACACTTTGTAGATGTTCTGGATGCATAGTTTGTACATTATACATCCAACAAAGGGATAATATCTAAAATCTGCAAGGAACTCATACAGCTCAAAAAAAAAAAAAAGAAAAAGAAAACGAATAACCCAATGAAATTATGGACAGAAGAGCTAAATAGACACTTCTCCAAGAACACATATAGATGTCCAACAGGTAAATGAAAAAAGTGTGCATAATCGCTTGTCATCAGGGAAATTCAAATCCAAGCCACAATGAGGTATCACCTCACTCCCGTAAGAATGTCCCATGTTAAAAATACTGGAAACAACAAATGTTGGTGAGAATGTGGTGATAAGTGAACACTCATAAACAGTTGGAGGGTGTATATACAGGTCTGTCCCCTATGAAGATTTCTCAAATAGATCTACAATATAGTCCAGCAATTCCATTACCTGGTATCTACCCAAAGAACTAAAAACACTAATTCTGAGGGATAATATGAACTCCCATATTCATTATAACAGTCCCTACAATAGCTAAATTATGGAAACAACATAAGTGCCTAAGGACACATGGAATTAGAATACGTTATATATCTGCACAACAGAATGCTGTCAGTTATAAAAAAATTGAAATATTTCCATTTGTAGATGATGTGGCAGAAATTGGAAGGGATTATGTTAAGTGAAATAAGTCAGAAAGAGAAAGACCAATATATAGAGATGACTTCATAACAGTGTAAGTTCACTGCCCCACCCTAAGGAAGGATAGATGCAGGTAGAATGTGTGAAGCTAATAAGGACTGCAAAAGACGACCAAAGGAAGAAGCAGCAGGGGAAGGAACAGAGATAGAGAAAGAAGACTGGAGGAGGCACGTGGGACAGATGGACATATGACGGAGAAGCCATGCTTGTTTATTGGCCATGGATTAGGGCCAGGGACTTGGAGGACATGAAAGGAGACACTTGAAACAGATGTGGGTGAGACATCCATAGGGAGGCTGACAATGGCAGCCTTTATCTTGACTTTGATTGCACTCTTTTCCTTCAAGACTTTCCTGGCCCCAACTCCCCCTTTCCTATGGGTCCCCCCGAGAAGGTGACAAGCTTTTTGACCTCAGCAGCCCTGGTTTGAACCAACCCTCTTTGGCTGGGAATTTAACCATGAGGGGATGAGTAACTTTGGGTGTTTGACTTGGAAACTATATTCTTCCTCTTTTCTTTATTGCACACTAATTATTGCACATTATTAAAAAAAATATTGTACACTCTTAAAGTTACATTCTGTTGAAGTTCTTAGGCACTAGAATATGTTTTGTCTTGATTTGGTGGATGGCAGTACCCATTTAAAGCAAGCAGGTTTGGAGGCCACAGAGTACCCCTCATTCTGCCCATTAACAATTTCAGTTGTGTGTGGAATAAATAGAAACAAAGAAAAAGACAAGAACAAAACAAAATGAACCATTGAAATTTGACTGCAGAACAAAGGCTACCTACCAGAAGGGAGGGGAGAGAAGTGGGACCAAAGTGGTGAGGAAATGCAATGGACTACAGTGGAATGTTACTGGGATTTTGATGGGGGTGTGGTATGGTAAAGCATATGTAGAAGCCTGAATTTAAACCAAGGTTACCACAATAAATATAATTTTAAAACTCCTCAAAGCAAATAACACTGTATTTTTTAATACAAATTTATATACAGCAGCTCCTTCAATAGTCATTTCATTCAAAGTCATTTCTCTATGAAATTTATGAGAAAAGGAAAACCTGACAAAATTTAAATGAAACCACATTATTATTTAAAAGACCTGCCTTTGTTTTTATCTTTCCTTTTAAAATCACAGTTTCAAGAATTCATCCATAAAGTTAATTGATGACTTACTGTTTATTGTGACAGTCATCTAGGAGTATTTTTCAATATTTCATATATATGATAGAATTGTATCCCTTCCTTTTGAAGTAAGAAGGGCCATGTGATTTTTAAGACAAATTATGGATTGATTTGTGTATTCCCAAATTTATATGTCGAAGTCTTAACCCTGGAATTAACTGTATTTGGGGATAAGACATCTAGGAAACTAATTAAAAATAAGTGAGTTTACAAGAGTGGGCCTTAGTCTGATAGATCTGGTGTCCTTGTAAGAAGAAGAGATCCAGAATTCACTCAGTGTTTACACAAAAGAATGGTCTCCTGTGAGAGCACAGTGAGAAGGCAGCAATCTACAAGACAAAAAGAGAGGCATCAGAAGAGACTAACCCTGCCAACACCTTAATCTTGAACTTCCAAGACTCCAGACTTGAGAACATAAATTTCTGTTGCTTAGGTCACTCAGACAGTATTTGTTATGACAGCGCAAGAAGACTAACATAGCAACTCCCAAAGGGAAATATTGTGTGAACAAGAGAAAATAAACCTTTTCTCTTTGTTTTATTAAGACCCTGAGATTTGCTGTTTTTTTTTTTTTCATCATGGCACAACCTAGTCTTGTCTGATTAATATACAGTTTGTGTTTACTTCTATCTTGCTAATCTGTTTTATAGAATATTTGGTATATAGTAAGCAAAAAATATATTTTGTGATATAAAATAAATTTATTAGTAACTAGATTGTTACTCTCTGGTATAATAAAATAAATGGACTAATTATAAGAAAACTTTTTAGTTAAGTGAAATGTAATCTTTTATTTTCTCTTCTATGGTTCTTTGCGGCTTCTCTCCTTAGTGTATTTATCATCAGTTCTATTTTCCATGTAAACTTTTGCTGTGACCACATATTTTTGCTTTGACTATTACTGATATAATTGACTCCAAATGTTTGCCTCATTAATACATTGTAATGATTTTTGAAAGTGGTCTCCCATTCAGTAGGGTGTCTAATTCAGTGATTGTTCCTTCACTATGCAGACCATTTTTAGTTTGAGGTAGTGTCATTTGTATATTTCTAGTATTATTTCCTTTTCTGTTGTAGTCAAGCCCCCAAAAAGCTCTCTGAATCCAATGTTAAGGAATGTCTTACCTATGTTTTCTTGTACATATTTTAAGTCTTCAGCTATTATATCCAAGTTTTTGATCCATTTTTAATTATTTTTTGTGTATGATGCAAGATAATGGTCTAGTTTCATTATTTTGCACATAACAAATCCAATACAAATGTTTCTATTGCATCTTATATTTATAACTAGTCTAATTACTATTGCTATGATGAAGATCTTGGGAGTAGTATAGCTATATTAAACACTTTGGAATATTTTGAACTGCCTATTGTTTTCTGGCAAATATTTCTTCTAAAATATTTTAGAATCTTCTCAATTCCCCAAATCCTTGCAAACATTAGATATTATTATTTTTTTATTTTTTAAAGATTTATTTATTTATGCATAAAAGAGCTGGGGTACAGGCCAGAGGTGAAGTGGGTGAGAGGATTCACCAGAGACAGAGAGGGGAAAAGAAAAGGCAGATTGACTGAAATACACTACTGAGGGGAGCATCAAGGGAGTCAGAAGAGGTCGGCTCTGCCATGAGTTTAGCTCCTTGGCTAGGGATTGAACTCGTGCTTCAGTGGCTGCAGATAGCTTCATAGGTTGAGTCTTAAATCCTTACACCATCAGGGAGGCCCATAGATATTATTATTTAAGAATAAAAAGGAGGCGGTCAGGTGGAAAAATGTACTGAATAAAAATTTGCCAAGTATACTGTCCCAAAATACCATTAAATAGCTTCTATGCTTTTTTCCTTTCTTTTTTTTTTTTTTTTTTTTTTTTACCAAAAATCCCTATTATTAGGGCCTCCCCTGGTGGCGCAGCAGTTGAGTGCTGGACTGCAAGGCTGCCCGCAGCCTCTGCAGCGCTGGTTGGATCCCTGGCCTCTGGCGAGGGTCCCATATGGCGCACAGAACTCTCCTGCCCCGCCTGCTGCTCCCCTCACCAGTGTGTTTCGTCCATCTGCCTGTTCTGTTCCCTGCTCTGGCTCTGGTGAATTCTCTCACCCTCCCGCGCTTCTGACTGTACCCAGTGCTTGTATAAATAAATAAATAAATATTTAAAAAATAATGAAATAAATCCCTATTATTATATTCATTTGTAAACACTTTTAATAGTAATTAAAAATGAAATCTCTATTTTGTTTTTTTTTTCTTCAGAGGAAATTTTACCATTTAGTTTCAGACATGTTACTCATTCTAAATCATCCTTTACTTTGAGAAGAACTTTCTATTCTAATATATATAAAAATTTGTACACATAAGTAGCCATTTCCTAATAAAGAATTGATATTTAGCAGCACCTTATCCTGATGAAGGTCCAATGATAAGGTTAAAAAATAGATGCAGTATTGTCTTTTTCTGAGGCTATTATAATCATAAAGTCAGAAACTCCTGTCACCATTTAAAGTAGCACATCTATAAATATCAGAAATAACACAAACTTTTTGCATGAATAATATTAGTCTGACAGATAAATAAGCAGCTTTGATTTTCACCATTGCCTCTTTATCATTTTATTTCATCAGAGACCTGAGTTAAGTGTATATTGTCCCTGAATAAGGCACACATCCGTCACTCCACCAAGAACTGAACTTCTTGGCCCTCCTGTGCCCACTAGTCTTCAGCTGGATGTAAACTCTTGCCTAAAGCTATTTACACCATGATCAGGCTAGTAATTAGCAAAATGTTTAATATAATATAGAAGCAATTAGTAGGTGATAACATGCAATTAAGATGTGTTTTCAGATTAAAGATTTTATAGTGCTCTTTTTCTTGAAAAGATAAAGTGCCTATCTCAAAATGTCAAACTGCGGTGATTTAATCTGAATTATTTTCAATTAATATGCATGTATTCTTGTGATGTGTTCACCGTTGTTATTGACATTGATAAATTAAGCTCATCCCAGTTGAATTTATCCTTGAGACTCTCTATATTTCCTGAATGTCAGCTCTTCGTTCGTATTTTTTTCTTTGCCTACAAGCTGTGCACGATGTAACTCTAAGTCCCTTGATTCATCTCTGGGATTACAGTAATGTGTCAGTCTGGAGGAACAATAATCTGAAAGGGCATTGTTATAAGTAGAGTGTTAGAATATAATTGTTTGTCATGTCATTTCTCCTTTATAAATTCCCTTGTGTCCTGTTGAAGTAATTTAGACAGCTAAGATGACAAGAGTCTTGAGACTGTACTTATAGAGTTGTCCAACACATATTTAGCCTACTCTGCCTTTTGAGACCAACATGTCTGCAAAGTAGGAAATGCAAATATCAAATGAGTTTTGACTACAGTGTGGACTTAATTGAGAGTTTACACAGGTTATTCTTTGTATAAGCATTATGTCTTCTAATTCATCAGTACTTGTTGGGACAATGGCTATTAAACGCCATTTAAAATTAATTAGATATTGTCATGAGTGAGCACAGCAGCTATTAAAGATAACTTAGAGGAATTAAATATTTAATGTGAAGGATTTGTGTGTGTGTGTTTAAGGAATGGGCAAATGAATGAGTTAGGAGGGGAACATTTATTTTTTACTCAAAGAACAAAAAAATTTATAATTTTATATCAACTTTGCCATTTACAAATTAATACATATGAATGACTTAGCAGTGATATATAATGCCATTATACATTGTGAAAACATTAGGAAGAAAATTTAATGGTTTTTTTTTCTAAACAAAATTTGGAGAAATATTCCAAATTTAGATATATCCTTTATAAAGAAGTACAACAACTTATAGTTGTTTAGTGATTAAATTGTATTTTTTACAAATTATAAGTAAGTGTAATTTAAGAGGTAACAGTTTACAGAGCAATGAATATGTCTTTTACTGTGATGGGTTTATAAATATATTTATTAAACTTATTTTAGATTGACTGAATTTGTTTTTACTGGTTCAAATTTACTAAAACAAATGACATTAATGTTTTGATAAAAACAGTTATGTTGTGATAAAGGAAGAATTTAATACTTATTTACTTGGTAGGCTTTGTGAGTTTGACTTAATGATTATATTCCATGATCTTTGAAGTGGAGTGTATCCTCTTAGGGAAAGCAGATAACCTTGGGGGTCTGAAAGCAAAATATTCAAAGTGTAAATTATGTTAATGTTTTATCTAAACTTACAATTATTTGGTATGTAATTGATATATCTAAACTCACAGTGTTTTGCATCAAGAGTCCACTCAGTGTATAGGTATTATATGAACATGTGGTGTGCCCTTGGACAAGAGGTGCATGGAGGTAACAATGGAGGGAATCTTCACTGCATTTTTTTTGCTTATTTTTTATTTCCATACAGTGTATAGTTAAGTGGTTTTGTTGACTGTGTTACTTAAGTTTTAATTAAGCTATCCTTAAAATTGACAAGTGACTTTATAAAATTCCTCCAAAGAAAATGCAGCTGAACATACTCATCATGAAAGTGCAAGTGAATTTCAACAAAAATCTTTGCATAATTGGAGATGAAATTGAAAAATTAGCATCCTGAGTTAGTTAAGAGTGGCTAATATTGCACTTCTTTCATTTGGGACTACTTGTCCTTGAGAAGTATCTCTTTCAGTGGTGATAAATGAGCAGGTATCAAAATAAATTGAACTTAAAGGAAGAGCAATAAATACCTATATTTTAAATTATTAAAATAAAAATTTATAAATAATGATTTGCAATGTTCAATATTCTGAATGGAATTGCTTCTATCAAATATTGAATGATAGATATAAGCCTTGTAATATTACGATAAAGTAGATATTTAGAAATTGTGTGCATGCCAGATGATTTCAGCTTTCTGAATGACTATAAACATTCATGGAATGACTGTACATACACATCAGTAGAATATATGAGGTCAGTTATTTCAAAACTATATTCATTGATGAATATTGGGTCAAATCAAGAAAATAATGCCTATTCTAAAATTATGGGACATAGGGCCTCCCCAGTGGCACAAGGGGTTAAGCCACACGCCATGAAGCAATCTGCAGCATGAGTTTGATACCCGGCCAGCCAGGGAGAAACCCACATGGCAAAGCAGACCTCTCCTATCTTGCCCACTGGTCCCCTCAGCAATGTGTTTCGGTCAGTCTTCCTGTTCTGTTCCCCACTCTGTCTCTGGTGAATCCTCTCACCCCACCCCCGCATTCTGGCCTATACCCCAGCTCTTGTATGCATAAATAAATCTTTTAAAAAATAAAAATATGGGACATAGAGAAACAAAACAAAGGAACCAGAGGGGAGGGGTTTTTGGGGTCAAAAGTAAGAGAGGTCCTGAGGACTGTAGTGTGTCTTTCGGTGGTGGGGCCAGTGTAGTAGCAATCACCCGAGAAGGGTCAACTTCTACCTCTATTCATATTCAGGATTGTAAGCAGTTCCTCAATAAAAACATTAAAGTGAAAAGTGAGTTTAGGATGGAAAATGAAATTTAAACAAATTTTGATAATTTGGCAAACACTTTTGTTTAAGCATGTATACAAGCTTAAACACAAATATGTGTAAAAATATATACTCTTGAACCCATATGTAAGCATGTGGAACAATTCATTATTATTCAATAAATATTAATAAGCTTTAGTAAATATAGATAGAAAATATATGAAGGGTATTGCTTTCAAAGTGACCACAGCATGAAATTCTTATGCTTGCTGCAAAATCATTTCAAAGAAAATATTATTTCAATGAAAATTATTTTGAAGAAAAATTATTTCAAAGAAAACCAATCTAATAGTGAATAGTATTTATTATTTAAAAATATGATATTTATCCTCTGGTAGGAAGAAAACACATTTTTTCTACATAAATATAATAATAATTATATAGCAAGAACATATCTTTCATTCATATAAACATGCAAAATATGTATATTATTAAACTATGCAATGAATAATTTTATAGTTAAATATCAAATATTGGGTGATTTATATTCACAAAATGTCACCAAATAAAAATGTTGCTTGATTTTATACAATCCCCATTACTTTCAAAACTCTTAATACATAGAAAAATGCCTTACCTATAGTAGATGGACAATATTTGTTGAATAAAACCTAAAACCTATCATTCAAACAGCATTTCTCACACATTATCATTAGTCATACCAATTACCTTCCTCCCTCCCTCCCCAGCAATCTTTTTTAGAGAACCTGTTACTTTTTGTCTACAGCTAATGGTCAATTGATAGGCTGCACCCTCTAATTCACTCTATCCCCAAATGAGAAACTGATAGTACAGAGTAGGCAGGGGCAGAGCACCTAATTAGTCTTGGTAAGGTCTCTTGGGACCCAAACCAGGCTGAGAATGTGAAGCACTTGGTGTATTCAGAGTAATAGGATGACTAAACATGCTTTTTTTAATGTTGCTTTGAGAATTGTCATGAATAGTATCCTGGGTAAACCTATTCTCAAAGACATTACATTCATGCTGTAGATTAGACTAAATGTAACTAGAAGCTCAGAACAGATAATCAGCATGAAGGCTCTAGCTATTTCATTTCTAAACTTCAATGAATTATGTACTTAAGTAAGGCCAACTTTCCCATGACTCATAAAATGAGTCATTATTTAAAAATTTAATTGAGGGCCTCCCCAGTGGCACAGTGAGTTCAGCGCAGCACTGTGAAGCTATCTGCAGCCTCTGCAGTGCCAGTAAGATTCCCATGGCCAGGGAGCTACCCACATGGCAAGGCAGACCTCTCCTGTCTTGCCCGCTGCTCCCCTCAGCAGTGTATAAAGTCCATGTGCCTGTTCTACTCCCTGTTCTGTCTCTGGTGAATTCTCTCACACTCCCACGCCTCTGGCCTGTACCCCAGTTCTTGCATAAATAAAATAAATCTTTAAAAAAAATTTAATTGAGCTGGTTTTCTAGTTTAAGAAAATGTCTCAAACAATTTTTATTGCCCAACTGAATGTGAATAAATACTGTATCCAAGCATATGTCTAATCCTTCAGTTTTGTTCTGATGTATTTATAGAAGAGATATATTAGAAAGAAATATTAATCAACAAATTGCATTAGCAAATTTATAAAAAATATTGACCCATTTAAATTTATACATTTGCAATAAATGTATATAGATATATTCCTAAATTAATCACTTTAAATAATCAATATTAAAATTTATTTAATATTAAAATGTGTGGATTTGTTAATCTTTTGAATTCAATCAGATCAATCAAACATTTTAAAATTCTCATTAATTTTTTCTAGAATTGGGAAATAAAATTTTTTTCAAGTTTATCCACCTCAATAAACAAGAATGCTTTATCTATAAATCATTTCACACAAATAAAATGTTTGTATTTTATATAAAGCTTTCAATAGATTATGATTAAATCCTTTTTATTATAAAATGAGAAAATATATTGAGACTAATTTTTAAGAAATGCTATAGTTTATTTAAACATTCTAAGTGCATGATATTATATGATAACTGACCTTACTCACATCAGAGAAATTGTGCCCATCAAACGCTAAACTCAGTTTCTAATATTTGAATAATTTGAAATTAATTTCTCAATCACCCCCTTATATGTGCCTGATCATAAAAAACACACTCATTCCTGAATTGGTAATATGATAAATATCAACATCATAAATAAAATATGGGTATTTAGGATAGACTAATAACGTAAATATTTTTTAAGATTTATTTATTTATTCATATAGGAACTGGGGTACAGGCCAGAGGCGCAGGAGGTGAGAGGTTTCACCAGAGACAGCGTGGGGAACAGAACAGGCAGACTAACTGAAGTACACTGTTGAGGGGAGCAGCCGGCCAGCCAGGAGAGGTCTGCTGTGCCCTGGGGGTTGTTCCCTGGCCAGGGATTGAACTCGTGCTGCACTGGCTGGGGACAGATTCACAGCACTGCACTTAACCCCCTACACCACTAAGGAGGCCCCTAACAACTTTAATCTTACATGTGTTTTTAATCAGTTAATAAGGAGTTTATTTGCTCTCTACATTAGTCAATGTTTAAAGCTCATGGTGATTAATCAAAATTATGAGTCAACAACACTAACCTCCCAAAGTAAATTTCATGTGTATGTACTATTCATAAACATTTATGAACATGTAGATTTTTAAGTCATGGACTGTTTAAGTTCATCAGTAACTAAGCTAAAAATCTACAATGTGGCCATTTAAAATCCTATTGATCAAATTTAATTCCTCTGGGTGATTTAAAGGACCGATTTACATTTCCAAGCCTTTAAGGAAAATTGAAAGAAGGGTTTTAACAAACTGTGCAGTTTAGTTACAATTGTTTGCTAACAGAAGACTGATTTTATTTCATAGCAAGTTAAAATTACCTATAGCCTCAATACCTTAACTAACGTACAGACTTAATTATTTCCTACCAACATGTATGCATGTATTTATAAATTGTGGACTCTTGGCTTTACAATATGTAGAATAACTAACTAATTTTTAAAATCCCATTTTAAAACTTAATTCAAGGAAAACCCCTCCACCTGACAAAGGGAATTATTGCCGGAGATTAAACTGCTTGATGTTCTCTATTGTTCTATTTGAGTCAGGAGGAGGGAATATTAATTGAGATATGCCATGGATTCCGGTTTGTGTTCCATAATGGCTCACAGGTATCCTGGTGGTCCTTTCAACAGGAATAGTATAAATGTGAGGAATAGGATGGATCATTTCAAACCATAGTAGTTAAACTTTTGTTCTTTTTGGTACAAAAGGTAATGGTTTGTGGATTTGCTTTATTTTTGTGCTGCTCTGATTTTTTTCCCAATACACCCTAATGTCTGCTATTCCTCTGTGAGTCATCAGCAGCTGGAACCAGTGATACCACAGGAATTTGCTTCTGGAAAAGAGCTCTAATGGATCTTTTACTCAAGTTCAATTCTCTTTAATTCTAGTATGAAACACGAGAGAAAAAAAAATATTTTGCACTTTTCTGTTTCAAAGGGTCTTCATATCATGCTGACGTATTTATATTTCTGTGCAGATATATGATGAAAATTAGATCTGTTTATCTCAACAATTCTTACGAACAAACGCAATTTAGTTGAAAAAAGGAATATTTTACATTACTACTCAAATAATATGTCTGCTGATTTTCTTTGTTTATTGGCTTTGTTTTACAGTATTTTATTTTCTTTCACAAACACCAAAATCAAAATTTAAGTATTTTTTTTTCCCACATAGAATCCACCCAATATCTGCTAGTCTACCTCTGATACAATTGTTATAATCTCCATTAGCTATAAATACTCCTGTTTTCTCAAAAAAAAAAAACGGGGATTTTGATTTAGATTTGCAAAGAGCAGCTTGAAATATCGCTATTTTCTCTCTTTCATATTAAAAAAAAATTAGAAAGTTAGCAGGCTTTGATAGAAGGAGTTCCTGCGGTCTGATGGTCACTTACCTATATCAGAGATCAGACTACATATTTTACAAAAGAGGAGAAGTCTGGTTCACCTGTAGTCCAAGTGTTGGCCAATTTAACAGCATTCTGAATAATAGAGCCCGAATGGCAGGTTTCTACCTTTATTTAACTCTTCATGTGGAATCTCAGATTTCTTCAAGTAAAACAGGATTTTACAAAATGCTAGAAATTATTACAGGGAGCCTATTAATTAATACATTCTTTTACAGGTGGCATAAAGAAAATTTGCAGCAATTATAAACATAGATGGTAGCATACCTTTGCTGATTGGAAGGATAATAAAATAAGTCAAGATCTCTGACAGCAGTTTAAGAAGTATTCAACCTTGAGACCCCTCTTCTCACTCTGCCCTCTTTACCTTTTCAGATTAAACTTTTTCCATCAGATTCACCTGTTTGTGTTTCTCTGCTGTCAGTACCCAGCTCAGTTCCCACTATGTCTTGTATTGCTCAGGCAGCTTCATCTACTGAACCCTTTCCTTCAAGGGACATGGTTTCCTGAGACCCTAACCACATTTCTTTTCCCATATATCTTAATGGTAAGGTGTAGAAAAGGATCTACGGATTTGCCAACAAACGCTTCCAAAAATTGTAAAAGTTTACTTTTCAAATATTTTGATAGAACATGTAAATAAAATAGGAAAGAGTATGAAGAATTTGGTAAATTATTGGTACATAAAACTCTTATTTCCATTATCCATCATATCTCCAAGAAAATGAAATAAATATTTCTCTAGGCTGAAAAATTTGATACAAGATTTTATGTACAATTTTTATATTGGGCCTCCTTGGTGGCACAAGGGGTTAAGATGCAACCTATGAAACTGTCCACAGCCTCTGCAGCATGGGTTTGATACCTGGCCAACCAAGGAGATACCCACATGGCGCAGCAGACCTCTCCTGACTCACCCGCTGCTCCCCTCAGCAGTGTATTTCAGTCAGTCTGCCTGTTCTGTTCCCCGCTCTGTCTCTGGTGAATTCTATCACCCTATGTGCCTCTGTCCTGTACCCCAGTTCTTTTTTTAAAATATATATTATTTTATTTTATATATTTTTACATCATTTTTCATTTATGCATAATGTATGCATTTTCATCTTGGTTATAGTTCCCATACAATTCCCACCCCCCTTGTTTGATCCTATTTCCTCCTCCCCCACCCCATAGTGTGTCTCTGGCTTATAGCTGCTTGTTGATTTTGATTTTTACTTTACTAGAACTAGGTTTATTCCTGGTCCCTTATTTAGCTCTTGTATGCATAAATAAATGAATCTTAAAAAAAACACAATTTTTAAATATTTCTAAGAAGGAAATTTATCCCCTTATGATAATATTTTTTATTGATTGAGGTTATGTTGTTTTACAAAATGTATATGATTTATAGGTATACATTTACACCTCTTCAGGTGAATTTTACCACTCACACCCACCACGGTGATTTATTGGCTCTCTTGACCTCTTTATCTTCACTTCGTGACTTATCTGTCTAGTAGCCTCAACTGTAGTCAGATTTCTAAGGTTTGTTTTGGTTCCCTTTTTTGTTGTAATTTATTTTATTTTTGTTTATCTGTATTGTATATATGAGTGAAATCATCAAATATTTCTCTTTCTCCCTCTAACTTATTTTACTTACACAATTCCATTCAGTTTCATTCATGGTGATGAAAATGGCAGGATTTAATATTATTTAATAAATGAATAGTATTTCAATCATGGTAATTCACTTGTCAGTCACAGGCACTTAAAATTTTTCCACAATTTTCCATGAACTTAGGCACATAACCTTTGACATGGTGTTTTTGCATTATTCAGATAGATAGATATCTAAGATGGAATTTTCAGATCATATGGTAGATCTAGTTTTAATATTTTCAGAAGATTACATAGGGGCTGAGCAGTCTACTTTCCCGCTAATAGGATATGAGGTTTCTTTTTTCATGGCAATCTCATCAACACCGCTATTTCTAATCTTTTTAATATGGGTCATTCTCAGGGGTGTGAGGTGGTATTGCCTTATGGTTTTGATTTGCATTTCCCTGGTGATAAGCAGTTTTGAGCATTTCTTTTTCATGTGCCTGTTTGACTTTTGTATATCCTCTTTGGAGAAGTAAGTGTCTGTTTAGTTCTTCTGCTTATTTTAAAATTGGGTTGTTTCTTTTAGTTGCGATGTATGAGTTCTTTGTAGACCTTTGATATTTGGCCTTTGTTTGATGTATAATGTGCCTCCCATTCTGTAGGGTGTCTTTTTGTTTTAACAATAGTGTCCTTTGTAGTGTAGTAACCTTAAAGTTTGGTGTAGTCTCATTTGTTAATTTTTGCTTGTATCCCTTGCTGTTGGAGTCAAGTCTCTAATCCAAAACAATGTTGCGGATTGCCTTGTCAGTATTTTTTTCTATCAAATTTATGGTTTCATTTTTTTTTTTGGGGTAGGGATTTTGTTTTTATTGATCTTGCTCAGGGATTGTGCACCCCCCATTATTTTGACTCTAGTCCTTCCTTTCTCCACCTCACCCCCCCCCAGTAGTGTGTCTCTGGTTTATAGTTGCTTGTTAATTTTGATTTTTACTTTGTATTGATTAGTCTTTTCCCTGGTCTCTTATTTAGGTTTTCTAAATTCCTGCAATGAGCGAGACCATCTGGTATTTTTCTTTTTCTATGGAAACAACCCAAATGCCCAAAAATAGATTACTGGATCAAGAAGATGTGGTACAATGGAATATTACTCAGCAATCAAAAAAGATAAACACATGCAGTTTGCAGCAATGTGGATGGAGCTAGAAGGGATCATGCTCAGCGAAATAAGTCAGTAAGAAAAAGAAATATGGTTTCATATTTTACATCCCAGTCTTAATCCAATTTGAGTTAACTTTTAGGTTATGAAATAGCATATTTTGATTCTTTATTGTTCAATTTTCTTAACACAATTTCATTTATTTATGATCTATTTATTTTTCCTTCCTTCTGTTGATTTTTGGTTGTTTTCATTTTCTACATTCTTAAATACTAAGATTAGATTGTTTGAGATATTCTTATATCTTGATGTGGACTTTTATTGCTACATTCTTTCCTCTTAGTACTGACAGTACTGACATGATACTGTGCCCCATAGATTTTAATAACTCATATCTTCAATTTTATTATCTCTGGGTATTTTTTTTTGAGTTTTTCTTTGATTTCCTTGTATTGTGTAATCCATTTTTGTTGGGTGTAGTACCCTACAAATATCTACTAAGCCTATGTGGTCTAAATTTTCCTTTAAGATGATTGTTTCTTTGTTGATTTTCTGTCTGGTTGATTTGCCCATTGATGAAACAGGGATGCTGAAGTCCTCTACTATTACTGTTTTGCTAACAACGTCTGTTTTTGTGTTTTAAGTTGTCTCTTATATTTTGATGTTCCTTCATTTGGTGCATTGATGAGTGTTATGTCTTTAGATTTATTAATCACATTTTTCTACTTATTCCTGACTCAGTCTAGAAAGGTTTCATGTTTCTAAAAATTTGTCCATTTTTCCAGATTTTCCTATTTTTTAACATAAAGACACTCATAGTTATCTCATTATCTATTGTATTCCTGAGGCATCTGTAGTAACTTCTCCCTCATTTCTGATTCTATATATTAGGGTTTTCCCCATTTTTTATTAGTTAATCTAGCTAGAGTTTTATCAATTTTGTTATTTGTCATTTTGTTTCATTGATCTTTTATATGTCTTTTGGACATCTATTTTATGTATTTCCACTCTAATTTTTATTTATTTACATCATTTTACTGGCTTTTTGTTTTAATTATACTTCTATTTCTACTTCCATAAGATATAGTAATAGATTATTTATTTGAGCTTCTACATGTTGCTTGAAATGGTCCTGTGATGCTACACACCTCCTTCTTGTTATTCTTTTGGCTATGTCCCATAAGTTTTGGTATATTGTGATTTCATTTAGAACCCATCCTCCATTCTCATATTATTTATTTATTCTTAAAAGATTTATTTATTTATTTATACAAGCACTGGGTACAGTCAGAAGCGCTGGAGGGTGAGAGCATTCACCAGAGCCAGAGTGGGGAGCAGAGCAGGCAGAAGGACCGAGGTACACTGCTGAGGGGAGCAGCTGGCAGCAGGAGAGGTCTGCGCATCATGTGGGACCCTACTCCAGGGGCTGGGGAGCAGCCGGGGATCAAACCAGCACTACAGAGGCTGCGGACAGCTTCACAACCCAGCGCTCAAATGCTGCGCCACCGGGGAGGCCCCATTCTCATATTATTTAATTTCATGTTTGATTTCTTCATTAATGTCACAGTCACTCACTATTGTGGTTTTCAATCTCAACATATTATTAGTGTTTTCCTTTGTTTTTTTGATTATTGATTTCTGGTTTAAAACCATTATGATCAGACAAAATATTTAATATGATTTCTGTCTTCGTGAATTTATTGACATCTGTTTTGTGACACAAAAAAGTGGTATATCCTGGAAAATGTTACATGTGCTCTTGAAAAGAATGTGTACTTAGCCTTGGGGGGGTATAGTGACCTATAAATATCCAATAGCCCCAGCTGCACTGGAATCTACTGAAAAATGGATAATCTATCCTATTCCTATCTAAGAGATCATTTGTCCAATTAGTGTCCCTCTGGTTTGCTGCTCCAAGAGCCACAACCTGTGGAGATCAGACACTATTTTTCTTTGCTAGGGCCTGGCATGTCTGCTCCACTGCTTGCCAGGACCTCCCAGGGCTGGGTTGATTCCAGGACCTCTTTGGAGTTTGCTGTGTCCAACTATAGTGGGTTTGCTCGCTGGGCATTTCCAGAAGTTGCTGACTTCTACTGGGGCCTACCTTGATGAGTACCATGTCTTTTCCTGGGATTTGCTGAGTTTTAGGGGGTTCCTACCACCAGTGGGACAGCTTCAGGTCCTACCCTGGGCCTCACCAAGAATTGTGAATACTTTTTTTGTTTGTTTGTTTGTTTTCAGGACCTCTCTGAGTACTGATGAGTCTGGTTCCAAGTCCTGATTCAAGTCCTGTAGTTTACTGAGAACTACACTGATATTCACAGTCTAACTTTGATAATTCTATATCCATATCCCTTCCAGGGATATGGATGTGTGGGCATCTGTAGAAGCCTGCTGTGGTGGACCTGCTTCTCAATCCCATCTCAGAGGTTAGCTAGGGCACACAAATGTCTTTGGAGTCCTTTGGCAGGCCCTCTCCAGGGATTACCAAAGCTTCACTGATGTCTACAAAGGCATCCTGTAGCAGATCATCTGACAGATCCCTTCTAGAGCTCACTGGGACTGGACTGATGTCTGTGAAGGACTGGTATAGTGCGTCTGCTTTCAAGCTGAGGCTGAGTCAAAATCTCAGGAAGCCTGCTATGACAAATATGCTTCTGGCACTCTTGTTGGAGCTCACTGAGGCTATGCAATGTCTGCAGGGTTTTTTTATGCCATGTAAGCTTTCAGGTCTCTGTAGTTCTTGTTGTATAGACCCTTTACTTCCTTAGTTAGGTTAATTCTGAAGTATTTGATTGTTTTTGAAGCAATTATAAATAGAATTATTTTATTTTCTTTTTTTTAAGATTTATTTATTTATTTATACAAGCACTGGGTACAGTCAGAAGCGGGGGAGGGTGAGAGAATTCACCAGAGCCAGAGCGGGGAACAGAGCAGGCAGAAGGACCGAAGTACACTGCTGAGGGGAGCATCGGAAGGCAGGAGAGGTCTGCGCGCCATGTGGGACCATCCTCTAGTGGCCGGGGAGAAGCTGGGGATAGAACCAGTGCTGCAGAGGATGTGGGCAGCTTCGCAACCCAGCACTCAACCGCTGCGCCACCGGGGGAGCCCTGTTCATTATTTTTTAAAACTCTTTTTAGCTTAGTAAAATAAACATAAAAAATCTAGTCTGAAAGTTTTATGATTCTCTGAATAGGAGTTAGTTATGTTAACTCTTTTCTATAGGTATAGGTGTCACAGGAAAATATTCCTCTGTTGTCTTTGTTTCACCTGCCTTCTGTCTTCAGGTTTCCTTAGGCATATTTCTAAACATGTTTCAAATGATTTACCTACTTTGTGGCTAGACTTCACTCTTTCATAGTTATGATGTGATCAATAGAAGCTTTATTTTTTTAAGTTTAATACAGTTCACTTAATGCTTTCCTTTATGGATTTGTACTTTTATATGTACTTTCAAAATAGTCTTACTCTGGGTTTATGATGACGTGCTACATGCCTTTTTTTTTCAGTACTTTACTATTTTTTACTTCTATATTTAGTTTACTAACTTCCCAGGATTGTTTTCTGTTTTTAGGATAAGATAGTGATAAATTTTATACAATTTTAAGTGGATAGTTCAATTTCTAGAATTGATTTTCCTAAATGGGACAATGTAAGGATGAAAAGGGATGCTGAAGTAATTGCATTAGGCCAAAGCATCAGAGTACAATACACTGAAATTACTCTCCTCTCCCTTTGCATAGCACTAAGTTTGTCCCACAGCAAGTGCTCAGAAATGTGTGATTTGGACTTATACCTATGTGTATTTTCTTGCATAAATACCTTTATAATTTTCTTGATATACTGTAGCACAATCTCTTCGATCTTCTTCAAGTATGCCCTCAGTATTCTTGACTGTATATAAATTTTGCAATATGTTAACTTCCATAAAAAGTCCTTTTGGAATTTTTTAGTATGCTCTGAATTTAAAAATAAATTCAAGAAAATTATATCACTGCATTGTTGAGTTTTCTGGTTTGTAAGTGTGGTATATCTCTTCATTTGCTCAGATTTTCTTTATTTAATCGACTATTGCATAATGTTTTTCATTTTTTCATCTTTGTTAAACTATTCTCAAGTATTTGATAATTTTGATATAACTGAAAATTAGAGAAATGTTACATTTAAAAATATTTTACATTTATTGTTGTTTAGAAACTGATGTGTATGCATTATGTTTTTATAGTAATATTGCTTAGCATTCTCTTATTAAAATATGTGTGTATTATTTTTGGATTTTTAATGTAAATAATCATTTCACTTAGAATTATGATTGTTCATATTTTTCCTAGTCCTCCATTATCTTCTTCATGCTAGTCTGTAGTAATTAAGCATTCTGTAATTTGTAGTCAGATAGTATTTCTACTCTTACACAGATCAGTAAATAAAACTATGAGAAGTTAAATAGTTTTGTATAAGAACATTGCAGTCATGGATGCATCTTTCTAGTGTTTTCCATTATACCACATCAGTATTGTCAACTGTGGTTGCATTGATACAAAATTAGGACGAAATGAAAATGAGCAGTTAACACAAAGAATTGCAGTACCCCACTATGTTCATCACCACAATTATCACCATCTCTATGGGGGAAATTGGTGATAAATTAGTGTCTTTTTCAGTAACTATGTCTTGTTTTATTTCTCCTATCCTATACTTTTTGAATAAAACTAGATTTGCAAAATTAGAATCCCAGGAATGAACAAATTCCATTTGAACTTAGCTCGGTGTTGAACTTAATGGTGTTAGGTATTAACTTAGTGCAAATATTCTGGATATTTTTATTTTTATTTTTTTTATTTTTTAAAAGACTTATTTATTTATTTATACAAGAACTGGGGTACAGGCCAGATGCATGGGCGTGTAAGAGGATTCACCAAAGACAGAGCAGGGAGCAGAACAAGCAGAATGATGAAATACATTGCTGAGGGGAGCAGTGGGCAAGACAGGAGAGATCTGCTGCGCCATGCGGAACCCTCAAAGGCCGGGCGGGATCGAACTAGCACTGCAGAGGCTGCGGACAGCTCCACAGTGCGTCACTCAACCACCTGCGCCACCAGGGGAGGCCCTGTTCTGGGTATTTTTAGCTAGTTTTAATCATTCAAAAGTACCAATGCTGTTGAATAAAACTTTAACTCCTTGCATTTTTTGTTCCTGGGAGAAAACTACGGCATGAAGAAAACATATTAGTCTTTGGAATTAGAAAACATGTAATTTGCTGTGGAGTCCACTGTTAGAGCCAGTTACCAGATTTTCAAAGCATATTAGATGGTCCTTGGTGTGTGTGACTACCTCCAGGACTTTGTTCAGAAGGGCTGGTTTTGGGGTAAATTTCTGCTTCAGGGTCTGCAGTTGGGTTCACAGATTATAGGTGTGTTAGCAGGTATGTGGATCAGGTGGCTCATGTCAAGTTCCTGGGGAGGTTCCTGATGGATCACTGGTGGGTCTGAGCAGGCACAAAGGGCCCTGGACAACAACTAAGGGAGATTGAGTGAGTTCAAGCCACATCAGGATTCATACCTCGACCTGAGATTTGGCTCCAGAGGTAGGGATAGACATATCTCCCCACCAGTCTCTAGGTGAGCAGGATAGCCCCTGACCATAACTCGTGAGTTTGGAGCCAAGATATAGTTACAGGACCACTTTAGAATCTGAAGTGAAATCATGGTTTGTGGGCTTACCTGTGAGATCACAGATAAGTGTTTTTCCTAATGGGACTCTGGAGACAGAAATGTTCATGGATCACAGCTGGAGGGTCTGAATCCAAGTCAAAAGGTCATTTTAGGATCTGCTGTCATTCTGAATTTGTCTGGCCTACCTCTAGTGTGGCACAAATAGGCGTGTCTCCTGGTAGGTCCCGGGAAGACAAAACTGCTTGTGAACTGTGGCAAAATAGGGCTGTAGCTAGGTTATAGAATCAATCACATCAGAATCTAAAGTCATATGAATTGACAGATTTGACTCCAGAAGTTTCCAGATCACAGTTGAGTGAGACTGGCACTCAGTCACAGAGTCATTTCATGGTCTATATCATGGACTAAAGATTGTGGGTCTATTGCCCATAACTCTTCCTCTGTCCCTTGGCACAAGGTTCTGTGGTAGGACAAAGAGCAAACAGGGCCGTGACTGTGTCCATAGGAAAATGGATCTGTTTCCCAGTCTGTAACTGGGACCATAACCACTAAGTCAGTTACTTGGGCATAGGCCTGCCTTTTAAAAAGGACTCTCTTTGTTCTTAAACTCCATTGGATTTCATATTCTCCTATCCGGATCCCAAGGTTCCCTCAAAGGCACATTTCACTATGTGGTGAAGGGTGAGGAGTTATGAGGAGGGATCTCCTATTCTACCACAAAATGTGATATCGTGCTGACATCACTCCTTCACTGGGAAATTTGCATGCATATTAATAAATGAAAGAAGCCTCATACGACTTAATGGAAAACAAAACTAGTAGGATGGGTCTGGTGCAACTGGAGCCACCTCAGCTGTAATCTTGTTACAGGGCAACCCTGATATAAATGGTTTGCCTGAATGTGAGTCCTCACCTGTGCACTTAAAGGGGACTTAAACTGCAGGCACACACAAAAGGTTAACAAAAGGTTTACTTACGAGAAGGGGAAATGAGGAAATGAACAACTCAGGGGGAAAAAGAGGGAGCTAAATTCTTAAATGCGTCCTACCCATTCCTCTGACCTGGAATCCCAAATGACCCACGGAGACCAAACGCTGTCTGGCCAAGAGCACAAACCAAGAGCAGGAGCCAAGAAAGCTACCCCCACTCACATGGCCAGTTAAATGCCCAAACAGGGAAAATGGCTGCTTAACTCCATCCTCAGGTCCTCGCAACCTCCCTTTGGGTATCATGGGATTTGTAGTTCCCAGTGTCTTGATGAAGTGGTGGTGGCATCCACAAAGCCTGTATGGAGTTTGCTCAGGACATCTGTAAAGGCAGGACTGGCCACAGTGCAGGTTTTCTAAGATCCAGCAGACCCGGTAAAGGAGGAGTCAGAGTCCTCAGTGGTTTTTTGCAGGTCTTTTATTGGAGTTCACCAGGCATATGGCAGGCAGGGGTGCTGGAGGCCTGCCAGCCTCCCAGCCCCCAGCAAGTCTCCACTCTATCTGGGCTCTCCGGTGTTCTCTCTGCTTCTCTGCTCTTCCATTCGTTCTGCTGCTTCTTGGCTTCTCTTTCGGCTTCTTCTGCTCTTCTTGGCTTCTCCTGGCGTCCCCGTGACGCCACCCTTAAAAGCAGTCTTAGCCCAGGTGAATCCCTTCTACCTATGCCCACACTTTATTCCAGGTGCCCGCCATCAGGCATGCATTCAGGACCACAGCGTTGCGTCATCTATCAAGCATACCCTCTAAGCTTCCGGGCAAGAATTTGATGAGGGAGAGAGAAACAGCTCAGCAACTGGAGGGACAGCTCCCTCTCGGCTATGCCATGTCAGTCTGTTAGAGGGGAAAGGATGTTGTAGGGTAAGGTAAAAGGTATCAGGCTTTTCTGCCCTGCCATTAGGATTGCCCTGACTGATGGGGCACCTGCATTTGTTACATTGTTATCAGTTGTGTTGTTTACTTTTGTGGGCTATAGCAGCAGTATTGAGATACTCGCCCAGAGAAACAGAGGCAGGAGAGATGCCAGAGAAATGGGGAGAAAGAACCCCAGAGAAGCCCAGAGTGAAGACCTGACAGTGGCTTGGGGGCCTACCGGCCTCCTGCCCCCCATTCCCCCCAGCACCCCTGCCTGCCACGTACCCAGTTGCCGCACTACATGTAAAAGGTCAGTAAAAGCCTGAAAAGACCACTAAGGGCTCCAGGACTCTCCTTTTCCTGTCTGCTCCATCATAGAGAACTAGCTCTGTGCCCTTCCTGGTACTACACCCTCCAAATGGTTCTGCTCCTGCCCACTGCAAGTGCTACTATCACCATGGACCTCACCACCTCCTCGTTTTCTCCCACCTCTTCTGCAAGAAACAGATACTCATTTTGTTGGATAAATTGGATGCTGTTGGTAAGACTACCATACTGTGTAAACTGAAATTAGGGGAGATAATCACCACCATCCCTACCATTGGTTTTAATGTGAATATAAGAACATTAATAGGGATGTTGGTTGTAGCGCAACCAACCCATACCAGGTAGGTTCATTACCGTTCTAGCAGCCCTGTTGGTGTTGGTGTCTTCATGCTCTCCGCTGTTCGTCAGCACAGTACTCTGTCACACTCTGTCACACTCCATTGCACTCTGCTGAACTCCTCCATCCTCGGCACCACATGCATCGCACTGCGCTGCGCCACGCTACACACGCCACTCCACACAGCACCACACCATTTGGCCAAGTGTGCATGCACAGTGGGAGGGCAAAAAAGCCTGACGCTTTCCCACCCTACTTACTCCACTTTGGTGGTCAAGATAAAATTAGACCTCTCTGGAGGTGTCACTTCCAAAATATCCAGGTTCTTATTTTGTGGTAGGTAGTAATGGCTGTGAAGGAATTGAGGAAGGAGCAGAAGTGCTGCAGAAAATGCTTCAGGAAGATGAGTTGCACAATGCAGTATTGCTGGATTTTGCAAACAAACAGTATTTGCCAAGTACTATGACCATTAGTGAAATGATAGGTAAATTAGATCTTTAGTGTCTTTGTAACAGAACACGGTATGTTCAAGCCGCTTGTGCTACACGAGGAACTGGTCTATATGAGTGTCTTGACGGGCTATCAAAGGAGCTTTAAAAACATTAAATGAAACTGCATATCCAACCAAGGGCTTGCTTGATAGAATTGGTCTAAGCTTGTTACAACAAAATTAGTTTGCAACTTGGTTATTAAACAGTATTTGGGGCTGATTTGGGCAGAATATTACAGCATTTAAACAAATTTTGTTGCCAATTATTGTTTGCCAAGTACAATGGTGCTATTAGCAATATGCTTTGGTTTAAAGAAATGGTCCTTAAGAGCATACCTCAACATCATAAAGGTCATATATGACAAGCCAACAGCCAGTATCATTATCAATGGTGAAAAGCTCAAAGCATTTCCATTAAGATCTGGAATAAGACAAGGATGTCCACTCTCACCACTGCTTTTCAATATAATATTGGAAGTCCTAGCCAGAGCAACAAGACAAGAGAAAGACATACAAGGAATCCAAATAGGAAAAGAAGAAGTCAAACTATCACTATTTGCAGATGATATGATAATATACATAGAGAACCCCAAAAACTCCACAGAAAAACTAATTCAACTCATCAATCAGTTCAGTAAAGTGTCAGGATACAAAATCAACACGCAAAAGTCAGTAGCCTTCCTATACACAAACAATAAATCTGAAGAAGAAGAAATCGAAGAAACCATCCCTTTTATTATAGAAACAAAAAAAAATTAAATACTTGGGAATAAATCTAACAAAAGAGGTAAAGGACCTATACAAAGAAAACTATAAAACACTGTTAAAAGAAATAGAAGAATACACAAAGAAATGGAAAGACATCCCCTGCTCATGGATTGTAAGAATAAACATTATTAAAATGGCCATCCTACCAAAAGCAATATACAGATTCAATGCTATTTCAATCAAAATTTCAATGTCATTCTTCAAAGAAATGGAACAATTATTGATGAAATTCATATGGAATCATCAAAAACCCCGAATAGCCAAAGCTCTCCTGAAAAAAAAAAAAAGAAGGGAATGGAGGCATCACACACCCAGACTTCAAACTATACTACAAAGCCATAATCATCAAAACTGCATGGTATTGGAACAAGAACAGACATACAGACCAATGGAATCTAATAGAAAATCCAGAAATAAACCCACAGATTTATGGTCAACTAATCTTTGACAAAGGAACAAAGACTATGCATTGAAGCAAAGAAAGTTTGTTCAATAAATGGTGCTGGGAAAACTGGGTCGCTACATGCAAAAGAATGAAGCTTGACCACTACCTCACACCATACACAAAAATCAGCTCAAAATGGATTAAAGAACTAGACATAAGACCTGAAACCATAAAATACATAGAAGGAAATATAGGCAAAACACTATGTGATATTCACATCAAAGACATGTTTACAGACACATCACCCAAAGCAGTGATAGTGAAGGCAAAGATCAACAGCTGGGACTACATCAAATTAAAGAGCTTCTGCAAAGCAAAAGAGACAGTAACCAAAACAAAGAGAAACCCCACCGACTGGGAGAACATTTTTGCATACAACACTAATGATAAAGGACTGATCACAAAAATCTGCAAAGAGCTGATGAGACTCAACAACAACAAAGAAAATAATCCTGTCAAAAAATGGGCAGAAGAGCTAAAAAGAAATTTCTCTGAAGAGGAAATGCAAATGGCCAACATGCATATGAAAAAATGTTCAACATCACTTGTCATCAGGGAAATGCAAATCAAAACTACCACGAGATACCATCTTACACCAGTGAGAATGGCACATATTAAAAAAACTAGCAACAACAAATGTTGGCGAGGGTGTGGACAAAAAGGAACTCTCCTGCACTGTTGGTGGGAGTGCAAACTGGTCCAACCACTATGGAGAGCTGTGTGGAGAATTCTGGACCTACTAAACATAGAGCTTTCATATGATGCAGCAATTCCACTCCTAGGCATTTACCCAAAGGACACAGAAACATCAATTCCAAAGAGCACCTGCACCCCTATGTTTATAGCAGCACTGTTTACAATAGCTAGGCTTTGGAAACAACCCAAATGCCCAAAAATAGATGACTGGATCAAGAAGATGTGGTACATATATACCATGGAATACTCAGCATTCAAAAAAGATAAACACATGCAATTTTCAGCAACATGGATGGCGCTGGAAGGGATCTTGCTCAGCGAAATAAGCCAGAAAGAAAAAGAAAAATACTGGATGGTCTCACTCATAGCAGGGATCTAGAAAACTTAAATAAGGGACCGGGAAAATGAATAACTATAAGAAAGTGAAAATCAAAATCAACAAACAACTATGAACCAGAGACACTCTATAGGGGGTGGGGTCAGGGAGGGGAGGGATTGCGGTCAAAATAAGGGGGTTGCAATTGTATGGGGAATATAAAAATAAAATTTATTTAAAAAAAAAAAAGAAATGGTCCTTAAGTTGGAAATAGTTATCCTCATTCAATTTCTACCCTTAAACCTCAAGGCCTGGACATAGTCTTTCTGATACCTTAAAATAAATCTTTTTGAATGTTTTTTGAGCCCACCCCAAATAATGTTTGCAAGTTATCCCTATGTTACTTTACTGATACCTTTATCATTCCTGGGACAGTCTGCTGACTTGAAAGTGTAACAATTTGTTTTTCTCCCTTGCCAAAAAATATTTTCTAATACTGCTTGTGCCAGCCAGGGGAAGGCTCCAAAATACTATTCAGATCTCCTAGATTGAGGAACTTATTTTTCCCCCATTCTTGACTCCTGGTTTCCATCAGTAAATTTAACCTTGGTGTGGTTTGGATTTGGTAGCTAATTCTGTAATGGTTGCATAGAGTCCAATTTAAGACTTAGCAGGTTGTCTTCATTTATAGTGTATCTTTTTTGTTGCATATTGCTATTAGAATCAACCTCTTTGTGCAAAATATCACAATACTGTTTATGTTTTAGTTGTTTATTATCTTTTTTAGTTGTTTATATCCTTTTTAAGAGATTTTGGAAAATTCATCAAACTCAATGAATAAGTTTTCTTTGTAGCCCAATTGGAATTATTTCTTATAATAATGTGTAAGAAAATGTTTTCTAAGTGTTACAGGAAAGTGAGGGATAATTAGCACAGAGGGTTTTTAGAGCAATGAAATACCCATATGATACCATAATGGTGGATAAATTTCATTACATATTTGTCCAAACCTATCAAATACCTGATGTGAGCGGCTAACTTTTAGGTAAACTATGAACTCTGGATGATAATGTGTTAATATAGGCTTATCAATAATCACAAAAGTACCATTCTCTTAGAAGATGATTATTGGGGGAGGTTCTGAATTTCTGGGGCCAGGTAATCTATCAAAAAACTCTGTACTTCCACTTTTGCTGTAAACTTAAAATTTCCCTAATAATAGCTAACCTAATAAATTATAACCTAAAAATTTATGTAAAATATATATTCTTGTATATTTGTCAAGAAGAAAATATATTGGAAAGTGTATGGCTAATATAAATGTCATAATATTGAATCATCTTTGCATTTTTTTACTTGACCAACTAAACAATGTTGAAGTAATGATATATTAATGCATTAATGCACTCAAATTATTTCTTTAGCCCTCGTCATTTTACTAAACAGTAGCTATCAGGAGATTAGCTTTGTTTTCCTGAGCAGAGAATCAACTTATTGACCAATAAAAAGTGTTATTATTTACTCTTAAAATTTATACAAATTATTTTTATAAATATTTTTATTTCTTAGAAACTTCATAAAAGAATTATAGAATTGTACCTATAAAATTCAGTGGTTTTCTCCTTCAGTTTAGTGGCAATGGCTTCATATTTGCTAATATTTAATTTTTACTGTTTATTAATATGCAGTGTTGTACCATATGGTTTTCAGACTATCCCTCTATATTTTATCAGTTTATATTTGAAAACAAGTGAGGCTTTATATTTTGTAAAATAACCTCTCAAAGGTTTTAAATTGATAAAGCCTTCTGACATTTTAATGTATGAAAGAACTCCATGGTGAAACTCTATAATTTAGAGTGTTGTTTTTCTATTTTTGTCAACTCATTAGTTTTATTTCAATCTATTGGTGAAGATTATACATATACATATAATATATATAAAATATCTTTATATATAATCTATATTTATATCCTCCTGCAAATATTGTCATCTTTACCACAGTCATCACAGACATAGTGTGTACATACTATTTCACAGGGGGATGCTGATGGGAAAAGTATCTCTTCCCCAGCTGGACATGTTAACAAATTCTTGCCAAACTAATAAAGAAAGAAGTAAAAGTACATCCTTCTCTTGATCCAATTAGGATAAATTTATTTTATTTTAGCTAACATTCTGATATTTTATTTAACTAGAAGGTAAATAATAGGCAGGTTAATCTTTTTAGGGAAGTACTTATTTTCGTAACTAGCATAATATTTCTGGAATCTTTGCTGGTTATATCCAGAACAAATATAACAAAGATCATGTTTATTAAAAGTCCCTTTGGTTTATCCTAGATTACTTTTCAAGATCTAGTACTTTACTCCCCTTATTATTTCCTCTTCACCATGTTTTTCCTCATTTTAAATTCTCCATTGAGACTGCTTACCAAGTTGATTATCCCCGAACTCTCACTTTATAAGTTAAAAAAATAGTATATTCAATTACCCCAGAACAAATATAATTTATAAAAAAAATAATTTGCAGTGCTAGCTCTTTGGAGGGATTTTTACCCTCCTCTGTGAAAGTGTCTAATGAGAGAGTATGCATTAGGAGAGGAATACATGATTTGGTTCCCAAATTCCTTGCCCTATTTATTATTATGTTTAAAGTTGCAATTAGTATTAACATTAGGAAATGGATGAAAACGATGAATAGAAAAAGTTAATAGATGTTAGCATTCTAGTTAACAAAGGTTTGATCTTTCAAGAGTGGTTATACAAATGCGGTCTTTGGAAGATATGTAAGTCTCAAGTATGTCTGACAGGAGTTTTGCAGCATATGTGAGAGAAGGGTTTCAGTAGAGAAAGTATGAATTGTGTTACTTGTACACCATAATGCTAGAGTTGGAAGGAAATGACATTGTCTGACCCTCATTAGCCTCACAGATAGAGCTCATCTCCTCTTTTTTATACTTTTATTTATTTATATATTTTTCATCATTGTTCATTTTTAAACAATGTTTGCTACCCCCACACCTCTGACCCCCACATGTAGTCTCCATAAAATTTTCTTCACCAATGCACCCGTGCACCATCACCACAGCCACCTGTGCTCCTCCCACCCTCCCTCTGATCCCTCTCCCTCCTCTTCCCCTGTAGGATGTCTCTGGTTTATAATTGTCTGTTTTTGTTTTGTTTTGTTGCATTTTGTATTGCTGTTCTTTTTTCCCCTGATGGAGGAATATAGGGAAACCAAATAAGTTCATCTCTTCTGAAGACAAGTGATAACAGAGTACAATAGGAGTTTAAGCAGGCTGTTGGAGGAGACATATTATAACTGGGAAAATGTTTCCATCCAAGATAAAAAGTGTGACTGTTAGAATAAAAGAAGCATCTAAAAATTCTGTTAACAATATTGAATTTCCCATTGTGTAGTTTTCTCCCATTTCTAAATCATTTGTTGGGTGGTAAAGAAAACAAACAAAATTAGGTGAAAATTACAAAAGAAGTATAGAGAAAAAGATAAAAAAGACAGAGAATAAACAATGTAATTAACATTTTTTCTGACAAAACTTGGAACAAAAACCTACAAATAGACACTATAGTTAAAACTAGCAATATTCAGGCCCTCCCTGGTGATGCAAAGGGTTGATATGCAACCTATGAAGCTATCAGCAGCCATTGCAGCAACAGTTTGATCCTCGGCCGGCCAGGGAGCTGCCCACATGGTGCAGCAGACCTCTCCTGACTTGCCCGCTGCTCTCCTCAGCAGTGTATTTTGGTCGGTCTGCCTGTTCTGTTCCCCACTCTGTCTCTGATGAATCCTCTCACCCCCTCACGCCTCTGGCCTGTACCCTACTTCTTGTATGCATAAATAAAATAAATCTTTAAAGCTAGCAACATTCAGTTTTGGTAATGGTACCAAAACAACATCCCGCATATAGTGCTTGTGAACATGTAAGTGGGCAGGGACACTTAGTAGGGCTACAAATGTAAAATATATAATTATAAAATACAACAATGCTATTTGACCTATAATTACAGTACAATATATAACCTGCCACTAGGAAACAGTCATGACAAAAATACTGCATGTAAACATATGGATTTTCTTTGTCTACACTTTTAAAAAAGGACCCAAATGAAATTACCAGTGATAATGGATAAGCAGTTTAAACAAATTAAGACATATCAGCACAACAGGATACTATACAATATTTTAATAAATTATTTTAAATACAGGGGAAGTTATGTAAAGTAAAAATATAGTTAATAGAGGAAGAAAACATTTCTAAGTAAGACGGAAAGCAATTCTCACTGCATTACAACTGAAAGTGTTCGCCTGCAGATGTGGAAATGAAAAATATCAAGAAGTAAATGATAATCTGGTAAAAGCTGGTTGCAACATAAATTACATGCAATAATACTGATTTTACTTAATATGCAAAGAGTTCTTGAAAGTCAATAGGAAAATAATAAATACACAACAGCAAAGTTAAACAAATAGCTAATTTTCAGATATATATATATGCAATTGTAAAGTTAGAATTCTAACCTTTGATATTAAAATTCCAGTTAAAATTAAAATTTAAGGTTTTAAAATTAAAACCTTTCATATTGGCAGAGATTAAAAAACAGTAGTATGAAGGCATGGTGAGGGTGAACATATAAATGAGGTTTCAGTGTTTTTCTAGGTATGGCAATGGTAACATATTTGGAGATTTATATGGCAATAGCTATAACAATTTTAGATGTATTTATTTTTTGACCACCCCCCCAATTTACATTTCTAGGTTTCTATTTTGCAAAAATACTAGCACATACCTTATGTTTATATTCATGAATGTCCTCTGTAGCATTGCTGGAAAGCTAACAATCAAAAATGAGTTAACAGTACAGTATGGTAATCAAAAAGAAAATAGAGGCATATCTATTCTGCCAATATTTGAGATTCTGAGGACAAGTTAATAAATTGGATTCTTATAGCAAATAATGCTGAAATTTTGTCTATTGTATGTCTCCATTTGTGTAAAGACCTGGAAAGATACATGAGAAAAAGATGCAGTGGATGGGGAAAATAATGAGTTTTTCAGTATATATAGTTTGTTCTTTGTAAAATTTTCAACCATGAAAATGAAAATATTTTTCAACATAAATGTCTAGACTATAATAAATAATATATAAATATATGGGACTATACCTAATATACCTATTTAGTATAAAAACAAGTATAAATATAATTATTTCTTAAAATATATATCATGCTATATACTTTACTATATATTTATCAAATATAACATTAAGTATATGCTATAGTATACATTATATTATATTTTTAGTTCAGTACTGAAAAATGAAACCTATAACAAATATTAGTCATCAGTAACCTGAATGTTTACATAGTGTATTTTTGTGGGGTTTTCTTTATATTCAAGTAATTTTCAAATTATTTTATAAACATTATTAGAATTTGTTTATAGTTATTGGCATATACCTATATGAACTAGTTCAGATATTTTCAATATACCAATTAAAGACTTCTTATATTTCCAGTAAATTTTATTGTATTTTACATTAAAATTTTTCTACTATTTCAATATTTTGGTTTACTTTCAGTTTTCATTTACATACATGTATTTATTAAAAAAATATTTCTCTTCTACAATTTTGTATACTTTCTTGTTAACTTCACATTTCCATTTAATTGTGGTTACTTTTTAAATTTCCTCTTTAAGGATGTTGGTGGTTGCCAAAAACAAATGTTAGCCCAACCCACCTCAACCATAACATATCAATAATCCTCCAAGTCACTCCACACCCTGTGACTCAGCAACTATAAAATGTTTGAGTACAGGCTGAAAGAAACCAAAAAACAAAACAAATAAAAAAGTAAATAAAAGCAAATATTAAAGATAGTAAATACACTAATAAATTTTTCACATACAGATGTTATATGGCTATAGTAATGAGACTCAAAGAGTCAAAAGAAAACTCAGAAAGGAAAGTCAATGAATTACAAGAGCACTTAGGATTGGTAATCAAGGATATACAACAAAACACAGTAAAAGAAATTCATGAGCACAGAAAAGAATCAATGAAAAGAAGACAGAAATACCACAGTATTAAGAAAGCCAAGAAAATAATATGGAATCTTCAGAATGGGGTGTGGGTAGAAAGCCTATTCAAGGAAAAATAGAGGAAAACTTCCCAAACCTGGGGAAGGAATTATACACAAAAATCCATGAAGCTTATAGAACATCTGGTTACCTAAAGGCAATATGATATATATCAAGTTGCACAGTATTAAAATGAGCAGGAGAGAAAGACAAAGAGAGAATATTGAAGGTAATTAAGGGGAAAAAAAGAAAGCAGATAACAAAGTCCATCAAGCTTAACATCAGATATCATGATAGAAACACAGGCAAGGGGAGAATGGAATAATGTATTCAAAATACTCAAAAATAATAACTACCAGCAAATGATACTATACCCTGAAAGACATACTTTTATATAAAGACATATGTTTATATATAAAGAACTTTCCAAACAAACGAAAGTCAAAAACATTTGCAAACAATAGACCTCCCCTACAAGAAATGTTGAGAGGAATATGCTTACCTTAACCAAAGAAAAGAAAATCCACAAAAAATTAGATAAGGGAGTAGAACTAGAAAACTAAAGGCAAAATAGCAATAGCAAATGCCCATATATCAACAATTATTCCAAACATAAGTAAATTGAACTTGACAATCTAAAGGCACAATGTGGGTGATTTGATCCAAAACCAAAATCCAACTTTGTGTTCTTCCCAAGAGACACGTCTGAACGCCAAAGAAGTGTAAACATAGCTAAAAGGAAATGGCTAGAAAACAATCTTAAAATTAAGTAGAAACTCCCTCCAGGGACAGTTAGATAAAGTAAATCAGATAAAGTAAACTTCCAATTAAAAAAGTTATCAAGGGACTCAGATGGACATTAACTAGTGATTAAGGTACCAGTGTGTCAGGAGGACAGACCATTCTTACACTCTTTTTGTTAATTTATTTTTAAAGATTTATTTTATTTATACAAGAACAGGGTACAGACCAGATGCGCGGGAGGGTGAGAGGATTCACCAGAGACAGAGCCGAGAGCTGAGAGCAGAATAGGCAGACTGAGGAAACACACTGCTGAGGGGAGCAGCTGGCGATACAGAAGAGGTCAGCTCGCCATGTGGGTTACTCCAAGGCTGGAGGGGAATCAAACCTACACTGCAGAGGCTGCGGACAGTGTCACAGCGCTGCACCCAACCGCCTGCGCCACCAGGGAAGCCCCAAGACAGAACACTCTTTAACACAGATGACTCAAACAAGGAATACCAAAATACATAAGAAAATAATTAACATACCTGGGTCTCCCTGGTGGCACAGGCAGTTGAGCGCCGCGCTATAAAGCTGTCCTCAGCCTCTGCAGTGAGGGTTCGATCACAGTCAGCGGACGAGAATCCCACATGGCAAAGCAGACCTCTCCTGTCTCGCCTGCTATTCCCCTCAGGATCCACACACAAATATGAAATCACTAATTAGAAGGGCTACATGCACTCTTATGTGCATTACAGCACTATTTACTATATCCAAGTTATGGAAATAAACCAAGTATCCACTGACAAAAGACTGCATTAAGAAGATTTATCTATACAAAATGGACTACTACTCAACTGTAAAAAAGTAGAATTCTTACCACTTGTTGTCACAAGTGGAATTGGAGAGGATTATGCTAAGTGAAATAAGTCAGAAGGAGAAAGTAAAATGCCAGGTGAGTTACCCTATATGTGGAATATATAGAAAGCAACAATAAATAAACACAAACAGAACTAAAAAATATCTCTATGCACTTAACAGTCATTTGCACGATTGTCATTTTTCTCTATTTTTAAATATTCACCAATTCATTCAAAATATGAATTGGTTATTTTCCAGTTCTTCTTTTGGGTTTCTAGCAGATAATCTTTAATTTTATGTTATATATATGTATTTTTTTTTCCCATTTCCTCCTGGATTTTTGTATTTCTACTTTAAGGTCTTCTTTCAAACAGGAAATTGCTTCTTCTTTTTTTTTTTTTTTTTACAGATTTATTTATTTACACATACAAGAACTGGGGTACTTGGGCCTCCCTGGTGGCGCAGCGGTTGAGCGCTGGGTTGCAAAGCTGCCTGCAGCCTCTATAGCGCCGGTTCGATCCCTGGCTGCTCCCAGGCCACCAGAGGAGGGTCCCACATGGCGCGCAGACCTCTCCTGCCGCCCGCTGCTCCCCTCAGCAGTGTACTTCGGTCCTTCTGCCTGCTCTGCTCTCCGCTCTGCGTCTGGTGAATTCTCTCACCCTCCCGCGCTTCTGACTGTACCCAGTGCTTGTATAAATAAATAAATAAACAAACAAACAAACAAACAAATAAATAAATAAATCTTAAAAAAAAAAAGAACTGGGGTACAGGCCAGAGGTGTGGAGGGATGAGAGGATTCACCATAGACAGAGTGGGGAACATAACAGGCAGATTGACTGAAACACTGCTGAGGGGAGCAGCGGGCGAGTCAGGAGAGGTCTGCTGCGCCATGTGAGTATCTCCCTGGCCAGGAATGAAACTTATGCTGCAATGGCTGCCGATTGCTTCATAGGTTGCGTCTTTTTTTTTTTTTTTCTTTTTTTAAAGATTTATTTATTTATTTATGCAAGAACTGGGGTACAGGCCAGATGCGCGGGAGGGTGAGAGGATTCGCCAGAGACAGAGATGGGAACAGAACAGGTGAACTGACAAAATGCAGTGCTGAGGGGACCAGAGGGTGAGACAGGAGAGGTCTGCCGCATCATGTGGGACCCTCGCTGGCTGGCTGGGATCGAACCGGTGCTGCAGATGCTGTGGACAGCTTCACAGCGTAGCGCTCAACCATCTATGTCACCAGGGGAGGCCCCATAGTTTGCGTCTTAACCCCTTGCGCCACCGGGGAGGCCCTGCTTCATTTTTTTTTAAAAGAAAAAAAAATTGAATAATAGTCCACATTTTTAAAATTAATTCCTATAAGATGAGTAACATTTTTCTTATGTTTAGATTCTTTCGTTGGAAAGTTATACTACTTTTATTTTATTATCTCAGTGTTTTGTTTTTTTTTTTTTTTTTTTTTTTTTGATCCAAGTTTTGTTTGTGTCCTCTAAAGTCTATTGTTAAATTACTTGGGTTTTTCTGGACTATTTGAAACAAGTTCCTTTGGGCAGAGAGAGATCTGTAGAGTATCCCAGATGGTTGAATTTCAAAATGCAAGTTTAAATTCTCTGTTGGGCCACATTCTATGTCTCTGTGCTACACAACCCCACTTCTTTATTTTTCTGAACTGAACTTAGTCTAGGACTCCTGTTGCCAGCATTTCACCTCTGCACTTGCTCATGTTCCAAAAAGGGATATAATATTTCAAGTCTGGTAATGCCTCACATTTTCAGAAAGTACACATTTGCTAGCAGTGAAATCTGTTATGACAATTCTTTTGCAGAATCCTATTTTTAACTCTTTTTCTTTCCTTTTCCTCCCATAACAGTCTTTGAGCACACTTTCAGATTTCTCAAATCACAAATGTTGTTGTGATTGTTATTGAATTAAATTATATTAATTAAGAACTAATCTTAAAATTATTGATTAAACTCCAATGTTCACCACTCATTTTTTTTTTTTTTTGGCATCAGTGTGCAGTTCATCTAAGACAGCTGTATCGCTTTTTGATTATTATGACTAAGCAGGAACACATTGAACTTTCTCATACCCTGAATAATTAGGAATGTTAATAATGGGTTGTTGCCCCATTGGAATATGTATAATGGACTTATTTCCTTTTAAAATACAGAAGGGTTTAAAAAAATAAAATACAGGGCCTCCCCGGTGGCGCAGCGGTTGAGCGCTGGGTTGCGAAACTGCCCACAGCCACTGCACTGCAGGTTCGATCCCCGGCTGCTCCCCGGCCCCCGGAGGAGGGTCCCACATGATGCGCAGACCTCTCCTGCTGCACCCGCTGCTCCCCTCAGCAGTGCATTTCATCAGTCTGCCTGTTCTGTTCCTCGCTCTGGCTCTGGTGAATTCTCTCACCCTCCCGTGCTTCTGACTGTACCCAGTGCTTGTATAAATAAATAAATAAAATTAAAAAAATAAAATACAGAAGGCATTATCTCTTGACTTCTTGCATGTAAAATGATGAATGAGATATTTTAGAAGAATTTGTTTATAAGAATTTGCTTTAATTCATTCCCAGTGAAATTGTTTTTTTAAAGGATGTGACATCTAGAGTAACTTTTTAAATATTAATCCATTGCTACATTATCTACAGACCTTTATCAAAGTTTCTGTTCTGGTCTCCAGAACTTTTCCTGATTTCTAGCCTACATTTGAAATTTATTGATTATGTTGGTGCTGATGTAGGTAGGGGTTAAATGCCTGTGTTCATAATGCTATCCTACCTGACATCTATTAGCTTATTCAAATGAGACCAATAAATATCAAAACATTTATGTGACTTTTATTTTAGAGTAACCTTCTCTTATGATAAATTGCTGACACCTGCAGATGATTTACTTTTTTCAAAATCCTGTAAGTTTTCCATTTTTACTATGAAAACAAAAACATTAATGAAGAACCCAGGAAATCACATTTTAGTCTGCACAAAGGAATTTATGGCTAAAATGTCCAGAGGATTTCTCATTTGACCTGTAACCTTACTTTGAAGTTAACTCCAAAAGATACTCTTAATTGCTGGAATCTCAAGATTTTTATCTTTACAAGTCACAGTTATGAGAGTTTTTGTGCTCAGATATTCATACAAAGCCAATCTTCATACTTCACAGTCACATCACAGGTAAAATCATACGAATTATTTAAAACTTATTGAATCAGATTCTCCCAGTTAAGACACAATTCACTGTTTCAGTGAGCCAAATAAAACTAGTTTCCTGAAAGTGTTATTCAGTTTCCAAAAGTGCTTGGCTTCCTCCCAGAAAGTAGTTTACACAGTGACACATTATGAGTGATAAAGTGATATGAAGAGGTACTTATATACTCCTAAGAGCACACATCTGCAAATAACTGGAATTGCCCTCAGAATCTACAGAAATTTCTTTAAATGTCTTTAATAGAGCAAATTTTCATCTTTTCTAGTGAATATCTGTTTTGTTTTGGTATAATCAACTAAGAATTGTCCAGTGGCATTATATAATTTACAAAAGTCAAAGTAGATGATTTAGTAAACTAAATAGAAATATTTCTTATACAAAATTATACATTGTAACTTTATGCCATTATTGAAATGCAAATTAAGGACCCATATACATTATAGTATATAGTGTAAACCATCCTTTGTGCTTAAATAGTAATGAATAATGGACACAAAATGTATAATTAGTGACAGTTATTACAATGTTTTACCACGCTAATTTCTTTTGGGATTATAGATAGAAAAGAAACAAATCATTTTGGGTATTACATGTTCTGTTAAATATTTCAATCATTATTGCAAGAATCATTGAAGTACTTTAAAAAAAGATCATGAGGTCCTGAAAGGGGAAGAAGTTATATCTGATGATTTTTCCATTTTGAACAACTAATTACATAGGGACTATGGCCTTTTTAATATACTGCACATAAAATTAAGATTTGTGATTCCAAGTTTCCTTATTTCAAAATGTTATTGTTACATCAATTGTTACTTTTTTGTTTGTTTCTGATAGGGCATTGCTCTTACTTCAAAACTGGTGATTCTTCTAGTAACACAAATTTGTTTCTCATGCATCCTATACTTAATAGAAAACAGTGTTTTCTGAAATTTAACAAATGTTGCATTTAAAAGAATTTTCCTATTTTTTAACATTTAAAATAATAGACTAAATGGTGAAATCTTAAAGTTTCTGTGAATTAAATCTATATTACATTCTTGATTTTTAAAATAGCAATAGGTAATTTAATTGATCCTGTATTTAGGATTTGGAATAATTAATCATTATTCAGTTATACGTATAAGTAGTCACCTTTGTATTGTACATTTTGCATCCTTAATGACAAACAATAATGTGTTTAAAGTGTTATTATTACCAAATTGTTTAAATATACTTAGTTTTCCATTTTTCGACACCTTAAAGTAAAACTAAGTTTTTCAGGTTATGAATGATTTTACATTTAGGGTTGATTACAATCTATCACTTCTCTCTTCTTTGCTTTACTTTTCTGTCCCCCAGTTACTTTAAGGAATGTGAATCTCAGTAAGTTACATTTATTTTGAAAGAAAAATACTGTTCAAAACAAGTTCCACTGCTAGTGGAAATTTTGTGAAGGTGTTTATATTTTTTTTTTTTGGCAAGTGTGATTTATTTCATATTCCCTCTCTGTAAGTCACTCTAGTCTATTATAATAAAAACTAAAAATAAAGGATATGCTTTATGGAACAATGTTGATACACTACTAAGAGTATAAACATGGTACATGTTTGTTAAGAGAGTTTAGAAAGGTTACTTCAACAAAGTAAAAATACTGCACTTAGGGCCTCCCTGGTGGCGCAGCAGTTGAGCACTGGGTTGCGAAGCTGCCCGCAGCCTCTGTGGCGCCGGTTTGATCCCCGGCTGCTCCCTGGCCACTGGAGGAGGGTCCCACGTGGCGCGCAGACCTCTCCTGCCGCCCGCTGCTCCCCTCAGCAGTGTACTTCGGTCCTTCTGCCTGCTCTGCTCCCCGCTCTGGCTCTGGTGAGTTCTCTCACCCTCCCGCGCTTCTGACTGTGCCCAGTGCTTGTATAAATAAATAAATCTTTAAAAAAAAAAAATACTGCACTTAACCATAATTCCCATTTACATATGAAATGATGAAAACATCTGTGGACAATTATAAGAATAAACATTTTCATGAACATTAATTAAGCATAGTAATATATCAGTAATATATCAGTCAGAGAAACTATTAAAAACAATGTAATTTTTATTGTATGTGATGACTTAAAAAAACAAATTTTTTATGGAATATAATTATATTCATATTGAATTGGCTTCTTAAACCATTCAGGTTATTTTCTGTTCATCCAGACATATTTTTTAAAGATTTATTTATTTATGCATACAAGAACTGGGGTATAGGCCAGAGATGTGGGGGTGAGAGAATTCATCAGAGACAGAGTGAGGAACAAAACAGGCAGATTGACTGAAATACACTGCTGAGGGAAGCAGTGGGCATGACAGGCAAGGTCTGCAGCGCCATGTGGGTTTCTCCCTGGCTGGGGATCGAACTTGTGCTGCAGTGGCTGTGGGTAACTTCATAGGTTGAGTCTTAGCCTCTTGCACCACCACAGATGCCCTCTCCAGATATTTTAATATTATATTCTGAATTTGGAGAGAAAATTATAGGCCCTACTTAACACTCAAGTTATAAAGCACATGAACATAGTAATGTTTATGTATGTCTATTGGTTTTTTAGACATGAGTATTACAGTAAACTAATTGTTTATATTTTAAGCAACAAAATTGACCAATTCCTATCCTTTTTAATATAGGTAATAACAAAAGTAAGTTTTTTTTGTTACTTGTTGTTAATTAAAATTTTCAACTCACTGATATACATTTTACGTTGTATAACACATCCAAATTTGACTATGCTGATTAAATTTATATCAATTTTACATGGTATTCAAACAAATTAATTTAAAAGTTGAGAACTATGTAGCTAGTACAGGTAATAGAGAAAATGTTAATGTATTATAATTATTGTTAATTTTTAATATAGCAGAAATGTAATGGTGTAACAGTTCTGTTATAAAGCTTGTTTGGGATTTGCAGTTGTAAATAGCCTAAATAAAATAGTAACAAGGAGAAGACATGAATCAATGTTACATGCAAAATCACCTAGTACAAGTATCTGAAAATTTATAGGTATTCAATAAATATTTGTTGAATAGTTTAAAGGAAACACAGTAATGAAAGAGTAGTATTTGTAAAGTAATATTTGTACATGTTTTGAGTCGAAGTAATCTGAGAAATTTAATGGAGATTTATTTCACTTAATTCACTTAACTATTTTTTGATTGATTTTTCAGAAAATTCCTTATGGTTGCAATAATTTCCCAGGATTCCAATTTTGAATCATGCTATGCATAGTTTATAAAAAAAAATGTGCTTACTTAGGCAAATTCATAAACCTAAGAAGAAAACTTTTCAAATATTTTCTTTAGACTGAAATCTAAATATAGTTAGGTTTTCTATTGCTGATTTAAAATTAGGCACTTAAAGTTTTGTATATGTTTTATAGCATTTATATCTTATATAATCATCAAGGGGATAGTTAAAATTATTAAAGAAGACAATTGTGAGCATATTCTTACAGCTAATTACACTGACTGACACTTAAATATTTTCCATATTAAATTGTGTCCAATAATGTGTTTTATTTGTTTTTGTTTATTTGTTTTGATTTTCCTATCTGCTTTCCCCATTTGACTCAGATAAAATTAACAATCCATTCATTGCATTGTGCAAAGTAATGTGGGTAAATAATAGTGATAAAATATAAATATTTTTTTTTATAAATAACATGCTTCATTGAAAAATAAATCAGTATAGGGGCTTTTGAAAATGTTATCTAATTAAACCCTCATATTCTATTATATTGGAGTCAACTCCTCTGGTGCACAGACATGATTATTCAATTTTTAGGAAAATTCTGATTTAAGTTGCTGAAAATGATTATTATTTGAAGAATTTATAAAAACCTATCATGAATTAAGTTATACTGAAAACCCAAAACTCAAACTCATCAATTTGCAATTTTTGCATTATATTTCTTTCGCTTTTAGGTTTTTATAATTATTGCTTCTGCTGGTGGAAATAATATATAAAATAAAATAATGTAGCAAGTATAAAATACAATATAATACTGTGTAACTGTGTATCTCTTCCCAACTCTGCATTGGAAGCTTGGATATGGCCACAATGTAAGAATTTATACCACAAGAAACTGGCAAATGCAAATCAGTTCCAAGTTTTTATTGGCATAGTTCAGTTCTCACAGCTCAAAGATTAAAAAATATATAAACTATAGAAGTAGAAAGTTATACTCAGGGAAATTAACCGATTTACAAATATCACTCATATGCCTTAGGACCAAGAACTGACTTGTTCTACTTGACTCCAAAACAATATGTGTGCGCATTATTTATATGTTATATATGTTTTGCTTTGTTGTTTTGAAAAATTACACTTCATAATGATTAATATTGTTGAACTTTTCTAGGTGCTGGGTTCTCTAATGGTGTTTCAAATGTCTAGTTAAAACCTTCATCCTTATTTTGTGAATAAATGAAGTATGACTTTGATAGTTTGCCTTTGCCAGTGTCAGGGTTTGAACTCAGGCTGCTCTGACTCCAAAGCCAGAACTCTGGTCATACTATCTACCTAAATGAACATCAAGGAGTGATTTCAAACAAACAAACAGGAAATTATATGGAGAGACTGCATTCACACAAACTTTTCTAATATAATTGACATTTTAACTTTAATTCCTTCCTATTTTTAAATACTGTAAGTTTGTTGCAAAATTTATCTGTTGCCTTTGTTTCTTTTTCATGCTGGTAAGAAATGCATCTTTTCACCTACACTGTCCAAGGGCAAGACTTCTTTTCAGGACTTTCTTGAAGGAAAAGAAGTCAAATTATAATATTTATTCAGGTACAAAAAGAGACTTCAGTCTTATTTCAGGAAGCAGTATCAAGAGGCACATGTTATTTAAATATATAACATTAGGCTTTTTAGTCAGTTTTCCAGGCTATTTAAGGTAACTGAATATCAAGCTAAAATAATGAGAAGGACTAAAGTGGAAAATAATTCATAAGATTATTGTTAGAAAAGGAAAGTCCTAAACAAGACATGAAGGTTTTGGAAAGAGAAATTAATGATAAAATGAAGTCAAGAAAGAAACAGTAAATATCAACCTTTCAAGGATAATAAAAAAAGGAAGGGGATTTTTAAAAATTATATATATATATTTTTTTTTACATCATTGTTTGTTTTTAAACAATATTTGCTTCTGCCCACCCACTCAGGAGTAGTCCCCATAGAATTTCCTTCCCCACTGCACCTGTGCACCATCACCTCAGTTCCCTGTGCTCCTCCCTCCCTCCCTCTGATCCCTCTCCCTTCTCTGCCCCTGCAGTATGTCTCTGATTTATAATTGTCTGGTTTTGCTTTGTTGTGTTTTGTACTGTTATTATTTTTTTACACTGATGTCTTATTTGGTTACCCTCTTTTCCTGCTGTAAGTGAAACCATCTGATATTTTTCTTTTTCCTTCTGGCTTATTTCACTGAGCATAATTCCTTCTAGCTCCATCCACGTTGCTGCGAATGGCATGAGTTTATCCTTTTTGATTGCTGAATAATATTCCATAGTGTATATACACCACATCTTCTTGATCCAGTCATCTGTTTTTGGGCATTTGGGTTGTTTTCAGGTTTTACCTATTGTAAATAGTGTTGCAATAAACATAGGTGCACAGGTGTTCTTTGAATCAATGTTTTTGTGTCCTTTGAGGTGGAAAGTCCTAGCAGTGGAATTGCTGGGTCATATGGTAGCTCCATTTTTAGTAGACTGAGGAACCTCCAGACAGCTTTCCATTGTAGTTGGACCAGTTTGCACTCCCACCAGCAATGTAGGAGAGTTCCTTTTTTCCCCACATCCTCACCAACATTAGTTGTTGCCAGATTTTTGTTCTGTTTTGTTTTGTTTTTTAAGATTTATTTATTTATTTATATAAGCACTGGGTACAGTCAGAAGCTCAGGAGGGTGAGAGAATTCACCAGAGCCAGAGCAGGGAGCAGAACAGGTAGAGTGCCAAAGTACACTGCTGAGGGGAGCAGCAGGCGGCAGGAGAGGTCTTTGCACCATGGAGGACCCTCGCCCAGAGGTCAGGGATTGAATCCGTGGTGCAGAGGCTGCAGGCAGCTTCGCAACCCAGCACTCAACCACTGTGCCACTGGGGAGGCCCACTAGATTTTTTGTTTTTTTTTTTAATATGTGCCATTCTTACTGGTGTAAAGTGGTATCTCAATGTGGTTTTGATTTGCATTTCCCTAATGATAAAGGATGTTGAACATTTTTTTCATATGCGTGTTGGCCATTTGTATTTCCTCTTTGGAGAAATGTCTTTTAAGTTCTGCCCATTTCTTGACTGGATTGTTTACTTTGTTTTTGTTGAGTCATGTGAGTTCTTTGTATATCTTTGTGATCAGTCCCTTACCAGTTTTATGGAGTGCAAATTTTTTTTCCCAACTAGTGGGATGTCTTTCTGTTTTGGTTAATGTCTCTTTTGCTGTACAGAAGCTTTTCAGTTTGATATAATCCCAGGTGTTAATCTTTTCCTTGACTATCTTTGCTTTGGGTGATGAGTCTTTAAAGTTGTTATTGTGATGTATGTCTTAAAGTGTTTTACTTGTATTTTCTATGTATTTTATGGTTTCAGGTGTTTTTTTTTCCTTAAAGATTTATTTAGTTATTCACACAAGAACTGGGGTACAGGCCAGATGCATGGGCGGGTGAGAGGATTCACCAGAGACAGAGCAGGGAACAGAACAGGCAGACTGATGAAATACATTGCTGAGGAGAGAAGCGGGGCACAACAGGAGAGGTCTGCGGACAGCTTCACAGCGTGATGCTCAACCAGGGGATGCTCAACCGCCTGCACCACCAGGGGAGGCCCTGGTTTCAGGTCTTATGTCCAGTTCTCTTATCCATTTTGAGCTGATATTTGTGCACAGTGAGAGGTGGTAGTGGTCTAGTTTCATTTTTCTGCATGTGGTGATCCAGTTTTCCCAGCACCATATATTGAACAAACTGTCTAGTTCCATTGCATGTTCTTTGCTCCTTTATCAAAGATCAGTTGTTCATATAAGTGTGGTTTATTTCTGGGCTATTATGGACTATTCAGTTCCATTGGTCTGTGTGTCTGTTTTTGTTCCAATACCAAACTGTTTTAATTATTATGGCTTTATAGTATAACTTTAAGCTTGGAAGTGTGATAACTCCTTTCTCTAAAAAAGGAGGGAATTTAAAGACACACACTCAGATTGGTAATAGCAATGAAATGAAGATGGTGTCTTTATATTTTCTGAAATGGTTGCCCTCCAATGAACATGCTGCTATTTGGATTAACACATTTTTTTTTTTTATAAATTTTATTGTTATATTCCCCATACAATTGCAGCCCCCCATTCTGACCTCAATCCCTCCCCTCCCGCCCCCGCCCCCCTAAAAGTGTCTCTGGTTCATAGTTTTTTGTTGATTTTGATTTTCACTTTCTTATAGTTATTCATTTTCCTGGTCCATTATTTAAGTTTTCTAGATTCCTGCTATGAGTGAGACCATCCGGTATTTTTCTTTTTCTTTTTGGCTTATTTCGCTGAGCATGATCCCTTCCAGCGCCATCCATGTTGCAGCAAATTGCATGTGTTTATCTTTTTTGAATGCTGAGTAATATTCCATGGTATATATGTACCACATCTTCTTGATCCAGTCATCTATTTTTGGGCATTTGGGTTGTTTCCAAAGCTTAGCTATTGTAAACAGTGCTGCTATAAACATAGGGGTGCAGGTGTTCTTTGGAATTGATGTTTCTGTGTCCTTTGGGTACATACCTAGGAGTGGAATTGCTGGGTCATATGGAAGCTCTATGTGGATTAACACATTTTTTTTCCTAAATTATAAACTTACAGGTGAACCTTATTAAAATATTTTTGAAAAAATATATGTACTCATTTTTAGTTACTATTTTCCTCAGATGTTTTATTTTGTTTTAAATGTAGAAAATTTCCATTTGAAGATAACTTAAAAGTACATCAGCTACAATTTTTAATCAGATGAAAGTCAGTATTTCAAAACAGCAGGTTCATTACCGGATGTGAGTTGTGTTTGCTTGTTGAAGATCTCTTTATATCATGAGCTTCATGTAATTTTTACAGTTTAAATTTAAACAATGGAATTCTGATTTTTTTAACCTTTTTGCAAATTTGATTTTTTTCTGTAAATAACTATGAAATCTCTTGTTTATATTTCACTTTTAAGAAACTTTATAAAAACATAATCTCTGGAATAATATAGAAAGACTCAAAGCATTCTATAAACTTAATAATTTATCTACAATTTTATTTTTTAAAAAATATTTATTTATGTATTTATTTATTTATACAAGAACCGGGGTACAGAGCAGATGTGCGAGAGGGTGAGAGGATTCACCAGAGACAGAGCAGGGAACAGAACAGGCAGAGTGACGAAATAGACTGCTGAGGGGAGCAGCAAGCAAGACAGGAGAGGTCTGTCACACCATGTGGGATCCTTGCTGGCCAGCGGGAATTGAACTGACGCTGCAGAGGCTGCGGACAGCTTCACAGCGTGGCACTCAGCTGCCTGCGCCACCAGGGGAGGCCCTATCTACAATTTTATAACAGTCTTTTATACTAAGATGTTTTATGTCTTTCAGATAGTGCAAATTCAAGCAGACTGATACTCTATCATTTCAACTTCATGCATGTTAAAAACATTACTTTCACATGAACTGAAATTCTGATATTTTTAACCATTCAATTTTTTTTGATTTACATGAAGTAAATTTTAGTTTAGAATCATTAAGTCTAAAACTGCCACAGATAATACATTCATAAATAAAAAACTTTATTTCACTGGAAATTTATTTTCAATAACATATCCAAAGTTATAACTTTGTTATTACAATTTGTCCCTAAAGACATTTTTAATTGTCAATATTATGTCTAAATCACCTTCACATAAAATTTGTTATGAATGTATCTATCTCTAATGTGTGTGTTTTTAAAGTAATTTTAATTGATCTCAGTCATACAAGTTGTGACGCAGATTTTAAAAACCTGTTTTATGTTAACCACATAATCATTTTATATTTTTTCTTCTTACATTGTTGGTTTAAGATATTTGATGATGATAAATCATGAGCATAACTTAAAATATAAAAAAATAAAGTTTGATGAATGATGAAAAATGAATTATTAACCTCTTAAAAAGTTTTGCTAGTGGGGTCTGAATTTAAATTTTAATTGGTAGTTAAATAAAATAAAATTTGGGTAAATGATTTTATATTTACAAATTAGAATGAAATTATGTTGAAACTTGTAAAGAGCAGATAAGCAAAAGAGCCATATAATTCTATCAATCCAGAATTTTTATTTGTGTACATATATGTACATAAAGAACTTATCTGGATGAAAATGTTTCTGATAAGGCAATGCTAGACATCTTTATTCATACTATCATTTGCAGAAATACAAGTTGACCATTTTAAAAAGAAATATTGGTCTTGAAAGTGTTCTGACCTCATCCATTTATTTCCTTGGTGAGGAAAATGAGGTCAAAGGAATTAAATAGTTTATCCAAATTTCATAGCTATTTAAAGGCACATAAAGCATTTTTATCTCAAGAAATAGAAAGTAATATCCTGTAGGATTGTATTCTTTTACTTATTTCATTAAAATTATTCTGAATCTGTGCATCTACAAAACATGTAGTATAACAGATGTTTCTTATCTGATAGGGGGCAAAATAATAAGGTTTTGTACAAGTATCTCTGTTGGGGGAAGGTGCACCCCTGAGAATCATTGGACTTCTCTATAATATTTTCTTTTCTTTAGTCACCTTGTTTATAGCTTTAAGTATAAATGAGAAATATTCTTTTTGTTAGCCTATTTTTAAAGCTTAATGTACTTATTAGAAATTTTTATTCTTTCAGATAATTCTATCTGAAATAATATAACAATTAAGAACTTCAAAAATAGAGTGATGAATATATCCAGTTTGTGGAATATCTGTTCCAAAGTTTGTGCTTTGAGAAAGGAAAAATTATCTCAGAACAATGTGGTAAAACTTCATTGCATATTGTCATTCCCCTGTTGTAACCATCGTTGATGCCAACACATGTTCTGCATAAGTAGAGAAACACAAATTGAACTCAAAATGCCCCGAGAGTATTGTCCTTCATAACACCATGGTGTCCCGTGTGTGGCTGAATGAATAACAAATGACTGAGCTATTAAGATACTAAACAAAAGTCATCTAGTCCCATAATACTGATGTAACAGCATCTCAATACTATATTTGTTTTCATTAGTTTGTGTAGAATAAATATCTTTAAAAAAAAACACACTAAGCTGGGTATCAGTCTTTTCAAGGATTTTGAAAAAAGAAATGTCTGCTCTAGCTCTCTTTAGTGGTTGTACATGTTTAATATCACAAGCATATCTTCAGATGTGTTATTGTTCAGCTACCAGGATTTTTTTGAACAGGGTCTACTTCTTGCATTTATCTTTTTAAGTTTATCTTAATCATCTTCAACTCCCAAATATGCAACTAAAATGGAAATTAATTGTTGAAGTGTACTTGGATCCACTTGTTTGTTGTGTTATTAATAATAATAGTTGAGGCATGTAGCATTTGTGGTTGTGCACCCAGATTCTAATTTTCAGTAAAATTAGATTCAGTTTTTTAAATTATTTGAGAGTATGAACCAAGGACTCAAAGTTCACCATATTTAAAGCATATATGTGTATGTGTGTGTGTGTTTGTGTGTATCCCCCTTCCCTCACAGAACCTTGATGATTAAGAGGGAGTTTATTACTGTCTTTCCAAATGTGAGCCTGTGAGCTTGGGTCCAAGTGCTGTGCTTGTGCACATGCATAAGTGTCACATGTGGGTTGTACTCATAGAGTTATTGGAAAATGAGTCATAATGTTCTGCTTTCATTTATATTTCATAAATATCCAAATTATCAAGACATAATGAAGTGCACATTAAGACTTGTCCCTTGCCCCAGATATATAACAGTTTCTTTTTTTCAACACAGTGATCCCCTCCACCATGAATATTTCCTATAAAATAGCATTTGCGATGCATTAATCTGACCAGACTATAAAAGCCTCAAGATTTCTGTGCCAATTTCCAAAGTGCAGGCGGATGCGATGGAGCACCAGATTATATGTGAGTAATTTTATATATTTTCCAATAATCATCTATGTTGGAAGACACATTTTAGTTTTAAAATTAGTTAATTATTACTTAGGTTCTAGGTTCATTTTTAAAAATCTTTTTACGAAGGAGAAATATTTTCCCCTCAAATTAGCACAAATATAAGATAGAAAGACCAAAGAACATAAATGCCATGGGCTGCATTTTGCAGGGGATAGGTTCTGGTTGAGTGAAATCTGGGATGTGTGCCAAATTAATAGAAAAAATCCTGTTCTTCCTCTCCAATGGTCACAATGTTCATTATTAAGAAAAACATATGAACCACAGGATTTTATTTTAATAACACCAATGTCTTCATTAATTTGTATGTCCTTTTAGCTTCATTATTGAGCAAATATTGAATTAACACAGCACATATTATTGTTGGACTTCCCTTACCAAACCTTTCTTTCCCCTTTTATCATTCGTTCAAGGACTATCAGGTGTGTATTCCCATTTGAAAAACGGGCCCTCAAGAGTTGTTTTCTTACCTGGGTCTAAGCAGAGAGTTTTAGCTTGGATTGTCTCTAAAGGGGTGTGGGAAATGAATTAAGATTCTCAATTAAAGTCATAATTATTTTTCTGTGGCTTTAATACTGTCAGGTCAAGAATGTCTCTCTGTCACCTGCAACTGAGATGATATTTCCTCGATGGTCTCTGGGCCTCCTTCTAAATCAAGAGTGGTGATAGCCAACACTGCTTTGTATCTGGGGAACAAATAGTGGCCTTTGTCCAACACAAGTCACTAAACAAACTTAATCTCTCTAACACTGTGACAGATGACATTTAGATGTCCTTGTTACCCTTAAAATGAGTTTTATTGACAATCAGAGAACAAAAAGAAGGCCCAGATAAAGCCCAATGTTTTATAGGCTTGCTAACAACATCTTAGTGCAGAGGGTGAGGAGAAAGCCTGAAGTTGCCCCCATTTTCCCCTGCTTTGCTATGTCACCATGACAACAGATATAGAAATCACTTAGTGACTCCTAGAAAGAAAACACAGTGACACAGTACCCCTTGTATAGCGAATCAAACTAAAGCCTTCATTCAAATGGCTATTCAGCGTGGGCATTCATGTAGAGGATAGGGTGGGTTTTACACAGGTAACTACAAGAGAAAGGCCAGCAAACCCTCCAGCCACAGCATATGGCAGCATCTCTGTCTAATTAATGCATCTTCAATAGAATTGATCCATTTTAAATTTGTTTTCTTTACTTGAAACATCATTAATGTAAAGGGCAACATTAATCAACATCTTGGAACTTAAAAGGGCATTAAAGAGTGATCTTTTTCCACATACAACGAGAATCTTTTCAAGTAGTTATGTTAACTGCAGTGGATTCTGGGCACATTTTGAGTTCTTAATCAGAAGGCAAATCTAGAGAGGCCTCTACTGGCGAGTCTCTCTCTGTGCAGTTGTCTGTGTGAATCTGTCCTGGAAAAACAATCAAGAGAATGACTTCAGATTTTATTAGAAAGATGCACACAAGATGAATCACCTATGAACATTCTGTACAAAACACTGGATAATTCACACTTTTGAAGTTGTCATATCTAACTTTTTTTTTCCAGGTAATAAAAGTTCTATGTAGGAGCTGCTTGAACAGTTTGAGATATGTTATGTTAAATTCAACAAGGAAATAACAAGTAACACTTTTTTTTTTCCCACTGTGTACATAAGTCTCTCTTGCAAGTTTAAGATTTAAAGCTACTGTTTTGGTAATTATACTTCTTGATATTGTATGTGTGGGGGATTAGAGAGTGTGAGGGATTAGAGAGTATGGGTGGACACACTGTTCACATGTTCACACAAGTACCCATATATTTCACTCAACTAATAAAAAATAAGATAAGATAAAACTTTTAGATGAAGTATACAAAAATTATTTGTTTAATTGAAAGGCAAAAATGTGTAGTCAAGATTTCCTAAACATAATGAAGAAATATGGATCAAATATAGTCATTTCAAGTGAGACTTAAGATGAAAATATCATAGCAGCATTTTTCATCAAATTAGGTCATCACTATTTTTACAGTAACTTCTGGGGGAGAAATGAAAGAACATTTTATTTTTCCACCGGGAGTTCAAAACTATTTAATATTTCCTAGAATGAGGTTATTTATGAACTGTTCCTGTATAGAACAGCTCAGGTATTTTTCTCTTTGATAATATGACCTGGCTCCACAAGTATCATTTCACTTTGAAATTTTTCAAAAGATGAAATTGTAGTTCCTTTTCCCTTTTGTTTTCATTTATATTTTCAATATTATTTTAAATCTTATCATATCAGGATGCTATTGAAATTTCCCTTCAAATATCCCATATGCTATTTTTATTGCAATGACATGCATTTTACATTTTACATGTATTTTACATGTATTTTAGGATTACTCCCCAACATATTTTCACTCGGATTATTTCACATTTGAAATTATTTCATCATTATTTGAGAAAAAACTTTAGTCAAACAGTGTTTAATAGGGTAGTTTGGTTAGCATAGTTCAGCAAATTACCTTCTGGATTATGCAGGTAAATCCATGATTTTCTTTTTAGTAAATTGTTAGATGTTTTGGTATGACTACCTTACAATCCCAATAGTGACACCTACTGGTAGAAAGAAAATCAAAACTAGTTTTAGTTTTCCTTTACCTTATAGATTGGGAGAATGTTACCAGGTCTCAGTTGGTATAATGTCACTTATTTATAATTACCTTTTAGGGTCTTTTAAACATAGAACTACATATTCCCAAAGCCATATATGTGAGAGCAAAATCCCCAAGCAGTAAAACGTATACATTTTTAATTTATGACAATAGAGAACATCACTACAAAAATAATGTGTTTCAATGTCTAGATATAGAATTACAAGATTTTGGGTTATTATGTAGCATAAACATAAGAACACCAAATTCTGAAATACTCTTTCTGAAATTGCATATTTTAGTTAAAACTAGAAGATCAATGTTCAAAATATTGAACAGAAATACTTAACATTTATCTAAAGTTTCCATAAATATTTACTAAATGTGTTATGGTTAGAAAGAGCAGGAGCAAAAAGAATACATGGGAATCTATAGAAAAGTTGTTAACAGTGCTATGTTTTTATGCTGATTTAATTAGAAATACTCCTCTAGAATATTAATTTATCATCTATCAGAATGAAACATTGGAATCACTTTGGAATGTGATAATTTCTCAAGTGGAGTAGATGAAAATGGATTGAGTAACATTAGTTATAATGAGAACGTACACTGCATCAGAGGACTAACCATTAAAAAACAAACTTTGCAAAACAGAGTGACAGTTTTTGAGAAGAGGTATAATCATTATTTCGCTGGGAAGCGTCAGTGATGTCCCACTGTAAATTATACTTGATAATTTATTTACGATATTACCACATGACCCAGAGAATTTCTAGTTCTTCACAAAGCACATGAAGACTTTTATAAGAAACTATTTTAGAAAATTATCCAAACATCATAAAATACCTATATAGTTTATTTATTTATGTTTTTTGATCAGGTAGCAATTCACTTGTCAAACTGTAAAATATAGTATCAGTAATTTTGGAGTTTTGCAAGCATATGAGAAAAATGGCAGGCTAGAAAGAAATCAGTTTAAGTACAGGTTTAATTAGAGTGGGCTTTTTGATGGAAAATGTGTCTGATATTTCATTCAGAAACTCAGATTCTTTTAAATATTTCAAAGAAAATGTGATATCTGTTCCTAAGAATATTTTGCTGCAGAGTTTGTGGTCAGACATATGGTAAACCATAGGATTGTTTAATCCATGGTACACATTTGTGACTACTTTTGTAATATCACTGTGAGGAAACGTGCAAATGTCTCACAAATTATGCAGTAGACAGTTATATTGGTGTCTTTGAAACCATCTTTGGCTCTGCTGTGTGCCTTTGTTTGTACAACTTGAGCGCATGCTTCAAAATGTCATCCAGATTACAAGCATGCAGGGAATGAAGTATTACTTTACTATCAGAAGCATGTTACTTTATTTCATTAAATAGTTCATCAGTAGCACTTGGTAAAATCAAAATTTCTTCCTTGTATTTCCCCCAAGTAATATTTTATAATGTTATTATTGGTGATCTGAAAAAATCTTGAAAAGTTCCTCCTGATAATAAATATGGGGAAACAAAGGACTTTTGAAGTCATGTAAATTGCAGCATAAAAATCACAAAGCACAACATTTATATAAAATCATTTGGCAAACAAAACCCTAGCAACTAAGTTGGGATTCAGTGTGCTCAGAGTGCAAATGAGAACAGAAATGCAAACACAATAGATTGGAAAGTTTGGGTTTGGGTTTTCCTAAATAACTGAACTGACAATTCAGCTGGTCATTAGATATAACCATAAAGAAAGACCCTGTTTTGCCTTTATAGAGAGTTCATCCAGAGATTGCACAAGGGATTTACACAGAATAAAGCTTCACCAAACCCAAGGGCTGTCAAAGGGAAATGGTATCCAGGAGGACAGGGCAGGCCAAGCATCCCTTCAACAGCAAAGCCACACAAGAGAGCCAGAGGCAGCGCAGCGGCTGCCAACACAACTGCCTACCACGTCTGCCAAGGAGCCAGAAGCCGCTTGTGGGAAAATATCACTTACCCTTAGCATCTGGGTCCTGTGATTGTTATCCAAAGAGACAGAGTGGTAAGATATAGTGGGATAAACAGCATCCTATTAAATACACACACACACACACATGCACACACACAATATTCTCTGTGCAAAGAAAGAGAGAAGCCATATATGACCTTGAATTTTAAAGACTTTCTATAGTTGGTATTCTTTTAAACAAAATTTATTTTTAGTTACATATTTAAAATTCACGATGAGATGAGCTTTAGTAATTTCTTTACACCAAGAGCTTCGATCTATAAAGACATACAAGATTATTTTGTATGTGTGGAATGCTGATGTATATAGTCAGTCCAGTGTGCCATTTTATTTATTTGGAGTAGCTGGTTGTAGCTGACTGACAGGATTATTTTAAAACTGAATCTTGATCATGAATAAATAAACTAAAATGAACTTTGGTGTTAAACCATTTATTTGTTATTCTGCTATTACACCATATTTAAGAGGCTGTGCTCTTAACATGAACTCATAAAATAATTGGTAACTTATTATTCACTATGTACTATAAAAGGATAAATATTATTAAATAAAATATAAGTATGATTTATATGTGATTCTATATAATACTGCATATGCATATAAGTTCTGTAAAGTCTCTTCTAAATTATACCCTTTCAATTTACATCTAAATAAGTGGTTTTGAAATTTCCAGATGTGACAATATGATCATATAAATTCACTCTGTATTGAAATATGGATATGGAGGAGGGAGAGAATCTGAAGAATTTAAAAATTGGAGACACCTTGTGGTTAGTGCAAAAGACTTAACTTTTTAGCAATATATTTATTCTTTGAAGAGCATCATTATTGTAGGAAGAAAGTATTAACCTTTTTTGACTTTAGCAAAAGGGCAAGAAAAATAATATTTCTATTTCAATATACTGCTCTGATATCAAAAACAGAAGTGTTGTTTTAAGTGTTGATGGCAATTTGATATACCCCAAAATAAATTTTCATATTTAAGTTCATAACAAGTCAATATTAAAACACAAGTTAATGGAGAACATTTGGGGTAATAATCTCTCAGTGGATTTATCCTTAAAGTTCTTATATTCTACATGAATGAAATTAAAATTTCAGTTACTTTTGGATAACTGAAAAATGTGCATTAGCAAGCCAAAAACATCCAGTTGCTTCTTTATGCAAGTTTTGTGAGATAAACCATACGTTTCAATTTGATAATGTACATAATGACATACATATAACTTATGAACATATTCCAAATTTGCATAAACTATATTATATGGACATTTATTTTTTTATTTCTATAATTACAAAGTAAAAGAGGAATGTTTACAATCTAATAATAACATGAAGACTGTGTTCAAGGGAGATGAAATATTGTGGATGTGCATAACCAAACTATAAACACTTGGTATGTTTTTGTTTATTTTTATTGCCTTTCATTACCACACATATACACAAAAGAAAATTAAATTGTAACAAATAATTTTTGATGGATAGATTAGTTTTTTCTGATGCCAAATAATTTCCAAAATCATTTAGATTTAGTTAGATTATGTGTAGCAGTTCTATGCAAGCTAGAAAATTGTGTGAAATTATCTCTTTTATATTTCACGTCTGTGTACTGCTAGAAGAGCCTGTAAATTCAAAACATGGCTTAGAAATGGGAATGAAAAAGATATAAAAGAATAAATGGATACTTAACATGTATTTCACTTAGAAATTTAAAATGTGTTCTTGAAATATGAAATATATCTTCAATTTTTATAAACGCATAACATAAACAAATGCTGATCAATTAGAATTTATAAAAAGAAACTTTTTGTGTTATATGTTGCTTCATGTCCCATTTAAGGAACCAAATGTCCTCAGAAAGAGGTGCATAAAACCATATCTGTTTTCCCTAGAGTATTTAAATCATTAATGCACTTAAATCATTCTTAAACTATAAACTTAAAAGCAAATATTTAATTTTAATTTTATTATCAGTTGTTTGTACATATTGGACATTTTTGTTATGTCTTCCTCTTGAAATTTGTGTTTCCTTGTCTGTTTGCTTTTTCTCCCATTTTTAGTTCTCATTGCTAAGGTTTGCATTCAACAATTTCAGTTTTCATTATTTTAATTTCATTTATACTATGTCACTCATCTTTAATAGTTTTATTATTTTTGAAGTTTAACTGGTTGTTTAAACTACCAGTTTAATTAAGGATTCCTTAACACCACTTAACATATCCTAGGATGTAGCATTTATACAAAAGCAATTCCCCAAATCCTAGTGTATCAAAACTACTGAATTTCAATGTATTATAATTGCATGTGGCAGAACCATTTAACCCTTGATGATCCTAACATTTTAAATTGTGAAAAGGAAAATCACACTCATTTACTAAGCCAGCACAGTCTGCATACTTAACTAAACACATAGCCATGATTCCCAGGATTTTTTTTTCCCCTCTAAAATACCAGCTGAAGCTGCAGAGGAGAAGTTACTCTCACATTCCTAGCATTCATCCAGTATTCTTTACAACTGTCCAAATTGTATTAGAATTTGCTTATAATGATGTTATATGATGTCCTTGTTGTGATACCTGCATTTGTGGAGAACTTAATATTGATTTATGGTATATTTTACCCATCTTTGAGTAGCCTAGATAGCAATTACAGCTGTTGGTGGTATCTATTTTGTCTTTTCATAATTGTCATTTCTTGTTCTACTTAAGATTAAAATATGAAAAATTGTACCACGTGCACATCAACAGTGCATTAGCTAAGTTATCAGCAATATCTGTGAAGAACCATCATTTTAACCATGGTTCTTTACATTACCTCTTCATTTTATTTATGAAAATTTGCATGGTACATTATAAACTTGAACAAGGAATGCATTTGAAGTGGAGCCTCCCTGATATAAAATTCTCATCTTGACCATTACTATCTTCTTGAAAAATCACTAGGGCTTTCCCAGTACCTGCCTGCCTCTGCCAAATGCTTTCTCTCCCTCAGACTAGGATTTCTGACAAGCTAGAGCTGCTTTGTTATTTTTCAACTTTAACTTTGAAGAAGCCTCACAGTTTAGAGTTCTCTTTACTACACTCATTTCCATTCACATTTCATAAAGAAAATTGTATTTTTTACAAGGAAAGTCATTTTTTAATAATGGAGCAGCCATGAAATGAGGTCTTCCTAATCACAAGTAGGTCTGCCAGGTATAGATTTCTTCAGAAGACTTGTAAGAGCTATACCCACATTCAAAAATTCCTCATTTAAACACCAAATATACTAATGTGTGGATAACACAGCTTGGATTCCTCTCATTAGGAAATTTTTCAAAGACTGTAATTTTTTTTTTTTTTAAGTGGGAGATAGAGAAAACTCTTTTTGCAATTTGGAATTTTTTCCAGGTCAATTATTTTAAAAACACACAGTTGATATAACTGGAGCATTTTATGATTCTATCTTAATTCAAAAAAGTCTTGAACTGCTCAAGGATTTTTCTTGTGTTGCACAATAAAAAGAAATATATTTGAAGGTGAAACTAAATAAATATTTGTATAACAACTCCCTTTTAAACACACACATACACACACATATACTTTCTTAGCAGCCACTAAACCTGACTAATTCCTACAAGGCATACATTTTAAGAATCAGTATTGTTTTACTTTACTACATCAGTTTGGAGACCTTTTAAAAATGACTACATGCAAGGAAATAATCAAAGCATCTGCATCTCTTGTAGAGGCCTCTTCTTACGAGGCTGTGCAGGGCATTTGTGGGTGTTGTTATTTTTGTTGTTGTTGCAATCTAGCTAATAAAGGCTTTCTCTTATACAAGAGAATTTTGACAGGGTTGACTCCAGACAGCTTTCCAGCTGAGGTCTGGGGCCTTGCTGAACCTTCAAAATTTTCCCATTTGAGCTGCATCAAAGTGAAGGAAATTCAAGGATCACTAACGTCTCAGATGGTAGCACTTGCCCTAACAACGAAGGTTCAGGAATTCTTTGGAGCAGGCTGAGGTCATTTTTCTCCCCTTTTCTCCTAATGCTTTTCTCTATTAATCAGAGCTCAGAGCTCAGATTGGTCTTCAACTTCCTCCCAATCCTTGCTAAGCCTGTCATTTCTAGCTATTATTTACTTTAATGGACTTTGGCTGATCCCTTATGAAGCTTTGGATCTGAGAATAATAAAGCTGGAGAGTAACGGGCATAGACATGGGTGTGGGTTTGCCTGCAGATTAACCGTGGCAGATGGGCTTTATTGCGGTTTCCTGTGTACTGAGTGTTGATTGAGAGGGCATAATGAGAGAGGTGGTGTCTACACAATGGTCACAGCCACTTCATTGCACTTTGCGTCTAAACAACCCCATTTTTCTAAATCTTTGGGTTGTGAAATTTTAGGAAGTCAGAGCACAAGAACAAGTACAAAAACAACTGTAAATAACCATGAATGTTAATCCAACACTAATTGGTTCCTTCTTTCAATATGAGACCATTTTGCTCAGTTTTTAAAATTCTGGGTAAATTAATGGCAAAGATCGTTAAACAAAATGTTTTTGCAGTAGGTAGTTTGGGATGAAGTAGTGAGTAACATTTTTTTTTTCCCCTATGTGTTGTTTGCTTGGGTTTTTTGTTTGTTTTGTTAAATATATGCCTATTCAATTATTACCACAGACAACAAAAGCTTAAGTTGCAATTATTTTCACATGCTTTGGGAGTTGTCAGGTTGGAGTTGTTTGCCTGAATTAAATGAAAAAATATTTTAAAAAATAATATCAGAGCAATTATTTTACCCTTTGCAGAGTAAATCAAAAAATTTGCACCCATCTTTATTTCCTTCCTTTGATTTGAGGGTCTGCTCAATTCTGACTTGCCATGCAATTAAAATATTTTTGTTAGAGGTGTTAGCTAAAGGTTCTTTTACACATTCCTCATTTTTAAGATTTCACTTAATTCCTTCCTTTCACCAGTGGATTAAATCACAACGATTGGTCCCTTTCTTCCTTTGGGCTTTACCCATCTGTCTTAACACTTTCATCCTGCATCCCTTGGTCTCAGAGGGGTGTTCTGAAAATGAACCGCCAAAATCTGGAGAAGACTCTAGGTCAAGTTTGTGTACAAGAGTTTAAATTTTTAGTGACAGTCCTCTCTTACAGCCTCCTGAAAGTTTCCACACAGTGCTGCACAAGCGAGCACCACCAATTATCCTCCTCCTTTGAAAACCATTATCAAGTTTTTCAAAACTTCTTTCATTTCACTGTTGTCATTCAGTGAAAAGGAAACTAACCACCATGTCAAGACAACTCTGCTGCCTAGCAACACAGGGCCACATTTTAATTCTGACTCGCTTCTGGTCTTGACTAATAGAAAGTGACTATGTTAAGCCAGTCACAAGAGTTGTTTGTCACTTCTGAAATGCAAACAAAACTATATTGTTTTCCAAAGTATTGGGTGTGATTGATGTAAAGATTTACAGTAACATCATTCATTTTCCCTTGTGTTTTAGTAGGATTGATGTCATATCATTTCATGCTTTATTAAATACTTTAAAAGAGGTTAAAAAAAAAAAAACAAACCTTGATACTTTTTGTCCTTTAAAGAGTCTAAAGAGGGTTTTTTATTTCCAAGTGAACTGAACTCCACTTGCGAAATTTAATGAATCCATTCAACTAGTGTCAACCACATCAATTAATAATTTAATAAGCCATCCTCTATGAAGAAAAATGTAGTTCAAACAATCTGAGAGAAATAGACCAGACCAAGGTCAACATTATGGAGTAGGGGTGGGAGGAGGGAGAAAAGTTAAGCTTTTGAGTTGTGAGTCTTAGAGTTTGAATTTATCAAATTTTCCCACAGTCCTATACTTTTGGTTTTTGGTATGAAAAACTGCAGGTTGCTATTGGTGCACTTTTAATTGTAAATTGTAATATGTGTCAATATGTCTATAGTAAAAGCACAGCATGTTTAAATACCCTAAATTAATATAAAATGGTTATTCAGATTTGCAAATTGAGTGTTTATAGCTATGATTCAAATTAATTCTTCTACAATTGAATGGGCACTGATTAATAAGGTAGAAATATATTGCTATGATATTTTAAATGCTCTCTAAAACCACTGGTAGTTTTAGTGTTTTATATAAACCTATAGCTGAATTTCATTTACTAGAAATTGAGATATATTAATATATGCAATTTGAATATACATATTCTAGCAAAAGTAATATTCTTCAAAATCATAAAAGACCGTACTATAAAAGACAACTTGCAAGCATTAATAATTATTGCTTTGTATTTTTAATAATCTAAGCAGTGATGTAATAATGTCAATCACTAAACCAACTTATTAAAAAGCTATAGCTCAGTAATGTCAGAAATGCACACAAAAGAATAAGCTACATGTCAGCATCATGATAAGGGAATAGAAATGTATTTTCTTTTCCATTCAGACCTCAAATTACTATCTTTTTCATAAAATCTTAGCTATGTCCAGAAATAAAATCTACCTATTAAGAGGACAAAGGGATGTATCATTTAAAATTCTTTAAGTTCTAGTAGATGTAAATTTTGAGATAAATAAAATGTATTTCAGATGAAGAATAATAATTGATGTTAAAGAAAAGAGGTTTTTTTTTTTTTTAAGAAAAGAGGTTATTTACCTTGAAATGAATTAGAATTCTAAAAGAGCTTTAATGAACACAAACATTTTATGAACTAAAAGTCTTAATTCCTTAGCAATATTTTGTTCAAATTATCTATATTAAAATTGAATATGAACTCAAGGAATATTAGCTTTTGTGGAACAGGAGTGATTTAAGTTTCATTTTTAGAATGTCTTTGGAATTATCATATAGTCATAGCATGGCAATATGCTGAAATATTCCGGTTTTAGGCATCAGATCTGAGATGCAGCCCATATTTCCATTCTTCAAGCAAGGACAAATTACTGACCATCCTGGATTCCAATGATCTTCCTCTGTAAGATAGGATGATAACAGTATTATTAGACTATGGGTGTGTGTGTGTGTGTGTGTGTGTGAAAAAACATCTGGCTCATTGAAGGGTTTTATGTAGCAGCAGTAAATAACAATAGAATGTGTTGCTTTAAAGCCCAGATTCTGGAATTAATCCAGTTAATCTAGTAACCAGTTGTATGAAGAAGGGGCTTATATTTTCTGATCATCAATAACGTCATCTATAGAATGAGATTAATAATAGTATCTGTAGCTTTAGATAATTATAGCATTAAATAAAATATTGAATATAAAATACATAAACCTTGGTCATTGTGTTATGAGCTCAATTAATAACTATTAGTTGTTCATGTTATAATTTTATGTGTTGATATTCTCTGTCCTCAGATATTAAAATGATTTGTTATCTCACGTTATTTTTGTGATAAATAAAAATAATATGTCTATTTCAGTGTTGATAAAATAATAAAGTCCATTCTATAGCAGAAGTAGTGAAAAAATAAAAATACACTTTTTATATATTGGTAATTCGATATACATTTTAATCAAATACCATCATGAAATAAAATCCAGCATTACTGCTGTATATCTTGGCAAACCTCATTGTATTTTTGCTCCAATTTAAAAGTGACTTGTCAGTTAAATTTAATTATTTTGTACAACTGGTCACCAATAATAGTAGAAGCCAGTAGTAGGTACAAATTTGATAATTTAAAGACCTACCTTGGTTTCACAGAAATTTCCAATAGGACATATTTGTAAGTCAAATGCAACCTATGGATTTTTTTTTCATATACAGATTTAAAATATTATTATTGAATTATTTGACAGCCTCCAAAACTTAGCATTTGCATTAAAATCTGTATTTCTAGATACTAATAAAAAATTGGGACTTCAGGGCCTCCCCGGTGGCGCAGGTTCAGAAGCTGCCTGCAGCCTCTGCAGCACCGGTTTAATTACCGGCCACCTGCGAGGGTCCCACATGGTGCGCAGACCTCTCCTGCCGCCCACTGCTCCCCTCAGCAATGTACTTCATCAGTCTGCCTGCTCTGCTCCCCGCTCTGGCTCTGGTGAATTTTCTCACCCTCCTGAGCTTCTAACTGTACCCAGCGCTTTTATAAATAAATAAATAAATCTTAAAAAAAAAAATTGGGACTTCAAGAGTGAGTCTGCATTAATGGAGCTGAGTAGTGACTGAGTGGCCATGGTTCCTCTTGATGTAAGCTAAATTCCTCCCTCCACCCTTTTAACAGATGCTCTTCCTCATGGTATATTCCATCCTGATTCACCTATTTAAACTAGGTGTCTGGCTCCTACAGGCATTTTAGATTTTTAACACAGGAACTCAAATTAGAAATCATGAAAAATTAATTAGCTGAATCCAACATTACCTGCAGCATTCTAGGCCCATTTCACTTTGTAATGTCAGTATGTTTTCTGCAGTATCTTCATAAGTTACTTGGTTTAGCTACTCTTAAAAAGGTGTTAAAGACAAATTCTCCCTAGATTTGTAAGTCAAGTATCTTTTCTCTGCACTGAATGTAGTTTTTCTCTTGGATTGATAGAAAAGAAATTAAGTCCCTAGTTAGACATCATTAACAGAACAGAGCTCTGTGGTCTAGGTCATGAAACTAAGACCCACCCTGGGACAGCACCATGGCCACAAGGATGCTGATGCATTTTCTGCTTTTATTATCCCACCACACCAGACACTTTGTGCCAAATATTCAGAGCTGTCTCCATGTGAACTTTGACCAGTCTTTCTTAGTCCAATTGATGCTTTCTCTGGCAGGATTGAAGTTGGGTACATAAAATATCTTATGTATATATTTACAATCACTGATATAATTCCTTTATAAAAATATTTTATAAATGCTATGCATTATTTAATGTAGATTTAAAATCATTTTAGATTGAGTTGCAATTGCAATAATGAAAATAAGTATAATAATAATATTTTAAAGTAATTTTAGGTTTTTCAAGCTTTTTAAAATAAGATGTGTTTAACTAACCTATTATTATATCAAACAATCTCTATAGAATAGTAAGAAAGTAGAATTTTTTTGAGCCTCTTACTAAATGTGATGCTGTCGCTATTAATTTTATTGTAATTTTTGGCTGTGCATGTAATGTGCTTTTGTTTGTTTTGTTGTATTGTAGGAATAAGTTGCTGATGTGAGTAGGTGTATTTGGTATAGTTGAAAATAATTTGGAACTTTGCTAGTGGTCTTGGATGTAATCGATTTATTCCCTTGCCTCCCACTTGGGATTATAGTATCTTTCTTATTTATACTGGGCCTTAGTCATAAAAGCAAATTATCCGGTCCACTTTACAAAATATGTGAAATAGTTCAGAACTTCTTTGCTTGAATTCTCAGAAATATAAAACAACCACAAAATATTGGTAAAAACAATTTCGATTAAAAATAGTTTTTCAGTCCTCCCCAGTGGCGCAGCGGGTTGAGAACCGCTGAGACAGCCTCTGCAGCGCTGGTTCGATTCCAGGCCAGCCAGTGAGAATCCCACATGGAGAGGCAGACCTTTCCTGTCTCGCCCGCTGTTTCCCTCAGCAGTGCTTTCGGTCCGTCTGCTTGTTCTGCTCCCTGCTCTGTCTCTGGTGAATCCTCTCATTGTCCCACGACTCTGGCCTGTACACCAACTCTTGTATAAATAAAATAAATCTTTAAAAAAAAAGTTTTTCTACCATCATATGTGTTATACTTGATTTATAAGTATTCTTATTGAACTCCATATAATACTTTTTGTTCACCAAGAAGTTTAAAATAAGTTTCTGCATAAGGAAATTTTTTCATAGGAAAATATACTAAATTTTCATATGATGTCTAGCTGCATATTTTTAATGCTATGTTCATTTCCTGTTATAAGATTTTAAACTCAAAGAACATTTGGTATCAGTGAAATACAATATTTTTAATATTTTCAAGCCACAGAAATTGTTTTTTGATATATGTGCCAGTTGAATCCCATTAGTAGAATATATGATTTCACTTGTCATGATAGATTCCAACACAAAATAAGTAATCTGGATCTGAGAAAAAGTTTCAATACCCAGTGATGAGTTTGACTCTTTCAACATATGTATATATATATACACACACATACACACACACACACATATATATACATACATACACATACACACATGCATATATATGTTATATATATACACCTAGATATATAATTCCTATTCCCACATTTAGGTCTAGACATTTCTTTCAAATCCAACCTAACTTGGTCAAATTTCTCAATTGGTAAGAAAACAGTAAAATATTATAAATATTGATAAATGGGATTATTATTCTAGATGGAGGCTTTTTGGTGCACATGAAGAGCTAGCTAGGCTTAGGGACTCTAGATGTGCAGTTTGGGAATGATGTAGTACAAGTCACATAAATGAGGAGACTGCTCTCTACATCTTTTGCCCATCGCAGTGGATTGAGTTTGGTCTCTTAATCCTGAGAAGCTCTTTGTTTTTTGAGAAATCTTGTTCTTTGGACTATTCCAGTTCAATTTTGGGGTGAGCCAAAGTTACATTTATTTGATTCCTAGATACACTCTTCAAAACTACAGAACAAGGCAGGTGGAACAGAGAAATTTCTGGAGTCATTGATGGCAACAATTACACTAGCAGCTAGCATTCTGTTTCTGTCACACTTTATACCCAATAGCTTTGAGTGGTCGTTTATACATGAATTAGATTCATCTGTATCTAGGATTTATCTGTCTTAAAATAATGATGGTTGTGTTATTCCCTTTCTCTCTTGCTCAAAGAAAAATGCTGTAAAGGGAAGGAAAGGTAGCAATTATAAAAAATGTCAAATCTGCATTCCATCACTATAATGTTGGTTATTCTCTCTGTTTCAGAATCTAACTTCATTCCCTCACTCTCCACATAGTTAAGCCCAATACAGTTTTCTTTTTGTGTGAGTCCAGACCTTACCTTGGCTTGTTCGCGGTGGTGAAACTGAGTAATAAAGCAGTCAAGGCAATGAACCCATTCTGTTTTCTCAACGCTTACTGTGATAGTCAGGCTACAGGAGTTTTCTGAGTCTGTGCAGCCCTGGTCAGGATGTAATGAAAGTAGAAATGCCCCTGTTTTTTTGGTTTTTTGTTTTTTTTTAATCTTCTTGTCACTATATCTTCAGGTCATTATTTATTTTAATGAACTTTTCAGAATACCTAGCAGATGTTAGACACTTCACTAAGTACTGTAGGCCATACCCAGAAGTTGCACATAACCCATTAATAAAGACAGACATATGGACAAATTTTTCCAGTTAACATAGCCAGTTAACAAGATCAGGATATTGGGCTATACATAGGAAGAGAAAATGACTATGACAGGTTGGGTTAAATGAAGGGTTCCCAAGGAAATGGATGCTTTAGTGGATGCATTGAGTACAGTTCTCTGATTATTAGAAAGCAATGCATGTTCAAATATCTGCTAGCATTCAAGAATAGAAGTCATTTAGGAGGACTAGGAAGTGATCTGGTTGGTTAAAACATAGAGCATGATTGAAAAATGAGACAGGGATGATGAAAATTAGATTAGACTGGAAAGATAGTTTAGGGTTATTAACAGAATGTGATTGCTTCCATTAGTAACAAGATATTTTTTCTCAGACTGTAAATGCACTCGCATTTTTTTTAATTAATCAGAAGGGCCTGTTGTGTTTGTTTCTTTCCATGAATATATTTTTGCCCAAGCAACTTTTTATTTACATGTGAAAGAGAGACACTGGCTGAAGATTAACTCACTGGTAATTTATATGTTATTGATAAATAAATGAACTTTGAGATATTTTTTAATAATAAAAGATATGAAGATATCTGTTTACTACCCATATAGTTGGCAAAATGAATTCTGAGTCATCCATATAATGGATGCACTAGAATACTATGGATTCTCTAAAATGAGATTATAGTATTTTAGATTTAAAAAATCAGTAGTAAATACATAAATTGTTAAGAGATTAAAATCAGATTTCAAAATGCAAGTAAAATCCCAACTTTCAAAATATACACATCTCTATATAGAAAAACACCTTCAAATATACATATATATTATTTGTGGTCATCTCAGTTAATAGATGATCTAAACTTTATTCTCTTTATTGTATATGTTGTTTTTTTTTTCTACAATAAATATGCATCATTGTTTTAATCTAGGAGAAGAAAATGCCTAAACTCAATGGGGAAAAATGAACTCATTAACTATAACAAGGGGCAATTTCAAATACTCATACCCAGTTAGGTATTCATGTGTAGGTGTAACATTAGAATAAACATCAAGATGCTTCAACTAGTCTTTAGGCCCATGATGTAATGATATCATAAGAGCAACTCTGCCTTGAAAGTTGGATGAATTTCTCATAAAAAGTAAAAGGTTGTTGACATCTTTTATAACTTTTTTGCCACTATTATATATAGAGAAATACATACACACACATAGTTTTAGATATGACTTATCCTTCAACAATTCACCTTCTTTAGATAATTATGTAAATGTATATGCATATATATAAACTTTATTCAGTTTTCATTATTGCCATTTCCTTAGTTGCATACAGTTTCCTTCAATCATCCATTCTTAGTTGGAAGATGTAGTTGATTACTCTTCTGCTTCACTTTATTTGACTTTCTTTAAATAGAAAATATGACATTCTACTTATCTAGAAACTTAATAAATGGCCAGAAATTTAATTATTTTACATATGTAAATGCAAAATTACACTGTATATTGGCTTTGAAATGTTACTTATCCAAAAATTTCTCATTTTCAATAGATTTAAAAACAAAATTACCTAATATGAAACTTAAATAAAATTATTTTATCTGCTCCCAAAACAATTTTAGAAAAATAAAAATTTAAAAAGATACGATTCTTCATGTTTAGTTAGGATCTTGAATATGAGTATCAACATTCATTGATAGCCATGATAATTGCAATGTTACTTCACTTTTGAGTAAGGAATTTTGGGCATTTATCAAAAAGGCAGACATAAATCATCATTGTGTTCCTTTGTAAGCAAAGAAGTAGATGCAATACAGCGTTTATACCAGCAGTTTCGTCTTCTCTTCATGATGTGGCAGATTAATACCAGCTTAGCCCAAACATCCAAAGTTATGCTGTTGGCAATATAGCCATCTGTTTTTAATGAATATCTGGGGTCCATTTTTCAGTTAAGCTTCTCTTATTGTGCATGTTGCTTTTTGCAGAGCTATCTGCATAATTGCTTAAAGATTTTACTGTAAAATTAATATCCTTGGTGTGAACAAGGGAACAGGGCAAAAACCGGGATGACAGAGTCTAAGATGAGGTGAAAAGCAAATCCAATTTTTCCCTGCACCATAGAAACCTCGTCAGGACTAGCTTTATCTGGTAATCCACATTTAAACTTTAACCTGTAGGGGGCCTTTTTGTGGTAGATTATGTAAGCATAAAAGGAGGCTGAATCACTAATCAGATTAATTATATTTTGTAAGACTGAAAAGCTTCATAAAAAAGACTTGGTATCCAAGTTACACATTTTTGTTGTTATTGTTGGCAGAGGAGAAGTTTGTTATTTAAGAAAAAGAAAAAAGAATGACGTGGAAATGCTCAGATATCTGCAACTTTTAATGAACCAATAGCAACCAAGACCAAAGACCAATATAATTTATTCTAGTTCATAAAATTAGATCATCACAAAATCAGCACAAATATTTTCTCACTTTAATCATATTTTAATATGAGAAGGAAACATTAGATACAAATTGTTATTGTTACTATTGCATTTTCATATTTTGGTATTCTAATATATCTGTCCTATATGCATCTAAAAATTATATATTACATACAGGTAATATTATAAATGCAAAGTATATAGCATATATAGAGACTACCAGTTGATGATTTACTATTCTAAATCATTTCTCAAAGCATTTAATAAATTCGTCTTTCAGTCAAATGTAAGAATATTTGATAGAAATGGGGAATATTCTTAGGTGTAAAATAAAAAGGGATCATCCTTGTAGGTCCAGCATATTATAAAGTGTTATGTAAGAAAATATAGGCACACATTTCTTTGTTTGTTAAAAAGGAAAGAAGGAAAATATGCTACTAAACTAAGTATTTGCAAGGAAAGTAAATCTTTCAAAAAAGAAGCAAATGAGTTTTGTGGTTGACAGTCTGAGGCATGACTAGGTAATTGTGGGGAAAATGCAATTGCATGTAACATTCTGCACACCAAAATCTCCCCTTTGAAAACTCAGTCCTTACATGTTAAATCAACACATGGTGTTCACCACATGGTATGCTTCTTAACAAAACTGCTCCAATGATAATCTTGGTAAAAGAGCATGCTGAATAGTAGTTATCAATAATTGTTTCATACTATCTTGTACAGGACATCATATAATTCTAATGTCTAATTAGGCACATAAAAACATTACTTTGGTTCATTTTTCTCAGCACAACTTATATCATCCTTAGTAAAGTTCAGTTTATAAAATTATATATCCATATCTGTGGAACTCTAGATTTTAAATCAACTGTACAAAATTGCTAATCAGAATTTGCAGGTCTCTAATCAAAATGAGGAAACTCAGCCAAATGAGATAACTGTGTATATATTTATTGTATAAGTATATTATGCATAATATAAAATAATAGCTCAAACTATTCCCCAATATTTTAATAGTGCCTTTTGCATGAAATACAAATGCCACGTTTAATCATTCAACATAAGCTCTTTTCTGTACAGCTGGAAAATGAGTGAGTTGTGTTTTTCTAATTTTATAATAACCAATAAAACTTAAAATCATTCAAATATGTCTTGTTTTAGGTATTTTAAGTATATATTTACCTATGACTTTGAAATATTAAGATATTTTATATTGCTTTAATTCCCATAAAGTAGATTATTTCATTGTATAAGCTTTTGTTCCATCTCAGTGTTTTAAACACATCCCCTCAAAACAAAAACAAAAAAGACAAAGTATGCGCACACACACAAACAAAAAAGCTAACAATGAGTCCTCATGTCTTTTAAGGATCTATCATCAGTGATTCTCTAGCAATTTTAACCTCTGATGAACTTAAGCCAAGGATGGGTAATTAATGTAATGCTGGTGACATTCAGCAAGATATTGGGCATCTAGTTCTTGCAGAGAACTGATATTGTGCATCTAGTTCTTGCAGAGAATCAGACTAACTCAAGACTTTCACGTAGGCCATATGTAGCTTTCTGATAGTATGTAATCTATAAAATGGGGGAAAAGACCTTACTTCTCTCTAAAATCACTTGTAACTTGAATATCTAGTAACACCAAATATTGTATATAGGTGATGTTTGAAGCAGGGTTCATCCTTAAAAAAATACAGAGTATTCCAGACAATTGCAGGGGAAATAAACTAAATTGCTATAACCTTAGATTGACTCTATTAAATAGCACAGTCATCTCTACAGTACAAAGATCACAATGTTCATAATCTCGTGTTGTACATAATATAGGCAGCGGTTTGAATCATTTATTCAACCCCCATGTCTTCAACTGTTCTCAGATTGGTAATTTTGCCTAAACTAGGCACTTATTTGATTAATTATTTTTCTCTTTGTGCCGTGAATGAATTTTGACAGTTTTTACCTTGTCTCAGCATATCCACTTTAGTCATAGAAATAGGAGTCAGGGGATTCAATTCTTGAGTGATTATACTTCTTGGGTCTCCAGTATGCAAAAAAATAAGCAGGATTCAAAGAATGAACAGAAATACACATTGTGCTTCATTTTCAGATTTTTCTTGTTAAAATTCTCAAGGTTATCTTTCAGGTAAGATTTTTTTTTTTCCCAATGAAGGAAAAATTCTCTGCAATGCTTGAAATAAAAATAAAACAAAACAAAACAACAAAAAACCTTACATGACTGCTTCTAAGGAAAAACATTCCCCTTTGGAATAGAGAGCAGCTGTGGAGACATCTGTGGGCTGAACAGAATCCTAAAAGAACAATCATGCATACATCTGTGGAGATAAAATAAGTGATGGCTAAAATGTGAATTGAAAGCTCACATTCTCTTGATACTATTATAAATATATAAGAATAAAATGAGGCTCATAAAATATATATTTTTAACTTTACCATTGATTATGGTAAATTAAGATGTAACCATGAAAAAGGAAAATAAGTAATGGATTAAGTAATGGATTAGGAAAGTTTAGCTGGAGAGGAACAAAATTGGTCAGTGTTTCCTTTTTGCAGGGTAGACCTAAGGACACATTTACCTTCTCTTGGTGAATACCATTTATTTTCATTATGTCATCTGTAATGAGAAAAACTTCAATGGTATACACCATATCACATGTAACTTATGCCACAATGCATTCATTCCTCAAAAATTTAGAATATTTTTTCAAACCTTCACAATGTGGTTTTGTAAAATTTGAACTGGACAGCAAATAATAAAACATACTTGAGAGACTGAGAAAAAGAAAATATTTTGTAAAATAAAATGATATAACAAAAGATCTCTTTAGATGTCATCAGTATTTACCCTTACTTTCCAAATAAAATGTCCAAGTCTAGAACAGCAAATAGATTTGGCCAAAATCGCATGGAAGGTGGCAAAATTGGGTGAAGAACTTAGATATTCAGGTTTTCAATCTAAACCATTTAATATTATGCTTCTAGTTAGTACTGTTGGAAATATTTTAACAAATTTTGTTAAATAATATTATGTCTCCAGACATAATTAAATGCTAGTTAGCATTGTGATGAGGGAGCATGCACTTATTATAGAGAAGAGTTATATCAGACTTCATATTCTGACAATTCATTTTGCTATCTAAATTGTTCCAGATCATAGAACAAGATGGAAAATTCCTGAAATATTCAGTATACTTTCAATCTTTCTTATTAAAAACTAAACAAAACAGGGCCTCCATGGTGGCCTAGGACTAAAGTCTCAGCATTATTCCTGCTGTGGCCTGTGTTTGATCCCCAACCAGCCCACAAATGGTGAAGTAAACCTCTCCTGTCTCACCTGCTGCTCCCTTAGCAGTGTATTTCAGTGGATCTGCCTGTTCTGCTCCCCACTCTGTCTCTGGTGAATCCTCTCACTCCCCGCAACTCTGGCCAACACTCCAGCTCATGTATGCATAAATAAATAAAAATGAATTTTAAAAAAACTAAACAAAACAATACACAAAAAGCATACATCAATCCCACTTATCCATGAAGTTAAAAACTCTTCTATAAAACAATGGGAGAGCAGGGCCTCGCCTGGTGGCACAGCGATTGAGCGCTGGGCTGCAAAGCTGTCTGCAGCCTCTGCAGTGCCGGTTCAATCCCCTACCACCGGGGAGGGTCCCACATGTTGCGCAGACCTCTCCTGCCACGCCAGCTGCTCCCCTTAGCAGTGTATTTTGGTCCATCTGCCTGTTCTGCTCCCAGCTCTGGCTCTGGTGAATTCTCTCAACCTCCCGCGTTTCTCACTGTACCCAGTGCTTGTATAAATAAATAAATAGATAAATCTTTAAAAAAAAATGGGAGAACAAACTGAATTGCATATGTATAATGTGACCAAGGAAGTTTTATTTTTTTTATTTCAGTTTTTTAAAGATTTATTTATTTTTATACAAGAACTGGGGTACAGGTCAGAGGTGCTGGAGGGTAAGAGGATTCACCAGAGACAGAACGGGGAGTAGAAAAGGCAGATGGACCAAAATATACTGCTGAGGGGAGCAGCAGGTACAAAAGGAGAGGTCTGCCGTGCCATGTGGGTATCTCCCTGGCTAGTGGGGAATCAAACCCACACTGCAGAGGCTGTGGACAGCTTCATAGCACTGCGCTCAACCCATTGTGCCACCAGGGAGGCCCACCAAGGAAGTTTTATTTAAAGAATTTAGTGGTATAAGTCTGTTTCAGTTTTTTTAAAGATTTGTTTATTTATGCATACAAGAGCTGGGGTATAGGTCAGAGGTGTGGGGGGTGAGAGGATTCACCAGAGACAGAGAACAGGCAGATCTACTGAAATACACTGCTGAGGGGAGCAGCGGGCAATTCAGGAGAGGTCTGCTGCACCATGTGGGTTGCTCACTGGCTGGCCAGGTATGGGGCTCATGCTGCAGCAGCTGCAAACAGCTTCACAGGCTGCATCTTAATCCCTTGAGCCACCAGGGAGGCCCCTGTTTCAATTTTTTATTGAAATACCATTGGTTTACATTATTCCTGGTACTTTGGAATTATAAAATAACTTCCTTCAGGTATAGTCTCCATAGAGCACCCCTAACCAAAACACCCATAGCCTTATATCATAGTCCATTGTCCTTTCCCTTCACCCTCTCTCCCATCCCCATGCCTCAATTCTATGTTCAGCTTTCAAGAGTTAGATTTAAAGTTTGTCTTTGACCCTTTGTTCAGTTTATCTACGTGCCACATAAAATTGACACCATCTAGTATTTAAATCTTTCTCCTTCTGACTTACTTCACTTAGCATTATCCCTTCAACTGCCACACACATTGGTTCAAATGGCATGAGTTTAGCTTTTTTGAACTGTGAGTAGTATGCCACTGTCTTCTTCACACATTTTTCTGTTTGGGGGGACTTAGGTTGTTTCCATGATGTGGCAATTGCAACTAGTGCTGCAATAAACACAGGAGTGCAAGTATTTTTTGAAATAGTGTTTTTTAATTCTTCAAGTAGATACCTAGGAGTATATTTGCTAGCTTGTCTGAAAGATCCACTTTAATTATTTAGAGAAAACACACCGCTCTCCATACAGTGGGCAGTACTACATTCCTAACAGTGTGAAAGTGTTCCTATTCCTCCACACGCAGCCAGCACTTGTTTCTGTTTTTTTCTCAAAGTTTAAGGTGGTATCTCATGTAGTTTTGATTTACATTTCCCTGAAGGAAAGTGATAAAGAAGATTTTTTATGTGTCTGTTGGCCATCTGTACGTCCTCCTTGGAGAAATGCTTGTTTCTTCTCTACCTATGTCTTGATTTGCTTATATGGTTTCTTTTTCTTGAGTTGTAGAACTCATTTTAGATCTTTGATACTAGTTCCTTGTCAGATGTATGGTGTGCAAATATTTTCTCCCATTCAATAAGATGTCTCTTTATTTTAGTTATGATTTCTTTGGCTGTGCAGAAAATATTTAACTTCATGTAGTTCCAATTGTTTATATTCTCTTTTAGTTTCCTTGCTGTTGGGGACAAATTCACAAGGACATCACTGGCACTTATGTTGTGAAGTGTTCTGCTAAGTTTTCTTCTATGCATTTTATGATTTTAGGTCATACATCTAAGTCTGTTATCCATTTTGAGTTGATTTGTGTATGATGTGAAATAGTAATTTAGTTTCATCCCTTTACATGTGACAGTCCAGTTTTCTCAATATCATGTATTGAAGAGGATTTTCTTGTTCAGTATACACTCTTGCTAATTTTGACATAGATTTACTGTCTATGTAGATGTGAGTTTGGTTCTGAGCTCTCAATTCTATTCCATTGGTCTTTGTATATGACTTTGTTGTAGTACCATGCTGTTTTAATTATTATGATTTTAGAGTATAATTTTAAATCTGTAGTTTGATACTGGCATTCTTCCTCTTTTTTATCAGGATAGCTTTGACTATTTGGAGTCTTTTGTGGTTCCATATTGATTTAAGTAATGTTTGTTCCATTTATTTCAAGAATACCATTGTAATTTTTATTGGGACTGCATTGAATATCTACATCGGTTTGGGTAGGATGTCAATTTTGACAATGTTGATTCTTCCAATCTGTGAGCAGGGGATATCTTTCTATTTCTTTGTGTATTCCTATTTCTTTTCACAGTGTCTTACAGTTTTCTTTGTATAAAGCCCTTCATCTTCCTTGTTAGGCTTATTCCTAGTTAATTTATTTATTATTTTTTTGATGTAGTTGAAAATGTGATAGCTTTCTTAATTTTTTCCTTTTCTGGCTCATGGTTTGCAAATAAGAAGGCAACTGATTTTTGTGCACTGATTTTGAAACCTACTGCACTGGTGTACTGGTTTATTGTTTTAGTTATTTTTCCTATGAAGTCTTTAAGGTTTTCTATGTGCAATACCATATCATCTGGAAATGATAGCTTTACTGCTTTCCTGATTTAGATTCACTTTATATTTTTTCTCTTGCCTAATTGCTCTAGTTAGAGCTTCCAATACTGTTCTAAATAATAGTGGCGAGAGTGTGACCCTTGTCTTATACCAGATATTAGTGGGAAAAATCCAGTTTTTCACCATTAAGAATGATGGTGGCTATCATTGACAATTATTATGCTAAGTTATGCTCTTTTATCTGTTTTTCTTTCAGATAGTATAGAATTAAACAATGGCAATATTTTCAGTTTTGAAATTCTAGAGGCAACTTATTACTCAACACAATGAATATTCTGCTTAACCATTTATTATAGCTATTACAGCTAATATATAGTACTATAGGCATTATGAGAAAAGAGATTAAACCAGCAATACTTAAATACATATGCTTAATACTTGAGAAGTCCACAATAATCACCTGAGTCAACTGAAGTATTATGAACAGTTATATAAGCAAAAGGAGAATCACAGATATAATCAAGAAATATCAACTCAATAACAATATATATTTAGACCAGTCAGAAAAAAAAATGGCTTTTTTTTAAGATAGTAAATAAATATTAAAATATATATGTAAAGTCTTATTATGGTCCTGGTCTGAAAGGTTTAATAACATAAAGAGGTGAATTTTCCCATAGTAGTAAATTTGTAAAAGTTATTGAACATGCCAAAGGGTTTTTAATTCAGAATTTTGAAAAATGATTATAAACTTAATTTGGAGCACAATAATAGGAAAAATATGAGAATTTCAAAAATAATATTAGAAGAATAATGAGGGTGTCTGGTTGTAAACATTTTAACTTGAACTCTGAAGATATATATATATATATATATATATATATATATAAATGATTTATTTATACAAGCACTGGGGTACAGGCCAGAGGCAATGGAGGGTGAGAGAATTCACCAGAGATAGAGAAGGGAGCTTAACAAGCAGAAGGATGGAATCACACTGCTGAGGGGAACAGCGGGCGGGCGAGACAGGAGAGGTATGCCTCGATATGTGGGAATCTCCCTGGCCAGCCAGGAATTGAACCAGGGCTGCAGAGGCTGCGGACATAACAGCACTGTGCACAACCCACTGCACCACTGGGGAGGTCCGAAAGATATTTAATTAAAACAATATGATACTTACATAAACATTAATGTAGCAAGATATAAGTATCAGAAACATGCACAAGGACATATAATTAAGTATGTTAGGATGTATCTCAGGTCATCGAAGAAAGTAATTCAACTTTTATATTGATTCAGCTCACAGTATCTGATGATTTCTGATGAGTTAAACATATAAAGTTAAAATGATCTCATAAAAGTACTATGATACAAGATAGGTCAAGACTTATGTAAACTTGGATCATGGATGACTTTCTAAGTATCTGACAAAAAAAATAAAACTATAGAGGAAAAATATTAAATAATAGTTTTCACATTTTATTGTCACTATATTGCCACCTCCTCAACTGAGTTCTACCATGTGAGTTTATTTTAACTGCTAAAAGCTTCTAGGAATAAAATTATTAAAAGGGAACTGGGTACTAAGGGTTTAAGGAAAAAGCAGTAAGAATGTGAGAGACATGCTCAGAAAAGTGAGTGGGATGTTTGTTTGTTTATTTTTACTTGAAATTTCCTACTCCGTTTTCAGAACATATCTCCCACCTTCTTACTGTTCTGCTTTCAAGTCCTCATAATGACAATTAACTTGGGTAATAATTGTAATTTATTATTATTATTTTTAAATTTTAATTTTATTTTTATATGCCCCATATAATTGCAACCCCCTTATTTTGACCCCAATCCCTCCCCTCCCGCCCCCTACCCCCCATAAAGTGTCTCTGGTTCATAGTTTTTTTATTGATTTTGATTTTCACTTTCTTATAGTTATTCATTTTCCTGGTCCCTTATTTAAGTTTTCTAGATTCCTGCTATGAGTGAGACCATCTGGTATATTTCTTTTTCTTTCTGGCTTATTTCGCTGAGCATGATCCCTTCCAGTGCCATCCATGTTGCTGAAAATTGCATGTGTTTATCTTTTTTGAATGCTGAGTAATATTCCATGGTATATATGTACCACATCTTCTTGATCTAGTCATCTATTTTTGGGCATTTGGGTTGTTTCCAAAGGTTAGCGATTGTAAACAGTGCTGCTATAAACATAGGGGTGCAGGTGCTCTTTGGAATTGATGATTCTGTGTCCTTTGGGTAAATACCTAGGAGTGGAATTGCTGGATCATATGGAAGCTCTATGTTTAGTAGGTCCAGAAATCTCCACACAGCTCTCCATAGTGGTTGGACCAGTTTGCACTCCCACCAACAGTGCTGAAGAGTTCCTTTTTCCCCACACCCTCGCCAACATTTGTTGTTGCTAGTTTTTTTTTAATATGTGCCATTCTCACTGGTGTAAGATGGTATCTCATGGTAGTTTTGATTTGCATTTCTGCCCATTTTTTGACTGGATTATTTTCTTTGTTGTTTTGAGTCTCATCAGCTCTTTGCAGATTTTTGTGATCAGTCCTTTATCATTAGTGTTGTGTGCAAAAATGTTCTCCCAGTTGATGGGGTTTCTCTTTGTTTTTGTTATTGTCTCTTTTGCTGTGCAGAAGCTCTTTAATTTGATATAGTCCAGCTGTTGATCTTTGCCTTCACTGTCACTGCTTTGGGTGATGTGTCTGTAAAGATGTCTTTGATGTGCATATCACGTAGTGTTTTGTCTATATTTCCTTCTATGTATTTTATGGTTTCAGGTCTTATATCTAGTTCTTTAGTCCATTTTGAGTTGATTTTTGTGTATGGTGTGAGGTAGTGGTCAAGCTTCATTCTTTTGCATCTAGCGACCCAGTTTTCCCAGCACCATTTATTGAACAAACTTTCTTTGCTCCAATGCAGAGTCTTTGCTCCTTTGTCAAAGATTAGTTGACGAAAAATCTGTGGGTTTATTTCTGGATTTTCTATTCAATTACATTGGTCTGTATGTCTGTTCTTAGTCCAATACCATGCAGTTTTGATGATTATGGCTTTGTAGTATAGTTTGAAGTCTGGGAGTGTGATGCTTCCATTCCCTTCTTTTTTTTTCAGGAGAGCATTGGCTATTTGGGGTTTTTGATGATTCATATGAACTTCATCAATAATTGTTCTATTTCTTTGAAGAATGACATTGAAATTTTGATTGGAATAGCATTGAATCTGTATATTGCTTTTGGTAGGATGGCCATTTTAATAATGTTTATTCTTCCAATCCATGAGCAGGGGATGTCTTTCCATTTCTTTGTGTATTCTTCTATTTCTTTTAACAGTGTTATATAATTTTCTTTGTATAGGTCCTTTACCTCTTTTGTTAGATTTATTCCCAAATATTTGATTTTTTTTGTTTCGAAAATAAAAGGGATGTTTTTTTTTTTATTTCTTCTTTTTCAGATTTATTGTTTGTGTATAGGAAGGCTACTGACTTTTGCGTGTTGATTTTGTATCCTGACACTTTACTGAACTGATTGATGAGTTGAATTAGTTTTTCTGTGGAGTTTTTGGGGTTCTCTATGTATATTATCATATCATCTGCAAATAGTGATAGTTTGACTTCTTCTTTTCCTATTTGGATTCCTTGTATATCTTGCTCTTGTCTTATTGCTCTGGCTAGGACTTCCAGTATTATATTGAAAAGCAGTGGTGAGAGTGGACATCCTTCTCTTGTTCCAGATCTTAATGGAATTGCTTTCAGCTTTTCACCATTGAGAATGTTACTAGCTGTTGGCTTGTCATATATGGCCTTTATGATGTTGAGGTACGTTCCTTGTATCCCAAGAATTTTAAGGGCTTTTATCATGAATGGGTGTTTTACTTTGTCGAAAGCTTTCTCAGCATCTATTGATATTATCATATGGTTTTTATATTTCTTTTTGTTGATGTGTTGGATAACACTGATTGATTTTCGGATGTTGAACAATCCTTGTGTCCCTGGAATGAATCCTACTTAGTCATGGTGGATTATTTTATGGATACATTGTTGGATTCTGATAGCTAAAATTTTATTGAGGATTTTTGCATCAGTGTTCATTAGGGAGATTGGCCTGTAGTTTTCCCTTTTTGTGTTGTCCTTGTTTGGTTTTGGTATTAGTGTAATGTTGGCTTCATAGAACGTGTTTGGTATTGTCCCTTCCTTCTCAATATTTTGGAAGAGTTTGTGAAGGATAGGCACTAGTTCGTCTCTGAATGTTTGGTAGAATTCATTTATAAATCCATCAGGTCATGGGCTTTTGTTTTTGGGGAGGTTTTTGATTATCATTTCAATTTCGCTGCTTGTAATTGGTCTGTTTTGGTGTTCTATTTCTTCTTTATCTAGCTTTGGGTGATTGTAGAGTTGTAGGAATTTTTCCATCTCCTCTAGATTGTTGAACTTGTTTCCATATAACTGTTCATAGTAGTTACTGATTATTCTTTTGATTTCTGCTGTGTCTGTTGTGATTTCTCCTCTCATTTATGATCCTGTTTATTTGTGCTTTCTCCCCTTTTTCCTTTGTGAGCCTGGATAGGGGTTTGTCTGTTTTATTGATTTTTTTTTTGAAGAACCAGCTCTTGGTTTCATTGATCTTTTGGATTGTTTTTTTTAGTTTCAATTTCATTTATTTCTGCTTTGTTTTATTATTTCTTTTCTTCTACTGGTTTTGGGTTTTTTTTTTGTTGTTCTTTTTCTAGATCTTTGAGCTTCGAGATTAGGTTGTTGCTTTGAGCTCTTTCTTGTTTCTTGATGTAAGCTTCTATTGCTATATATTTTCCTCTTATTACTGCTTTTGCTGCATCCCATACATTTAGGAAATTGGTTTCTTCCTTGTCATTCAATTCAAAGAATTTTTTAATTTCTTCTTTGATCTCCTCATTCGTCCAGTGGTCTTCCAGTAGTGTGATTTTTAATCTCCATGAGGTAGGAGAGTTCCTTGCCTTCTTTTTATGGTTTATTTCTAGTTTGATGCCTTCATGGTCAGAAAAGATGGTTGGTATTATTTCAGTCTTGGTGTATCTGTTGATGTTTGTCTTGTGCCCCAGTATATGATCTATCCTGGAGAATGATCTGTGTGCGCTTGAGAAAAATGTGTACTCCGTTTTTTTGGGGTTTAGTGTTCTATAGATTTCTGTTAAGCCCAAATGCTCTAGGTCCCTATTTAGAGCTTTAGTTTCTTTACTTATTTTTTTGTCTTGTTGATCTATCTATTGCTGATAGTAGTGTGTTGAAGTCTCCCACTACGTGTATGTTTTCTTTGATGTCTGTTTTCAAAGTTGACAACAGTTGTCTCATATATTTTGGTGCTACCTCTTTTGTTGAGTATATGTTAATGAGTGTTTTTTCTTCTTGAAGTATTGTCCCCTTGATCATAATGTAGTGACCGTTGGGGTCTCTTTTTATCTTTTTGAGTTTGAAATCTGTTTTATCTGATATAAGTATAGCTGTTCCTGCTTTCTTTATTGGTCCATTTGCTTGTAGGATTGTTTTCCATCCTTTAACTTTGAGTCTATTTTTATCTTTTGTAGCTAAATGTGTTTCCTGGAGACAGCAAAAGGTTGGGTTTGGTTTCTTAATCCAGGCTGCAATTCTGTGTCTTTTTATTGAAGAGTTTAGTCCATTTACATTTAGAGTAAGTATTGATATGTTAGCATCTGTATTTGCCATTGTGTTTGTCTTTTTTTTTATTTTATTTATTTATTCTTTTAATAACTTTTTTTTTTTGGCCTTCTTTCGTTGTTATTTGTCCCTCTGAGGTTCTGGCTTTAGGATTCCTTGTAGTATTTTTTGGAGTGGGGGTTTAGTCGTAATGAAATTCCAGAGTTTCTGTTTGTCTGGGAAGGTCCTTATTCTTTCTTCATAGAGGAAGGAGAGCTTTACAGGATATAGTATTCTTGGTTGGCATCTGTTTTTTTGGAGTCTGTTGACTATGTCACTCCACTCTCTCCTTGCCCATAGTGTTTCTTCGGAGAAGTCTGATGTCAGCCTGATTGGTTTTCCTTTGAATGTTATCTGTTTCTTCCCTCTTGTCAGCTTCATTATTTTTTCCTTGTCCTGGATTCTTGAGAGCTTTACTATTATGTGTCTTGCTGTATTTTTCCTTTTGTCGTGGAAGTTTGGTGTTCTTCTTGCTTCTTGTATATAAATTTTCAGCTCCTTCTTCACATTTGGGAAGTTCTCTTCAATTATCTCTTTGAATATTTTCTCTGTTCCTACATCTCTCTCCTCTCCTTCTGGTATTCCTATAACTCTTATATTTCCTTTCCTCATGGAGTCAGATAGTTCCCGAAGTCTTTCTTCATTCTTTCTCCTTCGTACTTCTCTTTCCTTTTCTGTTTTGGTTCTTTTTATTTCTGTGTCTTCAAGAGTACTTATCCGTTCTTCCATTTCATCTATTCTGCTTTCATTGCTTTTCCCAGATTTCTTTAGTTCCTCCATTAATTCTTTGATCTCCTGCATTTCTTTTGCTTCCCCCTTTAGGGACTCAATTTCATTCTTCTGATCGTTGATTATTTTTCTCATATCATTGTTTTCCTTTATGAGTTCTGTCATTTTTTTAATCACGGCAATTTTAAATTCTCTTTCTGGAAGGCTCAGAAGTTCTTCCAAGTTACTGTCGTTGCAATCTGGGGGGTGGTTTTCTTTTTGTGGTGTGCTTTTTTCCTGAGGAGTTGTTAGGTTGCATGTGGTTTTTCTACTCCCTACTGTCTGTTTTCTAATTTGTCGTATGCATTGGCACACTGTGTTGCTGGGACTGGCCGGCATCTTGGGTAAACTTCTCTGCTCCCCTCTGGCTTCTCTGGGAGCCATCAGTTTCAAGCAGTCTTTACTGAAGAAAAGACCCAATTCTAAAATGCTGATGTAGGGACACACTCCCCTGTGCGCCTGGTCTGCCCCGGCGGTGGGTTCCCGCTCCCCCTCTGGGCTTGGACTGCAGGCCAGAAGGGGCCTGGTGTGGGCGAACTTCCCCGCTCACCTCTGGCTCCTGAGGGAGCTTTCTGCTGGTTTCTGGCAGTCTTTACTGAAGAAATGTCCCTGTTCTAAAATGGCGATGCGGGACGCACTCCCTGCGCATCCGGTCTCAGGCACACTCTTCAGCGCGCCCGGTCTGCCCCGGCCGTGGGTGCCTGCTCCCCCTGTGGGCTCAGACTGCTGATTGGAAGGGGCCTGGCGTGGGCTAACTTCCCAGCTGGCCACTGGCTCCTCCGGAAGCCTTCTGCCGTTTTCAAGCAGTCTTTTCTGAACAAAGGTCCCTGTTCTATGGGGTGTTAGTGACTTTTTTTCTGGTGGCTAGGTGGCACCAGAGATCTCTCCTAATGTCCTTGGGGAGCTGTTTTTTTCACCCTGTGGGACAGGGAACAGAGCGGGAATGGTAGGGTAAACCTCAACGGCTTTGGCATGCTGTGTCTGCCTTGTGCCCCACCGTCGTGGAGAACCCACACCCCGAATTTCGTGCCCCAGGTCTCAGTTCCAAACCCCTCAGGTCCAGGACACGGGCTGTAGCCCAGTTCAATGACCTCAGAAATGGCACCTTTTACACCCCACTCCCATGCCTGGTCGCCTGGTTCCTGATTACTCAGTGAGGGACTTTCACCTCAGTGAGGGCCCCACAAGCCTAGGTCGCAGGCGTGAGGACCTGGGCAGCCGCGATCTGCATTTGCTTTTCAAGTGCACCGCTTTTCCGCACAAGCTTATGGGCCGCCCGGGGCTGTGTGCAGGTCTCCGGGGGGTCTCTGTTATTCTCTAATGGTGCCTGGAGCCATTCGCTCACCTCCGTGGTGAATCCTGCAGGGTTCTCCACAGCTCCAGTTCACGGGGTGTGGTGGCTGAAATAGTTCCTTTCCACTCACAGTCTCGCTTGATGTGTAGTTTGTTCTTGATGGTTGTTTTAGTTTGTTTTTTTTCCTCCTCTCTGTTGGATGGAGAGTGCCGACTTTGTGGGTGGGGGAGAGTAGCAGGGTTTTGTGCTTTCCTCCCTTCTAGTCCTCTTTTATGGCAACTTTCTTCTTCGGGTAGTTTGCTGGAGTTGTCCATTTATCTTCCGTGTCCCAGTTCTCACTGGGACCTGCCGCTTTTCCTCCCTATTAACTTTTTTTTTAATGGGAGATCTTACTCGCAGTGTCTCCTCACCGCCATGTTGATCCGCCCTCTTCCCTGAGTAATATTCTTGACCTACTAAACATAGATCTTCCATGTGATCCAGCAATTCCACTCCTAGGTATTTACCCAAAGGACACAGAAACATCAATTCCAAAGAGCATCTGCACCCCTATGTTTGTAGCAGCACTATTTACAATAGCTAAGCTTTGGAAACAACCCAAAAGCCCAAAAATAGATGACTGGATCAAAAAGATGTGGTACATATACACCATGTCATTTATTATTTTAAGTCACTATTATTTCTTCTTCACAATGTGTTCTAATATGAGAATTTAGACTTTAAGTTCTTAGTACCTCAATTCAACAGCAATATAAGTGAAACTGAGTCTTTATTTTTTAAAGATTTATTTATTTATGCATACAAGACTGGGGTAAAGATCAGTGGTGCAGTGGGGTGAGAGGATTCACCAGAGAGAGAGTGGGGAACAGAACAGGCAGAGTGACTGAAATACACTGCTGAGGGGAGCAGCGGGCAAAACAGGAGAGGTCTGCTGCACCATGTGTCTAACTCCCTGGTTGGCCGGGGATCAAACTAGTGCTGCAGAAGCAGCTGATAGCTTCACAGTGCTGTGCTTAACCCCTTGCACCACCAGGGAGGCCCAAAACTGAGTCTTTAAAATGATCTAACCACTCTGCTAAACATAAGGAAAACACATTTTATTTTTCAAGTTACTGACTTTTAAATAGATCTTGTAAATAAAAATTCATAAAGTATGTATGATATTTATTTCATATTTTGTGTATATATGCCATCAAATATTGTACCTATACATCACAGCATGTACACATGATGTGCAATAATCACATCATTATTTAACAGTAAAACATTTATATATAATAAAAATTAAGCTCAATTTTAAAATTTTTAAGGCAGGTAATTATTTTTCCTTCCATTTTCTCCCTTTATACTTATGATGTCTTTAACTAGTACCTTAAACATGCCCTGTCATTTTACTTGGGAGCAGATAACATAAGTTATCTGCTTTAGTTATCTTACATTACCTGCTTTAGTTATCTTAAGTTATATCTTAAGTTATAAAGGTTTATGAAAATAAATTGTTTTACAAGATGAAAACTAACAAGAATCTTATCCATATTTAATTTATGTGATTTGGGATAATTCAATTTGGGACTATTGATTTGAGGAAACTTAATTAAGATTTCTGGAACTGGGCCTCCCCTGGTGGTACAGCAGTTGAGAGCTGGGCTGCAAAGCTGCCTGAAGCCTTTGCAGTGCTGGTTGTATCCCCGGCCTCTGGCGAGTGTCCCACATGACGAGCAGACCTCTCCTGCCATGCCCGCTACTCCCCTCAGCAGTGTATCTCATTGTTCTGCCTGTTCTGTTCCCCGCTCTGGCTCTGGTGAATTTCTAACCCTCCCACACTTCTGACTGTACCGAGTGCTTGTATAAATAAATAAATAAATCTTTAAAAAAAAAAAAGATTTCTGGAACTGAGTTGATCCTGTAAGGAGTTAAGAAATTTGGGAACTTTAGGATGAGGTAGATATATCTTGCATGTTGGATGGACATAAATCTTTAATATTTGGAAAGTAGAATGTTATAGTCAGAATTAGAATATCCCAAAGGTGTCCACATCCTAAACTAGAGAACCTGTGAACTTTTCATGTTACATGGCACAGGGGATGTTCCTATTGGAATTAAGGCTGTTAATTAATTAAACTTGAAAAAAAGTTCCAATATAATTCAAAGATCTTATAAGTAGAACAGAGAGACAGAGGAGAGAAAAATCTGTGTATGGAGCTGTGAAAAGTTTAAGTCTGATGTTATAGGTTTTGAATGTGGAGAGAGAGAACACAGGAATAGTGTCTAGAAACTGGAAGAAGCAATGAAGAAACTGTCCCTTAGAGCCTACAGAAAAGAAATACTACCCTGTCAACTTCTTTATTTTAGTTCATTGAGGTCCATTTTTTCCTTCATACTTCCAGAACTATAGAATATTAAATGTGTTGTTTTAAGCTACCAATCTTGTCATTTGTTGTGAAACCAGGGCCTTAGGGTCCACAAACTTGCTTTGCCTTGAGTGCAAGCTATTCTAGGCAGGGACAGAATTTTTCTCTTTTATGTCTGGCTTCAGGATCCTAAATGAACCAATCAGATTCAAGCTCAATGAACCAATCAGGTTTGAATTAAATGGATCAATCAGGTTTGAACTCTCCACCTGTCACTCAACCTTGTGTTAATTTTTCAGATTGAAAATGGAAAGAGAGCTGACTGGTGCCAAATGATGCAATCAGATACTTAGGATTGAAAACATTCCAATCAGGGTTATAGCGTGGAGAACCCTCAATAGGATATAAGGCGGAGTAAGAGCTTTAGTCTTTAGTCAGTTACCAGCCAATCTCTGAAGAGGGAAGATTCATCAGGCCACCTTCAAAGAGGAAACATTCATTGGACCACCTTCAATGTAGTCAGCAGACAGCCTCCAAAGAAAGAGAAGCATGAAGTAGATGACTTCTTTGGGATTCGCCAAACTCTGTAGACCTGACCTCCATAGATCCTCACAGATACCTGGCCACTGCACCTGCCTCCAGCCCTGCCTCTGACATAGGCTCCAAAGGGCAATGTGAGTTTTGTCCCAAGGTCTCAAAGAGCTGTTGATTGTTGGTGTATGTCAGCAATTCACAAAGAGCTGTTCACAGCAACTGGTTCTCTGGCATCAACTCCTGGGCCTGTTGAGTTTGTCACTGTCCAGTCTTTAGACTGTGTCTGTGAGCTGCTGTAGTGTCACCTCATCTTCCACAAACAGCCTTTGTTTGAGACTTTAGACACTGTGGAAGCTATCAGCAGTGAGACATCCAGCCACACATAGCCTCAGAAAATTTTTATTTTATCCCAATCTCCTTTTGGTTATAAACCCTGATGTTGGGCCCTGAATCTGATTGGTTCTTGGATTTTTACATGCAAGAGAGAACCCACTATCTCCCACCGTGGCCACTGCCCCTTGGCACTGCCTTGAGTACTGTTTTAGTGTAGTTTCGGCACTGTTTTAGCTATAGCAACAACAACTAACTGAAATTAATTGAAATATACTTAAAATTTTAGTATCTTACATGTAATGATAACTTTAGAAGCCTATCATTGAAAAAAGGGCCACATTTCTTCAACGTGAAACATAATGAGATTCTTGTAGACCATTTTCAAATGCTAAATGGACATCTTGGTCACATTATTTTCTATTATCTAGATATAACAAATATTCAGAGTTTGCATTTTTAAAATAAAGTATACATCTAGGTTATGGCATAGCCATATAAAAGAGAACACTTTTATTTAGTTTTTACTTTCCAAGGTGCAAGGATTTTGTGTTTCATCCAGTCATTCATTCAACATTTTTTCTGCATACTCAACCTCGCCAGACACTAATTTGGGATTTGAGAATAGAGTATAGAATAGAAAGTTTCATTTTTAGCTTTATGAACTTAATGTTAAAGTATGATGATATAATTGTAGTGTATAGTAGGTGGTTAGGAAAGACCTCTGATTAGCTGCATATAAGCTGACATCTGAATGATAAGTAGGAGTCAACGATGGAAGATCCAGGTTCAATAATTATCAACAGGGGAAACAGTTAGTGGAAAGGTCTTTAGTCAGTTTTCCAAAAGTCAGATGAAAAAGGGAAGCACAGTATCAACTGTGTTTAATACTCCTGAAAGTTCAAGAAATTAAGAGACAATAAGCTATTTAATCTGGCAATGGGAAGGCCCCTAGAAAGCAATAGAGTGGGTAGAGGGGAGATGTTAAGGTGAAGAAAAATAGAGATAACAATTATAGACAATTCTTTCAACAAATTTTACTACAAAATGACAGAAAGCTGCTATAACTGCAGGGTGACGTGAGGTCAGAAAAGTTATTTTTTCCCTTTAAAGGAAGTATCTGAGCACTTCCTGATGGAATGATTTGCAGAAGAAAGATGGAATGATTTGCAGAAGAAAGAAAATGATTATGTAGAAAGAAGTGGAGTAAATCAGAACAAAGTCTCGCACAGGCAGGAGAAGATGGATTTAGAGCCAATGCGAAGAACTCAGACTTTGATGAGAGCACATAGAACACTAATCCACCGTCACAGAAGGGAAGGTCTGCACAGGTGCAGGTGCTAACATGTCCAATTCAGTTAATGGGAAGATGAGCAGATTCACATTTCATTTCTTCTGTCTTCTCAAGCTTTAAGACATGTTCATTGCATGATAGAATATAACTATGGAATATTTGAAAAGGGAAAATGACTTGAAAAGTTTGATAACCCTTGGTAATGCACTGGTTCTAGGCATGCTTATTTAATGTATTGAGATGGTTGTCTTTACTAAACTTTCCTGAAGAAAAAAGAATTTAACAGCAATTCAGCCCTTTCTCTTATGAGAATGAACCGTAATGTGGTTCCATAAGTACATATACACTTAGAGTATGGACACATACAAGATAGATTCAGTTGAATATAAATAAACTTTGATACTGTGAGGGAGATTATCAACCACATTAATAGGAAAACTCTGTTTTTAATTAGGGCCCAAATTTAAAATAGCTCTTTAGTTTTGTCAGCAGCATAACCTTTCCCTTTCACATCCAGGCAACTGTGGTTTCAGATATTGAGTTTGAATCATTTCACAAAACACAGCAAAAAGCAGAGTAAATGAATTATCCATTGCTCACGCAGGTGGACAATAATCAATATTGAACTTTTGTGCCCCCTTTTGACAATGGGCTGCCTTATTGTACCAAAGTTTCCTAAAGAGATTGTCAGAGAAACTATAAACATATGTAGAAGACGTTTTCATCTTCATCAATGCTCTCCTGGCCAATATGAAGGCAGTGATGAAAAAAGTACACTCATGTTCTAGGTGGGTTCTTAGTTCTAAGAGCATTTCTTTTATTCTGTTTTACACTGCAAGGATGGATGTCTTAAATTTTCTACTTTTCCAAGTCCTAGGCACTAAGTTTCTGTCTCTCTTGGCTAGAGAGCACTTCATACTACAACACACTTGGAATTCTGCATTTGTTAATGAAGTTACCCTAGGGATATCAAATCTTCCAATATCAAATAGTGACTCAAAGTTAATAACTAAATACACAGAGAAAAACTAATTAGAGACAGTATCCAGAGTCATGTTTTAAGTAAAGATAAAAGTGGTTGGGTAGGATTGGTATAGCCAAGAGCCCAGCTGGCGGTAGCACAAAGAGACACATATTCCATGCCTTATGATAAATTTCTAGCAGCAAATTTAGTATAAGTGATATCAGGAATATAAAGGCAAGTCAAGATTTTAACTTGTGGATCAAAAAGTGCATAAATTAGATTACATGAAAAGAGTAATCAAAACAGACTGGCAGAATCATGGTCTATCATTTAGTCAAAAGACTTTAGATTGTTTTTCTTCTTCTAAATCTTCTCATGGCCTCTCTTGGCAAGATAGTGGCAAGATGTTCTGTGACAAACAAGGCAGGAGGTGGCAGGGTCAAAAACAAACTAGGTTGGGCCTCCTCGGTGGCGCAGCGGTTGAGTGCTGGGTTGCAAAGCTGCCCGCAGCCTCTGCAGCACCGGTTCAATCCCTAGCTGCTCCCCGGCCACCGGAGGAGGGTCCCACATGGCGCGCAGACCTCTCCTGCCGCCCGCTGCTCCCCTTAGCAGTGTGCTTCAGTCCTTCTGCCTGCTCTGCTCCCCGCTCTGGCTCTGGTGAATTCTCTTACCCTCCTGCACTTCTGACTGTACCCAGTGCTTGTATAAATAAATAAATTAATTAAATAAATCTTTAAAAAAAAAAAAAAACTAGGTTGATGGTTTTAAGTTACAACCCACCAGTCACTTAAGCCTGTCATAATGGTGTTAATGTAACGAGAAGATGGGAAGTTTGCTTCTAGTAAAAACAAAAAGATGACAGATTAAAGCAATGTGTGTCACAACAAACAAGCATTAGAGAAAGAACAGTAATTGCAAATGTCAGGAAAACTGGAATATACAAAATTAAGACATAACTACAAAAAAAAAAAAAAAAAAAGGGATCCCTGTAGGGATGACACTCTGTAAAACAGTTGCTAATCCTTTATTCTGCAGCATAAAACTTGGTAAACTGGAGGTCTCTGAGAGGACACTTTTTTTTTTTTTTAACTCATATCAGCAGTATGACTACAATGCCTCACTAAGGAAAGTGCAAACCTTGTGGAGAAAGAGAGAGAAACGGTGAGAGTGCTCACTTTGAAGTGAACATTGAAGATTATTAGTGAGATTATTGGTAACTTAATTAAGAAGGCTTATGCTGTCTGTGTTAATAAATTGGCACAATATCATTTCAGAATGAGAGTCCTCAAGGGAAGAAGCATTGCCCCCTTCCATTCATTTGTCCCTTTCTATGTAAGATATGGCATAGAACACAAGGGAAAATAATTGATATCACTATGTCAGAGCTAAAACAGAAATTCAGATCTGAAAACCAATCTTAGAGATTTTAGACAGAAATGACAGGCTGAAATGACCCCTCCCAACAGACTGTGTTAGAACAAAAGGAAAAGAGGTCATTCCTGGATGACAGCAAAATAATATTAAATGTCAGGAACTGATGCCTGAACAGTTTATGCATGTCACTGTCAAATTGAAACAGCAGAGGCACTTGTATAGATTCAGTAAGCCAGTGGTAATTCAAAGTAATCAATTCAATCAAATTAACTTGTGTTAATTTCAAGAGCCAACAGCATAGATTAAAGTTTCTAAACAGGGCCTCCTCATGGTGCAAGGGGTTAAGCATAGCACTGTGAAGCTCTCTGAAGCCTCTGTAGCACAAGTTTGAACTCCGGCTGGCCAGGGAGCTGTCAAATGGCACTGCAGACCTCGCCTGTCTCTCCCACTGCTCCCCTCAGCAGTGTATTTCAATAGATCTGCCTGTCTGCTTCACACCCAGTCTCTGGTGAATTCTCTCAACCCCTGCACCTCTGGCCTATACCCCAGTTCTTGTATGCATAAATAAATAAATCTTTTTTTTTAATTTTTCTAAATATTCAATTAAACTACAAACTTGAAATGCAATGTTATAATCACTCTTTGCCATAATATATGACTTTGCTGTGAAATATTTTATGGAGAGTTTAAGATAGCATTTCTTTCATTTTTAGGAAATAAAATTGTGTCTTCTTGAAACAGCATTGTCTCCTGTTATCTTATTTGGGGCTTGAATCTTGTACATGGGTTACATATCATGATCAAATAAATAAGGCACCATAGATCATAGCAAACTTCTTGAGATTTTACTTGCATTTCAGTTAACATAAAATGTCATTTTCATTTGTAAAGGAGTACTGACAAAATTATATTGATCATTCCTGAAATCTGGCTTAGAAAAACTTAAAATTTACCCCTGAATCATGAAATCTTAGAACTGAGCAGAAACTCAAAATCTATTTAGTCCAAGGTTACACAGAAAAATAAAGTTAAGGCTCAAAAAACTTGAATATTTAACCAGTACCTAAGTTATTTAGATGAAAGAGAAATGAGTTATATTCAGCTATTTGTGTTACCTGGTGACAGAGGTCAGACTTGTATTAGGGGCATGTATTTGCTTTAAGTAGTTACTTTAATCACTTTACTAAAGGTGAAATATCATTGAAAATATTAGTAACAGAGGGCCTCCCGTGATGGCACAGGCGGTTGAACGCAGCGCTGTGAAGCTGTCGGCAGCCTCTCCAGTGCGGGTTCCATCCAGGCCGGCCGGCGAGAACCCCAAATGGTGGGGCAGACCTCTCTTGTCTCACCTGCTGCTCCCCTCAGCAGTGTATTTCGTCAGTCTGCCTATTCTGTTCCCCCCTTTGTCTCTGGTGAGTCGTCTCACCCTCCCACACATCTGGCCTGTACCCCGGTTCTTGTACGCATGAATAAATAATTCTTTAAAAAAAAAGAAAATATTAGTAACAGAAATGCTTAAAACACACATGCAGTTCTAACAATGAATTCATTTTGAATTTATAAAATAATACAATGGTGACTTAATAAAATCTAGTAGACTCCTTGTAAACAGAAATCAGTTTATATGTTTTTTTCCTTTGTCTTCCCTTCCTTCTTCACTTCCTCCTCCTCCTCAATTTTGTGCATATTTTTATTCCTCTTTTGGTGTCAGGGTAATTTATAAATATCCATAAATTCTCTAACACTCATTCCTTATAAAGTTCAAGCTCAATTTTCCAGTGGGTTAGGTTTAGTGATTCCCATAATCAATATAATGTGAGCATAAAAACCATGTGTAATCTCAGACACCAGGTCATGAAGACATTGGGATTTTCTCCTTGCTTTAAATCTTGGATAACTTACTTGGTCGAAACTGGTTGCTGTGGGAAGAGATTGGGGAGAGACCCATGTGGTGAGAGGCTGAATCTTCTTGCCAGTAAGCTGGGAGTGAGTGCTCTTAGAAATGATAGCATGACTCCCAGACAGCTGATCAGATGCAAATGACTTCAGTCCCAGCTGACACCTGACTACAACTTCATGAGAACTGCTGAGTCTGAACAGATAAGCTGCTTCTGATATCCTTACAGTCAGACAATAAATATTTGCACCTTGAAGCCTCTAAGTTTCAAGATAACCCATTATGAAATAGGAGATAATTAATCCGATTATGTTACCTTGGTCATATCAAATTTTAGACTTCCTAAAATTAACTGGAGGTTTTATTTAAAAATGTAATTAAATAAATATCACATAATTTGTGTACAAAGATAGATAATTCAAACAAACAAATATTAAAAACCAACACTTATAATTGAAGTATTCCACATAATGTTTATATTTTATTGTAGATCTTTGACGATTTTTGATCAGCATTTAAAAAAGTTTAAAAAGGTCTTTGGGTATGTCCATAATAAGAGATTAAGAACACAGACTCTGACACTAGATTACCTGGCTTTCAACTCTGGTTGCCCTAAATATTTATGTCACCTCGAACAAGAAATTTCATTTCATTTTGCCTCAGTTTTTGAATCTTTAGAGATGCAAGTATATCTGGCTCCTAGAATAATTGTGAGGTTTTAATTAGTGAAGTTATATACATAAAAACATTTAAATTGCACTTGAATCATTGAATTATTTTCTATATATTTGTGCTATCATTGTTATTTTATTGTCATAACCAATAAACCCTTTTCTCTTCCATTACTGTTATTTTTAAGTGTTTGGCATAATCTATCATTCCTTCCTTGGAACATCTCCTCTGTTATTGGTCCCAACAATCTTGTATTTCTTCCTACTTAATCAGATATTCTTTTCAGCTCTCTTTATTTCTCCTCTCCTCACTTTAAGATCTAGAGTACCCCTATATCTGTATGTGAGTCTTGTCTTTTCGCTTTCCAAGATTTATGCCCAAGAAATCTCTTTTAATGTGGTGGTCTATTTAACCAAGACCTTGAATAGCTTGGCTCACACTTCACATTGGAACAATATTTTTCTTCATTCACTACACTGGTCTCCTTTGGAACAATATTTTTCCTCATTCACAACACATCAGCCACACTGGTCTCATTCCTATTCCCCAACAACAAGTCCTCGGGCCTCCAAATCTTTGTACATACTGTCCCAGATATCTTCCAACAGCACTCTGCTTGCCTTGTTTTCATTCTTTACCTTGGAAAAGGTCTTTTGGATCTATTAATTTCCTCTTCATTGCTCATATACAATTGAATTATGCTTTGTTATGTTTTTCTGTGTTATCCATTCACACATACACTTTTATATGGCTACTGTGGGACACAGGAAGTTCTAATTATTCTTATCAGTAAAGAAATTTGTTAATTTTATGACATCTTACAAAAGTTTACTTTCAATTTTGATAGGACAACAAACAATAGATACAATAAATGTATAAATTATATATATAATGTTAAAGATGACAGTAAAAAGAGGAACAAGAAGAACAGGTTTTTGGAAACATTGGCATCATGGAGCGGGACAGAGTTGCAGCATAAGATATGGTATTCGATAAGACTCTTTGATATGGTGAGATTTGAGCATATTGTTGAAGGCAGTGAGAAATTACCATTAACAATTTGGACAAGACTATTCGAAATAGACAGTACAAATATTGTAATGGGGGATCACGTCAGCTTGCTCAACAAAAATCAGTACTAAAGACAGTACTGAAGGCTAGTACTGAAGAAACAGAGGCTAAGGATAGGTCATGCCAGAGAAGGAAGAGGTGCGAGGGAGAGGTTATTTAAGAGGTAACTTTACATTATTTTAATGATAAGATGTTTTTTGATTTCCCAATATTCCTCCCATTTGTGTTATATAAGTCTGTTTATTGATAAAACTTAAGGACCTGATCAAAACATTTCTGTTCTCTTTCATCAATTTTGTCTCATACTCAATGAGATTGTTAATCTATACATCCTAGGTTGTTACTTGTTTTTATCTCGCCAAAGATGACTTTAATCTATAATTTATATTTTGTTTTGTTATATTTGTTCTTTCAGAAACTAAGGCTCCAAGTGACTGAAAAATCTTGCTCATTGCTACCCACCTGGCAGCAGCCCCAAGCACACTGACACGAAATTCTAGTCCCTGATCTAGCAGCTCTAAAACTAATCCTGCCACACATTAGGCAGACAAATGACTGAATTACTGACCTTTGGTCCTCTTTTAAAGCCAATCTTACCTGCAGCCCAAGACTGAATTGCTGGGAGTACATGCAAATCCTCTAAGTCACCACAGCTTTTTTTTTTTTTTTTTCCCAGCTCACCACCATAATCACAAACTTTCTGAGTCACACTCCCAAGGACTCACTAAATTCCATGCTAGTACACACTTTGTATCTGCAGGCCTGGTTTCTAGGATGCTTTACACATTACAGGCTGGCAGCTGGAAAGAGCCCTTTCTCTGCCAGTGGAATGTGGCAGTGGTTGCCCTGCTAATACCTTCATAGTGCTGAGACTTAACACCTTACACCACCAGGGAGGGCCCTGCACTATATTTTTGTCCTTGATGATAGTAGTTGTCAGCAGTTACAGATATATAAAGAAAATATATCTTGGTTTATATGAACCAGGTGTATTCAGTGCATGTAGAATGATTATGTAATCAATGTCAATTACAGCATTGATGCTTCTTTATCATTAGTACCGTATCTTTCTTTTGTGACCACATTTAAGAATAATGCAGGGCCTCCCCGGTGGCACAGGCAGTTGAGCGCCACACTGTGAAGCTGTCCGCAGCCTCTGCAGTGTGGGTTCGATCCCAGCTGGCTGGGGAGATAACCACATCGTGCAGCAGATCTCTCCTGTCTCGCCTGCTGCTTCCTTCAGCAGTGTGTTTTGTCAATCTGCCTGTTCTGCACCCCACTCTGTCTCTGGTGAATCCTCTCACCCTCCTGTGCATCTGGCCTGTACCCCAGTTCTGTATAAATAAATAAATCTTAAAAAAAATACATTCTTAAAAAAAATGAATATTGCAGTAAGACATAAGCTCTTCTTCTCGTTTTCCTATTATAACACATGCCTTTAAAAATGAAAAGTAAGGTTATATTTATCTTGATGTATATTAAAAATAATGAAGAGGATAATTATCCAGGTTGCACTGCAATTTCATGGCATGGCTGTCAGTTGTGAATGGCTCAATCTGTACTCTTGTAGCTTATAATGCCAAAAAATTTCTTATAATTGAAACACAGTCATTACATTTTCTTCATCATTACTTTCAGTGCTATATCAGTGATATGGACCAGTGATGGGAAATTCAAGTCTGGAAAAATAAAAACATTATGAAAGATAGACCATTTGGATATTTAATTTTTAGTACTGAGTGGCAGGAATAAAGACATGCTACATATTTCAAAATATTCAAATTGTAGTTAGCTGTTAAGCAATGTCATTTTTGACGGAACAGTTTTGCACTTGTTGGCTATTAAGTACAAAAGCAATTTGGCTTAATGATATTCACTTCAATACTATGTGATAAATAAGGATGAACAATCATGGTGTAAGGAGAATGTTACTTCATCATTTTTCATACAGGATTTTTTGCCATGAGAACTTTTATTACATATGAAGCATACAATTGCTTTTTCATTTTCTCTGATATACTAAAATAATGACATATGAAGAAAGTTGGCTTTTGGAAATATTAATCATAAGTGAATATGCTACTAGACTTATGTAGCACTCTGATAATGTTTTAAAATCACTGCCAACTTAAAGTGTTCTGACATCTTGTATAATGAAGAATACTTATAGCTGAAATTATCTAAGATTTGATACAACAGGAATTCTGTTTGAAGGCTATAAAATCTTGATCAGATAGTTAACTGGTAAGAACACAGATGTAATTTGTTGGACACAAAGAATTATAACAAGAACTCTTACAGGGCCTCCCTGGTGGCACAAGGGGTTCAGACACAACCTATGAAGCAATCACCAGCCTCTGCAGCATGAGGTCGATCCCCAGCCGGCTAGGGAGCAACCCACATGGCATAGCACACCTCTCCTACCTCACCCACTGCTCCCCTCAGCAGTGTACTTTGGTCAATCTGCCTGTTCTGTTCCCCACTCTGTCTCTGGTGAATCCTCTTATCCCCCACACCTCTGGCCTGTACCCCAGCTCTTGTATGCATAAATAAATCTTTTAAAAAAGAATTCTTATAAATAAGATCTAGAAAGTAATTTAAGACTTGAAATAAATTGATAGGATTACTACTGAGTATAATTGAGTTATATATCATTTTCTTTTCTATCTTAATTGTTTTTGCTGTAGTTAATTATGTTAAAGTCCAGTTTGCCTTCTAGTTGTGAATTGTTTCTATAAATTATCAAATACTTGATTTTCAATTAAATTTCCTAATAAATTAATCACTAACATATTTGTATTTTAGCACTTGAATAACTTAAGCATCAGATGGGTCATGTCTTGAGAATAGAGTCCCTATTTTAATTGCCTGCTCTTTTTCATAAATTAATGGAACACACATTATAAGTTAGTTGCTAAATAGCAATTACTTGTATAAAAGAAAGGAAAAAATGAAATTACCTTTTTATTAGTAGTTTATCTCCTTTTTTTAAGCATAGAGTGCCATATTGCAACATATTTGATTGTCTTCTGGTATTTAACTATCTCCAGTGCTAGAATTTCCCATATAATTTTGGCATTATAGCCATTTTAGAATCAACATAAAAGCTTTAAAGTGCACTTCTTTTCTCTCTAAGTGCTTCACGTTCTTATCATTTTCTGTTTTAAACTTAACTAATTCAGCTTTTTATAAAAATAACTTTAAATCTTTCCAAGCAGCAACTAAAAAAGAATATTGATCAAACAATGCCTCAGTATCTCCATCTTTATAACAGAGAAAAAAAAAGTATTTCAAGGAATGCTGACAAGATTAAATGGAGGATATTTATGTGTATGTATATATGATACATTTACATATAGAACTCACAGAATCAAAACACTAAAACTAACTAAAATTTAGAAAATGTATGAAAACCTAAATTGGAAAATAATTGAATATAAATATAGACACAAATCTATTAAAAATACAGTTTGGGGAGGTTTTACACAACTTTTACTTAAATGCAACTGCAAATCTGGATTAAATGATGAATTTTAGTATTAAATGTATGTAAGTTGAAATTTAGGAATTTTTCATGACATAAAATTATGTCAAGAATATAATTAAAAATAGCTAAAGAAAAACTAAAGAAATATACTGAAGACTACCACTGTCCATATCAAATCCACTGAACTTCACAGATTATTTTTCTTTCATATCTGCAAGGAAAATATATTTGTACAGTTATTTAAACTGATTCAATCATAACCATAAAAGGACTACATTAAAATTATTTTTAATACTGGAATAACTCTAAATGGCATTGAACATGTAAAAAGCAGAAAACATTTTTTCTGAATATTAATGAAAATTTATAAAACTATAAAAATAGAATTTAGAAGTAAAGTATAAGAATAAATAAAAATTGCATTGCAATATTAAGTTCTTTCCAAGTATTATGGAATGACATAGTTTGCTATAAATCAAGATATCAATCATTTAAAAAAATTATGAGTATTTTGAGAGATGCTGAAAAACAGTTCATAAATATTACTGTCATTTTTTAATTTAAAAATCTCTTAGGAAAGTATAAATAGATTTATCAATATTTTTCCTTGCACATATAAAGATAAACATATATGTTCAAATATCAGATTGTGATTAACGGACAAAGATATCAAAATAAAAGAAGTACATACTGTTACCAATATCATTGACTGTTGCTCTAAAATTCTGCTTTATGTAATTAAGAAGAGGACATAATAAAGTTATATTTATTTTAGTAATATATGGAAGAAACACACAAATCAGTGAACAAACAGAGTTAAGAAACAGTAAGACAAGCAATACCCAGATCTCTCCAGAGAGTAAACTCTGACCACGGGCCCAGTATGCAGGTGGTACCCCACTCTAACGGACAGAAGGTCAACAGGATCAAAATAATAAATAGACAATATGGAACTAACAGAAATATATAGGTCTCTATACACCAAAAAAAAAAAAATAAAGAATAGACATTATTATTTAAAATAATCTCAGTTACACATGGGGTATTCTAGGGAATTGACCACCTATTGGATCATAAGACAAGAATCAACAATCTATGAAGACTGAAGTTGAAATGAACATCTTCTTTGATTACAAAAGTATCAAACTATTCAAACTAGAAATCAACAACAAAAAGAAGCAATGATGTCCTCTAATAACTTTAGACTGAACAATGTACTTCTGGATTGCTATTGGGTGAATGAGGAAATCAAAGAAGAAATCAAAAAGTACTTCAAGACAAATGAAAATGAAGACACAATGTTCCAGAACTTATGGGAAAGGCAAAAGAAGCACTGAAAGGGGAATATATAACAATGCAGGCCCTAATCAAGAAATAGGAAAGTGCTTAAATGAACAAATTTTTTTCTCATCTTGAGGTACTAGAAAATGAAGAACAAACAAAACCAAAAGTCAGAAGAAAGGAAATAATAAAAATTAGAGCAGAAATAAATGAAATAGGTATCAAAGAGAAAGTCCAAAAGATCAAACAAAAAACAAAAAGCTGATTCTTTGGAAAAAAAATAACCAAAGTAGACAAAACTATAACTAGATTCACTAAAAAAAGGGAGAAATTCAAATAAATATGACAAAATGGAGAAGTTATAATACATATTGTAGAAATTCAGGGATAATAAAAGATTACTATGAATATTTATATTGTGATAAGCTCTGCCCTAGATGAGATAGACAAATTCTTAGAATTATACAATCATCTCAGACCGAATAAGGATCAAAAAGAAAATCATAACAAACTAATAACAAGTAAGGGAATTAAAACAGTAATCAAATCTCTCCCAACAAACAAAATTCCAGGACCAGATGGCTACAAAAGAGAGTTCTACCAAACTTTCAGAGATGAACTTATACAATCCCCTCTCAAATACTTCCAAAATTGAGGATGAAGGAATACTTCCAAAGACATTTTATGAAGCCAAGATTACTCCAATACCAAAAGCAAATAAAGACAGCACACAAAGAAGAAAACTGTATAGAAACAATTTCACAATTGAAAACAGATATGAAAATCCTCCACTAATCTTAGCAAACCAAATTCTACAATGCCTTAAAATGATTAAATTTAATGATAAAATGTGATTTATACCATAGATAAAAAGATAGTTCAACATCTGAAAATCAATCAAAATTATTCACTACATCAACAAAAAAGAAAGATAAAAAATGTTCATATAAACAGATGCTGATAATTATTAGATAAGATTCAACATCTATTTATGACGAAAAATGGAACATATTTTAACATGATAAACATGACATTTAACATGACAAACACATAACTGCTATCATTCTCAGTAGAGAAACACTTAAAGTTTTCCACTAAGATCCATTATATACAAGACAAGGTTCTCCAGTGTAATCACTAAAACTCAATATCATGAGTTTGAAAGCCCATGATAGAAAAAATTAGGCAAGAAAGATGTAAAAGGAATTCAGTGGAGAAAGAAATAAAGCGATAATCATTTGTCTTTTTTTTTTAAGATTTATTTATTCATGCACACAAGAATTGGGCTACAGACCAGATGCGCAGAAGAGTGAGAGGATTCACCAGAGACAGAGCGGGGAGAAGAACAGGCAGACTGACGAAATACACTGCTGAGGGGAGCAGCGGGCACGACAGGAGAGGTCTGCCGCGCCATTTGGGATTCTCGCCAGCTGGCCGGGATCCAACCCAGGGTGCAGAGGCTGCAGACAGCATTAGGCTCAACAGCCTGCCCCACCAGGGGATGCCCAAAGTGATAATTATTTATAGATGAGATGATTATGTACATAGAGAAACTGAACGATTCCATGGAAAAATAATTAGAACTATAAACCAGTTCAACAATAGGTCAGGTTTCAGAATCAGTACCAAAAAAAAAAAAAAAAATCAGTTGCCTTCCTATATGCAAACAATAAGCTAGAAAAGGAAGAAATTAAGAAAGCTATCACATTTTCAAACACACACACACACACAAATTAATTAAATACCCAGGAATAAGCCAAACAAAGAAGCTGAAGGGCTTATGCAAAGAAAACTGTAAGACACTGTGAAAAGAAATAGGAACATGCAAAGAAATGAGAAGATATTTCCTGTTCATGAATTAGAATAATTGACATAGTCAAAATGGACATCCTACCCAAAGCAATATACAGATTCAATGCAATCCCAATAAAAAATTCAATAACATTCTTAAAGAAATGGAACGAATATTACTGAAATCTATAAGGAACCACAAAAGACTCCAGATAGTTAAAGCTATCCTGATAAAAAAGGGGGGGGGTTAGGGTGCCCATATCACACTTCAGGCTTCAAATTATACTATAAAATCATAATAATTAAAACAGCATGGAACTAGAACAAAAAGAGATGCACAAACCAATGGAATAGAATTGAGGACTCAGAAATAAACTCACATCTATATAGACAGTAAACTTATGTCAAAGTTACCAAGAGTATATCCTGGAACAAGGAAAGCCTGTTCAATACATGGTATTCAGAAAACTGGATGGCCACATGTAAAAGAATGAAACTAAAGGACTATTTTACAACATATACAGAGATCAACTCAAAATGGATGTATGACCTGAAATCATAAAGTACATAGAATAAAACAGGCAAAACACTGTAACACATAAGCTTCAGTGATATCCTTATAAATTTGTCCACAACAACAAGGAAAACATGGGAGAATATTAACAAATGGAACTACATTTAACTAAAAGGCGTTAAGCAAAACCAAAGAAACTGTCACTAAAATGAAATGCCTTATTGAATGGGAGAATGTATTTGTACAAGAGACTGATATCAGGGCCTCCCTGGTGGTGCAGGCAGTTGAGTGCTGCACTGTGAAGTTGTCTGCAACCTCTGCAGTGAGGGTTCGATCCCAGTCAGCCGCCGAGCTACCCACATGTTGCAGCAGACCTCTCCTGTCTAGCCCACTACTCCCCTCAGCAGTGTATTTCGCTCCGTCTACCTGTTCTGCTCCCAACTCTGTCTCTGGTGAATGCGCTCACCCTCCCACGCCTCTGGCCTGTACTCCAGTTCTTCTATAAAAATAAATGAATCTTTTTTAAAAAGAAGACTGATATCAAAGATATACAAAGAGTTCATGTAATTTAGCAAAAAGAAAACAAATAACCCAAATTGAAAAATGGACAGAAATACTAAATAGGCATTTCTCCAAAGTAGACATATGGATGGCCAACTTGTACATGAAAAGATGTTCATTATTACTTATCTTTAGGGAAATGCAAACACAATGAGACACCACCTCACACCTGTGAGTATAGATAGATGGATAGATAGATGTAAATATAAACATATATATTTATTGATGGAGATATCAATAAATATATATGTGTTATATGTATACAGATATATATTTAGATATAATTGTAGATAAATATATATGTTTATACGTCTATATTTATTTATATATAAATATATATAAATGCTCCCACCACCACCACCCCTCCACACACACACACACACACACACACACACGTGTTTGTGTGTGTGTGTATATGTGTGTGTATATATCTATATCTATCTATCTATCTATCTATCTATCTATCTAAACAGAAACAACAAGTACTAGTAAAGATGTAGACCAAAAGGAACCACCTTATACAGTTGTTGGGAATATAGACTGGTTTAGCCTGTATGGAAATCAGTAAGGGAGGGTTTTCAAGATATAAAAATGTATTTGGGCAGATAATCCAGCATCTTTACTCCTAAGTATCTACTTAAATAATTTAAAAAAAACTAAAAATTTGCACTCTTTTGTTTATTGCAGCACTATTTACAAAAGTCAAACAATCTATGGAAACAATCTAAGTGCCCCAAATGGATGAATGGGTCAAGTTTTACTACCGAGAATTCAAGACAAATAATAAACGCATGTCTTTTGTGACAAATATGGATGGAGCTGGTATGCCAAGCAAAATAATTCAGAAGGATGGTTCCATTTATATGTGCAATAGAAAGAGACCAAAAAACAAATCAAGCTTTAAAATCAAACTTTGAAAACCAACCATAGAAGTTGTGCATTTGAAGGAGGCTGTGGGTGAGAAGAGGATGAAATGGGGAGAGAGCACAACAGAGTCTGGTAGAGGATTGTGGGTGTTTTGGTGATGGGTCTATTATGGTGACTACACCTGAAGGGAGAGAACTGATATTTCCAAAATAGTAAAACACTGGTATTTTAATACTTTTTAACAGAAATATTTTCAGGTTTATGTTAGAATTATGGATATGATAAAAAGTTCTATTTAAAAATCAATGGAAGTAAGATGTAGAGCTAAGACAATTTGGATGGTGGCAGGAAGTCTGAGGAGATGGAGAGTCGAGTTGTGACTGAATGGAATAGTAAGAGTCATGGGAAGAATCAAACTTTAACATGAAAACAGATTCAGAGGGTCATATCAATCCTAGTATCAGAAGAGTCTTCTCAATTTTGGTTAGAAGAGAGCAGGTCAGGTAGTAAAAATGAAGAGAAATCAATGATATTTATGGCCATCTAGGAGGCTCTCTGTCACTGAATTGGCCTATGATTCATCTTTGCTCCAAGTGGTAGTTCCTGAAAAAAAAAAAAAAACAATCAATGGAGGACCTCCCCGGTGGCGCAGGGGTTGAGCGCTGGGTTGCGAAGCTGCCCGCAGCCTCTGCAGCGCCAGTTCGATCCCCAGCTGCTCCCTGGCCACCAGAGGAGTGTCCCACATGGTGCGCAGACCTATCCTGCCGCCCGCTGCTCCCCTCAGCAGTGTGCTTCAGTCCTTCTGCCTGCTCTGCTCCCCGCTCTGGCTCTGGTGAATTCTCTCACCCTCCCGCGCTTCTGACTGTACGCAGTGCTTGTATAAATAAATAAATAAATCTAAAAAAAATTTTTTAAAAAATCAATGGAGAAAATATGGAATTTTTGTGAATGCAATAACTGACTGATATTTCAGAAGGAAAGAAATAAAACCTTCATTAGTTACTTTCACCTATACATATCCTTGCTACAACAATTCTTAACAGAAAAAAACATAATAGTGAAGGGATATATACACCCCTGTATTCATTGCAGCATACCTTACGATTGCTAAGTTATGGAAACAGCTGTGTCCAAGCGATGGGTGCCCAATGCACAAATGTGTGGATTAAGATATAGTTTAAGTACACAATGGAATAGTACTCAGCTATAAAAAAGATGAACTTATCATTTATGACAAAAGGGATAGATCTAGTGGGGAAATGCTAAGCAAAACAAGCCCGAAGGAAAAATACAAATAACAAATGGTTTCACTTACATGTGGAATATAGAGAAACAAAACAAAGCCTCAGACAAAAACAAACAAATAACAAACTGTATAAATATAACTGTAGTTGAGGACATGGGGTGGTAGGAGGGGCTATTAGAGAGAAAAGTATGGAAAGTGTCCAATGGTGTATGGTAGTAGGAATTTGGAATCTTTGTGGTGTGTATGAAGTGTTAACATACATCTTGAAAGGGTGTGATCCTTTACCTCTTAATCATATAGAGTGTTGTAAACCAGTGTTACCTGGATAAAGAGAAAAAGTGAGTGTCAATAACATTTGTAAGTAGACAATCTCTGGTTGAATATTCTTATATTCTTGGAGTTAATTTTGTATTTCTGATCATATCTTCTAAATCATAAAATATAAATAGCTGTAAATTTGATGACTGGATCAAGAAGAGGTGGTACATATACACAATGGAATATTACTCAGCAATCAAAAAAGATAAACTCATGCAATTTGCAGCAACATGGATGGCGCTGGAAGGGATCATGCTTGGCGAAAAAGCCAGAAAGAAAAAGAAAAATACCAGATGGTCTCACTCATAGAAGGAATCTAGAAAACCTAAATAAGGGACCGGGAAAAAGAATAACTATAAGAAAGAAAAAATCAAAATCAACAAACAACTATGAACCAGAGACACACTATGGGGTGGGGTCAGGGAAAGAAGGGATTGGGATCAAAATAAGGGGGGTGCAATTGTATGGGAAATATAAAAATAATTTTTTAAATAAAAAAATAAATTAAAAAAATTCAAAATCTTAGAATAAAAGCAAGTAAGAAATATTTAATATTACATGTAGTTGACAAATAGGTAATTATTTTTAAATAATATAAATATTGATAGGTATATGTAACAATAACATGCAAAATATTTTTTAAAAACAAATATAAAAAGAAATCAGAACAATAGAAAAATAATTAAAATGGGTCCTTTGATGGTGGGTGTTGTGTACAGATATTAGAACAGGTTTGAACTTAATACCTTTCTAAATCATATGCAGTGTTGTAAACTAATATTACCTCAAAATACAGTTAAAAAAGAGGACCTTCTGTAAAATAAGTTACATAAATAGAAATGTAAGTAAAACATGAAAATCTTTTCAAGTTTACTAAAAAGAAAATACAGAAAAATAGGGCCTCCCCTGGTGGCACAGCGGTTGAGTGCTGGGCTGCGAGGCTGGCCCCAGCGCCGGTTCATTCTCCCGCCGCAGGCGAGGCTCCCACAAAAAAAAAAAAAAAAAAAGAAAAGAAAGAAAGAAAAGGAAGGAAGGAAGGAAGGAAGGAAGGAAGGAAGGAAGGAAGGAAGGAAGGAAGGAAGGAAGGAAGGAAGGAAGGAAGGAAGGAAGGAAGGAAGGAAGGAAGGAAGGAAGGAAGGAAGGAAGGAAGGAAGGAAGGAAGGAAGGAAGGAAGGAAGGAAGGAAGGAAGGAAGGAAGGAAAAAATACACAAAAATGAAAACAAAATAGAAATGCCCCTCTCTTCCCCTTCCATAGTTAAGGTTCCATAATAAATGAATAAAATGTTCCTAATTGGAATAAGCATTTTTGTACATTAGTAATAGATGTTTTAATGGGTATAATCTTTCTAGAAGGCATTGGATCAATGTGTATTAGATATTTATTTGTGCATTTGCTTTAAGTAAGCAGTCTCAGTTCTAGAAATGCATCCAAAAAAGATAATCACAGAAGCACCAATTCCTGTATTTAGAAGGATATTCAACACGGTATTGTGTATACTCTAGAAACTGGAACTAACACATACATGTATCATAGATCAGAAATATACAACTATAATTGCAAATTTCTTTTTTATTTTAAACGATTTATTTATTTATTTATACAAGCACTGGGTACAGTCAGAAACACGGGAGGGTGAGAGAATTCACCAGAGCCAGAACGGAGAGCAGAACAGGCAAACTGATGAAATACAGTGCTGAGGGGAGCAGTGGGTGGCAGGAGAGGTCTGTGCACCATGTGGGACCCTCGCTGGCGGCCGGGGATGGAACCGGTGCTGCAGAGGCTGCAGGCAGATTGGCAGCCCAGCACTCAACCACTGCACCACCAGGGTAGGCCAGTGAATTTCTTATAAATATATATCTAGCTTGAAATATTAAGCTATTAATGAGTGTTATGATTCAAGGCAATTGCTTCCTTTGTTATTTATAATTTTATATTATAAAACTTGTTTTTTAATTGTATGGGCATCTCCAATTAATAGAAATTGAAAAACTGAAATATCTTCTGCACATATTACATACTCAAGAATATTTTTGGCTAAAAACATTTTATTGACATATTTTTGCTAAAACTTTTGAGGCAGTAGCACCATGAAAATAAAATCTTAGTCTAAAATAACTAGCTTAAATTTAGTACATGATATATAATTTTGTTCAGCGACAACCTAGTTCTAAAAAACACAGTAATGTCACTCACTAAAATCATTATAATCAAATACTACAATCATCTCTATATACTTGGTATCTTTGCACGAAACATTTTTTTTTTTTTTTTTAGTTACTGCTACAAATAAAATTTTATTTTATCCTGTATCTGGAGATAGAGACATTACAATACAATGTAAAATTACTCACTCAAATCTATTGAAAATTATTAATTTCATCAGTGGTTCCATTTAAGGTGAGATGCAGAATAAAACAAAATAGGATCTTAAGTCGTTAGTATTTTTCAAGCATTTCATGGGATAATTCTGGAGGATCAGCTGTATTTTTTTATTCAAATCTTATTTGGGGGCACAAAATTCAAACTTTGAAGATTTTTTAAATTATGCATAGTTTTTACAAAAGACTTTGAAAAAAACATTTAGATAAATTTTTATATGACTTATCCAAAAATTGTTTTTTTTTTTTTAAATTTAAATCATACTTAAGTAACTTTCTGTGGAGATGAAAGAGGGTATATACACAGGACTCCTAGCATGTAGAAAATTTGTATTATCTTTAAATAACTAAAATCATTTCTAATTTTTCTCTACTATGATATGAGTCATAGGTTTAGGGCCTCCCCGGTGGCGCAGCGGTTGAGCGCTGGGTTGCGAAGCTGCCCGCGGCCTCTGCGGCGCAGGTTCGATCCCAGGCTCCTCCCCGGCCACCGGAGGAGGGTCCCACATGGCGCGCAGACCTCTCCTGCCGCCCGCTGCTCCCCTCAGCAGTGTACTTCGGTCCTTCTGCCTGCTCTGCTCTCCGCTCTGGCTCTGGTGAATTCTCTCACCCTCCCGCGCTTCTGACTGTACCCAGTGCTTGTATAAACAAAAACAAAGAAAGAAAGAAAGAAAGAAAACATGCCTCTATAAAAAAAAAAAAAAGAGTCATAGGTTTAATGATCTGAACCTCTACATTACTTTTTCTGGAGGATTCACCAATGTGGTGTCCTAGTTTACTAAATGTATTTGTGTATGAATGTGCAATGGGAATATATACAGAGCACATATTTACCAAACTATTTGCTTTAGTTTGTCTTAATTTAAACCATCTGTCCTTTACTTTTTATTTCAACCCACAGATTTTGGTCAGAATATTTTCAAAGTAGGTTATCTCAGGTTTCAATCTTATCAGTTTGTCTTCTCATCCTCCTTTTCCTTTCAGTATCTAGTGAAACAACTGTTGTTATTCCTGAGTTTCTCTACCTTTACAACTGGGGAAACACCACCAGTATGACTAACTGGAGTGTGGTGACAGTTATTTTTCTTAATTAGTCAAAATGTGCAATGTGCTAATTACTTGATTCACAAGGAAAAAATCATTAAATAAAAATCACATTTGACTGGCTTTAGCATTTGAGGGCAAACATATTTATTTAAATGCACAGAACATCTGAATGTTAAATAAGCCACAAAATATGTTCATGGTGAAACTAATTAACACTACAACCAAGAGCACAATTCCCTTAAGGGTTAATTTCTCAATGAAACTCAAAGATACTTTTTGACCTACTATAATGATCCTTCTGCCAAGGTTAAGAGAAAGATATCACCATAATTGGAGCATATGAGTCTGAATTAACCTGATTTAGGTTGGGGAATCAAAGATTTGCGCAAGGAAGGAATTCATAATAATTAGGGTATAAAACATGCAAGCATAGCATCTTAAACACAGCATGAATTAATTATTCAGTTTTGTTCAGCCCATTTGGACTTATAAATTATAAAAGGTCATAGAGAAAGATTGTAGCCCTTAATCCCTTTCTAATGCAACAACTTAAGACTTCTTCAACCTTAGTCCTTGCAAAGCATAGACAAGTATATTTAATATTATGAAATATTAATACAAAAGGAAATGATAGGTAGGTGCTTGACATATTTGTGGGGCAAAGAAAGATCATGTACTCTTTGTTGTTATCCTAGGAATCAGTTAAATTTCACATATCAATCAGTTTTCACTTCCATTTTTTGCAATCTGTTTTAATAAATTAACATTGCTTTATTTAAGTTTATTTTCTTAATAATGTTGATGTCATCCTTACTTGGTGACATAGGTTTCTGTAAATCGATGAGTTCATGATGTCTATGTGTAGTTCATAGCTCTCAATAAACAAAACAAAAAATAAACTTGGAGACAGTAATGCATTAAATAATGACCCTCTAAAAATATCCACATCTCAATCCTGGAACCTATGATTTTGTTACTTAATATGGTACAAGGAACTTCACAGCCCTCATTAAGTTAGGGACCTTAAAATGAGGAGAATATACTGGAACGTAGTGGTGGCCCAATACAATTATAAGTCACAGAACCAAAAGGGCCCATGTCAGAAACTGTAATAAAACAATGGAAGCAGAGATAGAAAAGGTGATGTGGTGCCTTCCCGGTGGTGCAGCGGGGTGAATGCAGCGCTGTGAAGCTGTCTGCAGCCTCTGCGGGTTCAATTCCTAGCCAGGCAGGGAGATGGCGCGGCAGACCTCTCCTGTCACACCCACTGCTCCTTTCAGTAGTGTTTTTGGTCATCTGCCTGTTCTACTCCCTGCTCTGTCTCAGGTGAATCCTCTCACACTCCTGAGCCTCCAGCCTGTACCCCAATTCTTGTATAACAACACATCTTTAATAAAAAAGAAAAAAAAAAAGAAAAGGTGATGTGATGTGATGCAGAAAGTAGTTGAGGATTAGAAGCAGCCTCTAGAAATTTGAAATGGCAAAAATTGATATTTCTTAGTGCTCAGAAAAAATACAACCCTACCAACACATTTGATTTTAGTTCAAAGAGACTGAGTTTGGCTTCTGAACTACACAAGTGCATCAAAATATATTTGTGTTTATCTAAAACACTAGTTTGGTTGTAATTTGTTGCTGTCACAGTAGAACAGTAATATAGACTATAAGAGAGCAAAGAGGACATAATGCAACCCCTTATACCTGAATATAGTCGTTTATAATGAGTGATACTGTAACTCCAAAAATAAATTAATAACATGACTATTAGAATTAGGAGAAGATTTTGTATAATTCTCAAGAGTATATGTCCTTGTCATTAGGGAAATATCTAAATTGATCCCAACACTTTTACTTTCTACAGATAGCACTAATTTAATTCAAATCAACAAAAAGTTATAAAAGATGTTTTTTGGTTAAGTCTATGGAATCACTGTAGAGAATAAAACCATAAAAGACACATTTCTGCCTTTAGGCAGCTTTCACTTTAGAAGACATAGAAATAAATTCATACAGAATAGGAAATGACACTTGAAATATATGTTTAAATAAAGTGCTGAGATATTGCAGATTGAAGAAAAGACTTAGCTTGTTGGTTAGGAATTGCCAGATTAATGACATATTGAAAAAAAAAGAGTAGTAAGAAGTATAAGGATGGTAATAATCAGATAAGAGATTGCTGAAAAATGTATGAAGTGGAACAGTGTGTAAACAGTTTCAATTAATTTTGCTGAGCATTTATAAAATTCTTTACCAAGACTCCCAATGTAGAAGACCCATCAATTTCTCCCAGTTCTCCCAGTTCTTGTATTTCTCTTCAGATCACTATCAGCCCTTTAGAGACAACCAATTTCTTAATATTCACCACCTGGCACGCTATACAGATCTGGTTTTAGCTCCATCATCACTTTGTAACTGCTTTACCAAGACCTTTCCACATTTAGCAACACTTTTATGTCTTCAATTTATGGAAGTAAACTAAGCTAGATTTGAAACTTTTCTTCCCTTTCTCTGTCCTTCCAGGTTGATTCCAACTTTCCTGGTTTCATTCTTTGTTTCACTGTTCGGTCTTTGACCACTTTGCTTAGATGGTCTCAAAACCCCTAGATGTTGTTTGTGTGCTGCTTACACCCTTGTTGTTGTTTCATAAAGGTGATACACACTTATTTTTTGGCTTCTCTGAGCTTCATCTAATGGTTATTATCCATATACTTCTTCAAAGTCATCCCCTATATTGGAGTCACTTTGCTCCAAGTGTGGAGTTCTAAAACTACCTGGGGATAAGTTCGCTTCTGGGGGTAAAGCATAGCCAAGACTGACTAATACAGATAACACTCTGACCATTTTTTTTAAATCAATAAAACAAAAACTGAATAACATTTAAGCTACGTAAGTTAATTATGGGACATAATACAGTGCTTTGCCTAAAGTTTCACCCTTATTTGGTGTCTTTTTTTTTTTTTGGAACTGTCCTATATTTCACACTCCAATACTGATTTCCCTAGGATCACTTTCTTAGTAAATCACTTGCATGTGAATCCTTATCTGCTTCTAGTGAACACTTGTAAAGACATTTATGCACTATCAATTATAGCACTTTCTATATCATGCTAAATTTTAATAAGTATCTTTAGTCTTAACTTTATCATGGAAGAAGCCTCCAATTGAGACTTCCAAATATCTAGGTATGGGCTTCCCCTGGTGGAGCAGGCAGTTGAGCACCACACTGTGAAGCTGTCCGCAGACTCTCCAGCTCAAGTTCGATCCCGGCTGGCCTGCAAGAATCCCACATGGCGCAGCACACCTCTCATGTCTCACCCGCTGCTCCCCTCAGCAGCGTATTTCGTCAGTCTGCCAGTTCTGCTCCCCGCTCTGTCTCTGGTGAATCCTCTCACCCTCCCTCACCTCTGGCCTGTACCCTGGTTCTTCTATGCATAAATAAATAAATATTAAAAAAAACAACGAAAAATAAACAAATATCTAGGTAATATCTCCATTCATTTGCACAACTGAAAACCCAAATTCAACATAGTACAAACTATGTTTTTGTCACTGTCCTTTTATCTCCAATATTATAATTACTCTTAAATTGATCATTTCTTTTGACTAACAGAGAACAAGATAATAAAAATTGCAATGAATATTTTAAAAAAGGGATTTGAACAGAAGAAACTTAAAATGAGGCAAGGTATGAAAAAAAAAAGTTCTATATATTGTCAGAAATGTGGTTTTCTCTCTTTTGGAAGCCAGCAATTAAACAATTCAATATCCATAAACTAATCAGTTTACTAAAATAAAACCAACTATATAGATATAAAAAGAAATGTCCTCATTAAGAGAATATTGCATAATATGGGCCTCCCCTGGAGGCGCAGGTGGTTGAGCGCAGTGCTATGAAGCTGTCTGCAGTCTCTGCAGTGCAGGTTCAATCCCAGCCAGCCAGAGAGATACCCACGTGGTGTGGCAGACCTCATCTGTCTCTCCCACTGTTCCCCTCAGCAGTGTATTTCAGTCAGTCTGCCAGTTCTGTTCCCTGCTCTGCTCTGGTGAATCTTCTCACCCTCTCGCACATCTGGCCTATACCACAGTTCTTGTATTCATGAATAAATAAATCTTAAAAAAAGAGAATATTGTATAATAATAAATATGTCATTCACATTATTCTTCCTGGAAACATTGAAATAGATTTCAAAAGGATAATGCTGATTTTTATCATATTTACTTTATCACAGATTATTATATTTATCAATTTAATCTGCAATAAATTAAATTTAATGTAAAGGATTGACAAGGGACTAGGATCTATGAAATTTGTTCTATAGAGGAACTATGATGCATTAAGTTGTAGTAAGTAAACAGACTAAAAAACCTCTGGATTTATGGAGTTTGTATCTTAATGGACAATGGATAATAATCAAAACAAATGAATAAACAACTGTATATTAGAATGATAACTTTATACAAAGATAAGAGAATGGTAAAGGAATCAGGAGTGTGTTTGTTGTGACTGTGATATTAGATATCATGTTCAGTTAAGTCTTATTAGGAATATGACATTGAGGAAAATCAGAATATGGTAAGAAATTTGCTTTGTGGGTATTTGGGCATAAAAAAAGAACAAAGGTTATTTTTGGAAAACCTCAGAAGAGACCAGAGAAGAGTGTAGTTGAATCAGAACATGAATGGAGGAAGGATGTAGGAGACAAGGTACAGAGGTAATGGGGTGCCAAATGGAGAAAACTCTTGCATATCATTGCAAATACATTGGCTTTTACTCTTAGTGAAATGCAAAACCCTGAAAAGTGGCATGCTATGGTTTACATCTAAAAGGATCATCCTCACCATTGTGTTGAAAACGCAAGGTAATGGAGAAAGAAAGCAGTAAGACAAATTAGGAGACTTTTACAGTAACAGAGGAGAGATGATAATTACACAGAGGAGAGATAAGTGGATAAATCCAGATGGCACTAGTGAAGGTTATGGTAAGACATTAGATTCTGGTGGTATTTTGAAAGTAGAGTCAAAGGATTTCCTCAGTGATTGGATGTAGAATATGAGAGGAATAAATGAAGATTCTAAGTTTTTTGGTTGAAAAAATAAGGTCTTTGTCATCATCAACTAATATCTGAAAGCAAGTGGAAGCACATTGAGTTTGAAATACGTACTGGAACTTTGCAGGGCCTCCCCGGTGGTGCAGCAGTTGAGCGCTGGGTTGAGAAGCTGCCCTCAGCCTCTACAGCATGGGTTTGATCCACAGCCACCGGGAGAGGGTCCCGCAGGGTGCACAGACCTCTCCTGCTGCCCGCTGCTCCCCTCAGCAGTATTCTTCATCAGTCTGCCTGTTCTGCTCTCCGTCTGGCTCTGATGAATTCTTTCATCCTCCCGCGCTTCTGACTGTACCCAGTGTTTGTGTAAACAAATAAATAAATAAGCCTAGTAACTTAAAAAAAAAAAAAGTACTTTGCATTAAAATGTCCAAAAGGACACAACATGGCAGAATAGAGAGTTTTGAATCACCCTCTCTCCCCCCAAAAAATAAACTATAAAAAGATAACGTTTGCTCATAGGAAGAGTCAAATACTACATCACATCTACAGAGTCTTAGAACTTCCCCATGTAGATTTTGGTTTGGTGATTTTTGAGAAAAAGGAGAAGGAGCATGATGGGAAGAGTAGATGTCCCTGTCAGCAAAAGGTGGCAGGTGTTTGGCCACCCAAGTCAGTCTGAGGCAATGCAGTGTGTTGGTAAATTTCCTGGAGGGTTGTTGTTGACATGTGAGTGGGTGCAGACACAACTTGCAGCAATGGGAACTCTGCAGGAGTAGACATGGGAAACTGGAAACTCCACAGTTGGTGTGAGCACAGAAAGCTCTTTCCCCAGACCCCTCCCAGAAGAGACCAAGGAGATGTTAGGCTGATCTAGGCTGGACTCTCAAAAAAGAAAATCAAGAACAGAGAGAAGCACTTGTGAGATAACTCATGATCCCTTGGGAAAGTAAATTAATGTGTGCAGATATTGTAGCCTTGTAGAAGTGGCAGCAGAGTTAGGGGCAGGGTAACAACGTTCATTGTTGTAGAAAACAGAATTCAATTTTCTTCCAGTTCCAGTAGGCACACCTGAGTTCCAATGATAAATACAGATTCAAGGGAAAGTATTGTAATTATACAACTCTACAAGTGAATAGGACCCCAAAAAATCAGGACAGCCATACTCATATCAGATACAATAGATTTCCAGTTAAGATAGTAACAAGAGACAGGGATGGAAACAAAATGATTAGGTGAAAAATACATCAAGAGGACATAAAGTTAATTAATATATATACTCACCAAATGAAGACACCAAAATATATTAGGTAACCCAGAAAACAAACACTAGAAAAAACACATCTGTATTAGAAAATTTCAACACTCTAACAATGAACAAATCAGCAGGACAAAAATGCTTTAAACAATAGCTTTAAACAATATGATCCTAACAAATATCTATAGGACACTGTACCCCAAGGAAGAAGAGTACATATTTTTCTCAAGTGCACATGGGGAATTCTCCAGAATTGACCACATACAGGGTCGCAAGAAAAGCATCACAAATTCATGAAGATAGAAAGCACACCAAACATCTTATCTGACCACAAACATATCAAATGAACAATCAAATACAAAAAAAAAAGAATGCAAGGAAATCCTCTAACACATGAAGACTGAATAACATATTACTGAATTACTACTGAGTTAATGACAAAAATCAAAGATTTCACAGAAATACCTCAAGACAAATGATAATGAGGACAAAGACTTCCAGAACGTAGAGAACACAGCAAAAGAATCAATAAGAGAGAAATATACAGCAATGCAGGTGGCTCATATCAAGAAATAAGAAAGCAAGCAAGTAAACAACATTGTCTCATCACAAGGAGCTAGAAAAAGAAAAAAAAAAACCAAAATCAAAAGCCATTAGAAGGAAGGAAATAATAAAAATTAGGGCAGACATAAATGAAATAGGAATCAAAAAGACTGTACACAGATTAGTGAAACCAAGAGTTGGTTCTCTGAAAAAAAATAGACAAATTCACAAGCCATTAATTAGATTTAAAATGAATATAAGATAGAAAACCTAAATCAATAGAATCAGAAATGAGAAAGGAGAAATGAGAATACATACTGAGGAAATGCATTGGATCCTAAGAAACTTTATAAAATATGCAAGCAAGCTGGACTACTTAGAAGAAATATATAATAGATTTATACAAACTCCAAGGTTGAATCAGGATAAAATAGACAACTTACACAGTAACAAATGCTGAAATTGAAAGAATAATAAAAATTATCTCTAAGAACAAAAATGCAGAATCAAATAGTTTCTCCAGTGGATTCTACTAAACCTTCGAAGATCTAATACCTATAAAACTCAAACTCTTCAAAAAAAATCAGAGGGAGCAAAATTCCCCAATATATTTTATGAGCTCTACATTACCCTGACTTCAAGACCAATGAAAGACTATACAAAAAACAGAAAGTTATAGACCAATATTTCTAATGAACATAGATGCATATATATATATATGGGTTTGGAGGCCAGTATGTTAGGTATGTCACTAAATGAAAATAACCAAGTATTGAGAGATCTTGAGGAGAGGTTGTTCAGAAAGAGAGACTGACAGGAAGCAACCAATGAAGTACAATAAAACAAAATTACAAAAATAATAAAAGAAGAAGAATGCCATATCTGGGAAGACAAGTTAAATTAATGTCACATGTCAAAAAGGATAGAGTGTAATTAACTAAAATTGTTTATAGTTCAAGGAAGATGAGGATTAAAAATTTTATGATTGGATTTAGCAACATGAAATTTCCTGTTGACTTGCAGCAATCGTATTTGGTAAAGTGGTAGAGGTTAAAACATTGTTGGAGTTGGTTTGCAAGAGGATGGGGAGAGAAGAAAAAGAGAACACTGTGATACACTTCATGTGTAGGTAACTACCTTACAAGAAAATATTCACAATTTTCTCCTATCCTTTATGAATAATTGTTAAGATTTACTTATTCATGCATATAAGAACTGGGGTACAGGCCAGAGGTGTGGTGGTGAGAGAATTCACCAGAGACAGAATGGGAAACAGAACAGGAAGATGTACTGAAATACACTGCTGAGTGGAGCAGCGGGCAAGACAGGAGAGGTCTGCTGCACCATGTGGGTATCTCCCTAGCCGGGGATCGAACTCATGCTGCAGTGGCTGCGGACAGCTTCATTTGACTGTGGAAAGCTTCATAGTGTTGCATCTTAACCCCTTGTGCCACCGTGAGTCCCCCTCCTTTATGACAATTTTATCACCCATCTCGATATACTGTAAGCTATAATCCTATGTATGTTATGTTATTACTATTATTGATTACTATAATTGATCATTTAGGTCAACTAAAATAGGTCACATAAACTATTTGATCTTCATTTGCTCATTGTATGACCTAAATAATTTTATTGTGTCTGAAGAATTTATTTTACCATTTCTTGCAAGGAAACTCTAATGGCAATGTCTTTCTTTCATTTGTCTGAAAAAAGCTTTCTATTTCTTTTGAAAAATAATTTAATTGGGTTAGAATTTTATATTGGCATTTTTTTTTCAAATCATGAAGTATTTCACTCCATTTTTTCTTGTTTGCATTGATTCAGATAAGAAGTCCTTGTTCCTCTCTATGTTTTATTTTGTTCTACTTTTTTTTCAAGAATTTTCTTTTGATATTCAGTTTTTTGTAGTTTGAACACAATAAACCAAGATGTGATTTGTGTTTTTTGTTTGTTTGTTTTGTGTTAGTATCTGTCCTGCTTGATGTTTTTTGAAATTCTTATATCTATGTTTTGATATATGTCCCTGATTTTATTTTCTTTTAAAGATTCATTTCTTTATGCATACAAGAACTGGGGTACAGGCCAGAGGTGTGGGAGTAAGGGGATTCACCAGAGACAGAGTGGGGAACAGAACAGGCAGATTGACTGAAATACACTGCTGAGGGGAGCAGCTGGCAAGACAGGAGTGGTCTTCTTCGTCATGTATGTTGCTCCCTGGTGAGCTGGTGATCAAACTCGCGCTGCAGAGGCTCCGGACTGCTTCATAGTGTGGTGCTTAACCCCTTGCACCACCAGGGAGGCCGCTATGTCCCTGTTTTGGAAAGTTATTTTTTTTTAACTTTAAGATTTATTTTTATTTATTCATGCATACAAGAACTGGGATGCATACAAGAACCAGAGGCATGGGGGGGGTGCGAAGATTCAACAGTATAGAGTGGGGAGCAGAACAGGTGAATCTGCTGGTGGGGATAACTTCATAGCACTGAGATTAAACTCTGGGTCACCATGGAAGCCCAGTTTTGGAAAGTTCTTGAGTGTTAGTAGTTCAAATATTTCTTCTGCTTTGTTCCTTCTTTTCTCTCAATTGCACGTACGTTACATATTTGGAAATTGTCCCATATTGCTTAGAATTTTATTTTTATTTTTGCTTTCATTCTTTTCTTCCTCATTGCATTTCACATAGTTTTTATTGAGTTAGCCCCAAGATCACTGATTCTTTTCTTGATTGTCTCAAGTATGTTCCTATCAAGAATATCCTTCACTTTTGTTAGTGTTTTTTATTCCTGGCATTTTGTCTTGATTCTCTTTGAGTATTTCTATCTCTCTGCTTGCAATACCTATATATACTTGCATGTTGTCTACTTGGTCCATCAGATCTTTTAACATCTTAATAGAAGTTATTTTTAATGCCCTATCTGATAATGCCAACATATATGTCATATCTGAGTCTGTCTCTGATGATTCTTTTTCTCTTTAAACTTTGTTTTCCTTGACATATGGCATGTATTTCATAATATTTGAGTGAAATTGACATATCTATGGGGACCACAGTCACAAACAATTAAGACATTACCTGAGGAAGGGTCATGATGTCTGTGGCCCTGGCTGGCACCTACCCCAGGCCAGACCTTGTTCCTTGAGCAGAATCAAGAGTTGGGTCTCAAGGCATACCCCGCAACCCCAGGCAGGAGGCTTGTTCCTTCCCAACAGGACTCTGGAAGATCCAGCAGTCTCAGAAAAGAAAGTGCCCTAGCCCATGCCTTTCAGAGCCTGTCTGTGCACACAGAATATGATATCAACCATCCGCTTCCTGAATGACTTCAGGCAGACCCAGGACTTCTTCATTCAAAAAGAAATTGTTACCAAGTTTTACCTATTATAAACAGTGCTGCAATAAACATGAGGGTCAGGTGTCCTTTTGAATCACTGTGTCCTCTGGGTAGATCCCTGGAAGTGGAATTACTGGGTCATATGGTAGCTCCATTGATGGTGCACGGGTGCATTGGTGAAGGAAATTCTATGGGAACTACACCTGGGTGGGAAGGAAATATTGTTTAAAAATGAACAATGATGTAAAAAATAAATAAAATAAATAAAAATATTAGTGTATATTGTGAAAAAACAAAAATAAAAACAAAAAGAATTTGTTCAATGCCAGATGTAAATGTCATGGGAATGTTACCTCGTGAATTTATGGACATGTGCCTTGGTATATGGCACCAGGGTCGTGCTTTTTGGGAGTTGTCAAGTACTGAGTGATGTGACTATGGCAGACACCTTCCTCTGTGTCAATGTGGGCCTAAGAAGTATGTTAAGAGTCTCCATTTGTGTCTGACTCTTTCTACTGAGACTTCTGGAGCTAAAACTTTAGTAAAATTTTCCTGTCCTAAGATTCTATTCTGCTCAGCTCAGCTTTTCTTCCCAAGAGATTGGGAAGGCAGTAGATTTGAGATAAGGGCCCAAGTCCCCAGACACCGGATAAGAGCCCTGTTCTGGCACTTATGACTGTGGACCTGTTGAGTGGCCTACCTCTCTGAATTGTGCTTCCCTTTCTGCAGATGAAAGTTGACATTAGAAGCACCGGCTTAGCAGCCTAGCCAAATGGAAGCTCCACAAACACCAGCTGACACGCTACATGCCAGTAGTCTGTATTCAGTGTCCTTCCTGCTTTACTCATCCTTCCCTCCCCAATTTGCCACAGATTCCCCATGAGAGACCACTTGCCTCTCATCTGTGCTTCAGAGTATAGTTAGAGTATGATTAGATGAGGAGTGAAAATGAAGCACCAAAGATGTCCCTAAATAAATGTCCTCCCTTGAAATCAGAGAAAGGGAGGGAGGGAGGGAAAGGAGGAGGGAGGGAGGGAGAAAAGCATCCCTAGTGAAAGGAATTGAGGTCATTATGACTTTAGCATTAGGAGTGATGTTATATTCAACCACTAGAACAAGACCACTAGAAGAACTTTAAACCATCTTTTTTTTTTTTTTAATCTCCCCTATTTACTTTGAATGTTCTGTTCTCAGAGAGTGTGTTGTCTTACAGCTCTTTCAGTTGCCATTCACTTTTCTAGAGTCCTGTTGATGTGTGTGGAGATGGAAAGTTTTATACTCTTCTGATTAAGTATCACTCTTTTACTAACCTTGGGTGTTGAACTAGAATCTTCACAACTGTTTATTTGATATAGTTTTTGTTTGTTTGATTGTTTGTTTTGTCACTCTGCCCCTCTACTTTTTCTCTGGCTACAGAGTTCCCAGTCTATTTATTTTAAAGATCTAACCCACCTTCATAATGAGCTTTCTTCTCTTAGGTGAAACAGAAAGTTTAGTCATGGCAGGAGTAGAAGGAATACCCTTCTTCCACCTGAAAAAATATTTGGAAAGATCTTCTCCTTGGACAGTAGGTCTTTGTTATGGACAACGTTCTGGGTATAATTCACAATCATTGCACTTTACCCTTATTCTACCAACAAATAAAGAGGATCTTTCTCAGATACTAATAATGGTAAAGTAAAAGGGTTTCTGAAGGCAAAAACAAGAAATTGTAGGCTTTTATGACTTCTAAGACTGTGCCCCCCAGAAGTTTCCCATTCTTGCTAGTTCTTACTTGGCTTCCAGTAATTTATTAGGATTACCCTGTAAATATTACTGTTTGTTGCTCCAGCAACTCCTGCTCAGGTAAACAGATACAAGCTCTGTTACTCTGAATAAGTTTCTGTCTAAAATTTAGAGTTGTTTTCTCTGGTATCTATGTCCTCTTATAGGTCCAAGTTTCTATGAAAGCAATGTGTTATATTGTTCTTATTATAAGACTGGGAAGGATGACTTCCAAGCTCTTTCCATGTTGGTGCTATAGGAAGAAATCTTTCACCTGACTTTTTAAACTTTAAAACACTTATTTGTGATCTTAAATAAGATGGTAATTGGTAATTGTTACACCAAGATGGGTAAAAACTCCAAATACACTAAAGTTGCACAGTTGGAAATTTATATGCAGGAAAGAAGTAGTGGCATGCATGAATATTCTGAGGTAAGTAGGGCCAATGTGTCCAAAGAAGAGTGAACGAAGTGGAATGTAATAGATCACTGACCCAAAGAGATAATGGGAAGAAAAGTTGAGGTCCTTTACAAGTAATTATACATATTTTGGTTATACTTCTTAGGAAATATCTTTGAAAGGCTTTTAGTAGGGTTACTACATGGTTTGATGTGTTTTAAAACCATCATTTCACTCTTGTAGGGATTAGAATAGAAGAGAGGAAGGGCAAAAATGGAGGGAACAAGAGCATTTAAATGTAGTCATCTCTAGATAGGTTATGGGGATTTGTATTAGTGTGGAAGTGGTACATGTAGTGAGAACTGATCATATAAGATTAAGGCCATTAAGATTTGTTGAACTGGATTTGGGGTATGATATAAAGTACGTAATAGAACAGGAGTTCTTGAAAATCTAATGGAAGCAATGGAAATAGATGTGCTACAGATGTAGGAGGGTTTTCTAAACTACATATGCAAACAATCTCACCTATAATTAAAGTTGCTAGACACCTTTCTATTGTGTCCAAAACAGTTTTCTTTTCTCATTGTGGTTACCATGCACTCTCCCCTTACCGTACCTTGGCATTTGGAAAGTGCCTATTTCTCTAACCCAGGCCTGGATCCCCTTGAGTCTTTTGTAACATTCATGTTAAAATCTTGGATATTCTACTGTAATTTCAGTGCAATCTCAAGTTTTGGCATATTTATGTAATCATTTCTATTTCTTTGACTCTCCCTTTTCATTCTCTTCAAATGAGTAAATCTTGCTAATAACTAAAAATTCAATTCAGATATTAATTCTTTTTTTTTTAAAGATTCATTTATTTTTATACAAGAACCAGGGTACAGGCCAGATGTGCGGGAGGGTGAGAAGATTCACCAGAGACAGAGCAGGGAGCAGAACAGGCAGACTGACAAAATACACTGCTGAGGGGAGCAGCGGGTGAGACAGGAGAGGTCTGCTTCTGCTGCGCCATGTGGGATTCTAGCTGGCTGGCCGGGATTGAACCCGCGCTACAGAAAATGAGGACAGTTTCACAGTGTGGCACTCAACCCACTGCACCACCAGGGAGGGCCCCAGATATTAATTCTTGAAGAAAATCTCAAACCACAACTTTATGCTCAGCTGTCCCCAGTCCAGGAAAGCTACCTGTGACTCTAATGCTCCTTTCATCCTAGGCTCACTTCATTGTACTGCAAGTATCAGACTATTTACTATCCTTCCCAATGATTGTGACTATCTTTGCAGATTAGCATGAACAGAGACTCTCTAGTATTTATCTATGTATAATGACAGCAGCGAACAGTCTATACACTCAATATATATTGATGGGAGAAAAACTGATTTTTTTATTTGTTTGGTTATTTTACTTTATTTTAAATTTTGCAATTTAGAGATTTCAACAAGTTTTGGAAAGTGTCTGTAAAGGAAAATTTTGTCCACTATTCTATGAGGAAATATAAAGTTAAATAACTAACCAACACCCATTTGTCCATACACATTATTTATTTATTTATTTAAAGATTTATTGATTTATTTATACAAGAACCAGGGTACAGGCCAGATGCACTGGAGGGTGAGAGGATTCACCAGAGACAGAGCGGGGAACAGAACAGACAGACTGACAAAATATACTGCTGAGGGGAGCAGCAGGTGAGACAGGAGAGGTCTGCCACGTCATGTGGGACCCTTGTTGGCCAGCTGGGATCAAACCGGTGCTGCAGAGGCTGCGGAAAGCTTCGCAGTACTGCACTCAACCACCTGTGCCACCAGGGGTGGCCCCATACACATTATTTAACAATTAAAAAAAAAAAAACACTTTCAGTTTTGCAAAAGTAAACTCACATGTGTATAATTTTCATAGGAACAAAACTATTATATATGTTATTGGTAGACAAAAATGTATAGGTGTATGAGTGAGACCATCCGGTATTTTTCTTTTTTCTTTCTGACTTATTTTGCTGAGCATGATCCCTTCTAGCTCCATCCAAGTTGCTGCAAACTACATGAGTTTATCTTTTTTGATTGCTGAGTAATATTCCATTGTGTATATGCACCACATCTTCTTGATCCAATCATCTATTTTTGGCATTTGGGTTGTTTCCATAGCTTAGCTATTGTAAATAGTGCTGCTATAAACATAGGGGTGCAGGTGCCCTTTGAAAACCTAAATAAGAGACCAGGAAAAAGACTAATCAATACAAAGTAAAAATCAAAATCAACAAGCAACTATAAACCAGAGACACACTGGGGGAGGGAGGGAGGGTTGGGGAAAGGAAGGACTAGAGTCAAAATAAGGGGGGAGGTGCAATTTTATGGGGAATATAACCAAAATGAAAATGCATACATTGTGCAAAGATGAAAAAATATGTAAGAATTATATAAAATAAAATATTTAAATAAATAATTTTAAGAATGTATAATTGTATGTTTTATCACATCACCCATTGACCTCCCCAAATAGTAATGCTCATTTTTATGCTCATATGAAGAAAATTAGCTAAAATACTACACCTTAGAATATTATACCTCATTTTTTTGGACTCAAATAACTATATAAAACAATGTATAAATATATAAAAGAATTTATATAATTATATAAAACAATGGATGGTGCTATATGTAATTGATGTAGTCACTGCAAAATATGGTGTCTGTGACTTGGAGAAGGAGTTGCTATTGACGGACTGCTTCCCCAATATTCAAAGATGAGAAAACAGTGAAATAACTGTCCACAAAGACCTGTACAGTCCAGTTGAAATTACATTTAATCTTCAAAATAAAAGGTTTAGAGATTCAGCTAGCAGGGCTAGCATTACAGTCTAAGATTCAAGTGTTGGAAATAAATTAATATCCAAAGTAAAATTCTACAGATATCAGCAATAGAGCAATTTTGAAAGAAATTATACCTTAGTTAAAAAAGGCACATATTGTGTAATAAATGTTAAAGCAAAATATATTGTGGCAATTTATATCAATAGCTAGCTTACTCTTTCATGAACAAAGGAGGTATATATTTGCTTTACAGTCAAAAGACTCCAGAAGAGAATCAATATATTGGAATGCATTGTCCTATGTTCAAAATCAATTTGAACTTCAGGGGTTCTGATTTTGTAGTGAAATGGTGTCAGGACTTGCGTTTCTATTAAGAGTAGGAAATAAATCTTTTCCTTACAAAAGAAGACGGAAAAATGGAAAGAGACTCTTTGACATGAAATGTCTTTGAAAATTTGAACATTTTGTTGTTACCCTTATAGTTCAGGAAATATATTGTCCTATTTTCCAATATTCCCTTTTGGGGAAATTGTTAAGAATTTGGAAAATAGTCTTCAAAGATCTCCTCAAGATGCCCATCTTATAAATTTTCCTTTTCCTTTAATAGCTTTGGCACCAGTAGGCAACTGTGCAGCTAGACTAAGTTGTGGGAAGTTTGAAGAGTATAATGACACTTAATGGACTTTGTTTGCTCTACATGGTCCCTAAACATCTACTTATTTTTTTAAAGATTTATTTATTTATGCACACAAGAACTGGGGTACAAGCCAAAGGTGTAGGGGTAAGAGAATTCACTGGAGACAGAGTGGGGAACAGAACAGGCAGAATGACTGAAATACATTGCTGAGGGGAGCAGCGGGCAAGTCAGGAGAGGTCCGTTGCACCATGTGGGTTATTTCCCTGGCCAGGGATAGAACCCGTGCTTCAGTGGCTGTGGATAGCTTCATAGTATTGCGTCTTAACCCCTTGTACCACCAGGGAGGCCCCTAAACAGCCACTTATTACATATACCAAGGCAGGAACTTTGTATCCACTGTATCTCTGAGTCAGTAATTTGGGTAATATTGATATACTCAATCCAAAAGAATAAATGTATATGCTTTTTGTCCTCCTAATAAAATAACTGGCAATACTTTAAATATTTTCACAAAAGGCCAATTTGCACAAAGTTAAATGCAAATTTGATGATTAACAGATAATTTCAATGTTTTATATTTCAAATAGAATCTAGAATATAAACTCTAGATGATGCTCTATAAAATACATGTATATTTCATTTTACTTATTTACTTCTAATTATACAAAGAATATATGAATATACTTAATCAATTTGGAGAAAGAGCCCCCTTTGATTAACACCCTACATGCAGTCCCAGAGCAGAAATAAACATCATTTACCAATTTCTACACACATCTAAGAATATACATAAAATTTATACAATATGCATTTCTATGTAACTGATAATACTCAGTATATATTATATTTCAGTGTGTTTTTGTCTCCTTTCACATAGTTGAAAAAAAAAATATATGTCAGCTTGTGATTTTTGCTTTTGTGTAGTAATGTATACATGGATTATTTACAGTTTATTAATATTTCTCTATTGATATTTAGATATTTCAATAATTGTTTCCCTTCATTCCTTCATTCCCTATTCTTCCTCTTCCTCCTTCTCCATTTTCCCCGTTACCACAATGTCTCTCTATAATACACTAAGAGGAAAGGTTTTGGTTGAATACATATTTATAAATTCATAGATATTTCCTAATTATGCTCTGAAACTCTACATTGAATTAGAGTTTATCATCAATATAAAAAAATACTAATTCCTCCCAACCCTAAAATTACTCGATATTATTATACACCCAAAGGATAAAATATGTACCACATTGTTGTCTATGTTTATTCTCTTCTCATGAATAGTAAAGTTGAGTGTCTTTTAATAATTTTATTGGTCATTTGTGCTTCCTTGACACTGTCTAAATAGTAAATCAATGATTATACTACTGAATAAAGCAATAATATATTTCATTTACTAAATAAATGAAAGTTAATCACTTTCATCCACGAAAATGAAAATGTTTCCCTGGTATTATGATTACAATCTTATTGTGCCAAATATAGAGATTAAATAGTGCTGCTTTATTTTCATTATGTGCAGACAGGTCATATATGATTCCTAGTTAACTATGTTGAGTTTAGAAACTCACTAGGTGCCAAAGTTCACTTATATATATTTTGCTTTTGTGTGTGTGACATTTTAGATATAGCACCTGTAATTTAGTATATTATACCACTACCTGTCATTTTTAGTTGCAAATTAGTCTCATAATTGGTGTGTGTGTTTACATGATAAGTTTATTCTTAATCTTTGAAAGAATTATTTGAAAGTTCACATTTTAGTCCTCCTTTGCTCTCATTATTTCCAATTTCCCCATTTCCTTTTCTACTCATGAGCAGAGTTTCCTCCTTTTCTCATCACCCTGCATCACCATACTAGGCCTTCAGAATCTATTTAGACTTCCCAAAATACTTTATTCTAACAGTAATCAAAGTCTTAAGTTAAATGACAAAGATTCCAATGGACAGATTGCTGAAATTACCTAATTAGAGGTGAAGGTAGTGTACTTCTGATCAGCAGGCCCAGTACTAACATCTAAAACATCATAGGCTGTTATCCAGTACTGAATTAATTGGATTTGGTCATTTAATTGCCATAGGCATAGTTAACTTACTATGTGTGGCATAGTCCTTAAGTAGAATATTTTAATTTAATCCTCATGATGTTCTGATTCTCTTTTTCAAGAGGTTAGGAGATTGAGGCTTATATACATATATATAGAGGAAAATACATACGAGATATGCATTTCATAAATAATATAGAAATAATTTTCAAAGCTAACATTTGTTGGTGTTAATACAGATTATAGATGGTCAAAAGAACAAGGAAACCATGTAAGCACTCCCAAACTAAAATGTCCCAATTTTAGGTAGCTTGTAAAAACAACTGAGATAAAGGTCGTTTCCAAATTATGCAAGCTCTTTTATTTCAGCACATTCAGTAAGTCCCTTTGCCATTACATAAAAAAAAGGAACACAAGCATAATGTGAAAAACCAATAATACACTAAACTGGGTGGATCTTGATTTTGAAGGATCCAGCAGAGAAAAGGAAAGAACCAGAAAGCATGTGGCATATCTGATGTCAAATTTCTTTATATAAGGACATCGCCACAAAATGTAAATATCTTCAAAGGATTAACCCTTAAACATCATGAAAATATGCACATTTTCAAAGGGGCAAAGCATTTTCTAATCTGAACATCTTTAAAGGGGGGAAATCAATAAATGGCATGAAAAACTTCAAAGCAAGACCTCCTGTCAATGACAGAAGTTCCTCAGCAATGCGGAGGCTTTGAAGGAGGACTCCCAGTGCTGGGAAATCTTTGAAGTGACTGAAAACAGACATTTATAATTACGGAAAGGTGCAGTGTCCAGCAGGGATAGTATAAAGACACATCTGAGGTAGGTACAGAGGGAGATTGGGAGGTGACAGGGACACTGACCTTGCACCTCCCACTCTAACAGCCTTTCAGGTCAACTCAATAGTTGTATGTAAAATGGCAAGTGTGGAGTGAGAACATGGCAATAGGCAAGAAACCAAATTATTTTAGATCTCATATTTCAAAAAGGGAAAAAACCCTCAGCATCCCTAAAGCAGATCTTAATATGTACCTCCTGTGCCAGGGGCTTGTGTAGATGACTGATCTATTAAGATCTATCAACACTCATATACTGTAAACAAGAAGTCTGACAATGTTAAAATCAACTTCTTAGGTTTGCAAATGTGTGATACAGAAGTGTTATATTAATGCAGTTTTTATATAACTCAGAATATTCTAAAACATGAAAAATAATTCAATCTATGACTTAGCTGCTGTTTGATTTGAGCCCAAACTTTTCTGAGCCAATGATTTGGTATCTATTTCCAAAACTCAATTGAAAACTTTTTTAAATACCATAACAGCTAGGACTAATACTAAACTGAGTATCAAATACAGCCTACCAAAGTCACAGTAAGACAATTTTAATGTTTTTATTACTTAAACCAGATTTATTTTATACTTTCTTTTGCCTGACATTCCATGGGGTGCAGTTTGCTAACAACATCTTTTTGCTTCTTAGTATCATTCATTCTGAAATCTGCTTTCCTCAAAGGGTGCTTTCATCTGTCAACTATTTATTGAGCACAAAATGTTCTAGACTCTGTTTCAGGTACTTGGGCTACAGTGTTAGACTCAGAAACTGCCTGTTCTTGTGGAGATTGCAACACAAAGAAGGACACAGGCATTGACCAATGATCAAAACATATATATATATATATATATATATATATATATACACACACACATATATATATATATATATATATACCTTGCTATGAAAAAAACTTTAGGAAAGTTACACGAAGGACTTGGAATGTTCAGAAGAATCACATAGGCTTCCCTGAGGAACCAAGAGTTGAGCTGAAATCAAAAGGATGGATCAACATTAACTAGGAAAAACTGGGAGTGGATGGGCACATCAGAGAAGTTTGTTAGAAGGAGTAGCAAGTACAAAGCCATGTGAAAGGAAGTAAAAATGAATGATAGGTTTATGGAATAGTAGGATGGGGAGGGAGGAATAAGATGTTGTGGATATTGTTAAGGCCCTTTGTCTTATTACTAAAATCAGTCAGCAGTTTTTGAAGAATTTTAGATATGTATTTGATAAAATCAAATTTGCTTATTGATAAGTCATTTTTGTTTGAATGTAAAGACCAGAGGGAGAGGAGGTGGCAAGAGTGTTTGAGGGAAAACTAGTTAGGAGGCCACTGGAGTAGTTGAGGCAAGAGATGAAGGTACCTAGGTATAGTGCAGATGATTAGGGGGGACCAGTGAGAACATTTGAGAAATATCGAAGATTTAAAAAAGGGAATACTCACTTGAAAAGGAAAGATAAATAAGGAAGAAGAAGGGATCAAGGATGATGTCCATATTTTCTCATTTTGAGTAGGGCTATTCACCAAAAACGATAACCCTGGAAAAGGATTTGTTATAGAGATAGAACAATTAGCTCAAATTTTTGTATTGAATTTGAGGTCTGCATGTTTTCAATACAAGTGGGCAAGTACTCATTTGTTTTATGAATCTGGAGGAAGGATCTTGGACAGAGGTAAATATATTTGAAATATTCTTTAGGATAATTAAAGAGATAGAATTGCTTAAGAAGAAGTAATAAAAATGTAAAGAGAATTAAAAGAGGCCCTTAAGGAATAACTCCAATATTAAAGTTTCTGAAGCTTTCATGTATGAACTGTGACTTCCCCCCAAGATTCCCATAGGCTTTATATTTTAAAAATCAATCTGGTATTTCACACATGATAATATATGATATTTCAACATTTTTTAGTCCTTTGAGATAAAGATGAAAACATACCAGCATATTTTATTATTACATCAGCATTATAATTTTATTTATTTTAGAATTTTACCTACACAATTAAATTTCCAATGAAATAAAAATGGCAAACTCTGAATATTGGTATCTGCTCTTAATTTTTTTTTTTTTAAGATTTATTTATTTATTTATACAAGCACTGGGTACAGTCAGAAGCGCGGGAGGGTGAGAGAATTCACCAGAGCCAGAGCGGGGAGCAGAGCAGGCAGAAGGACCGAAGTACACTGCTGAGGGGAGCAGCGGGGGCGGCAGGAGAAGTCTGTGCTCAGTGCTTAACCCTCGCCCAGCGGCTGGGGATGGAACCGCTGCTGCAGAGGCTGCGGGCAGCTTCACAACCCAGCGCTCAACCGCTGCGCCACAGGGGAGGCCCTCTGCTCTTAAATTTCTAAGTGAATTATTGCTGTTTCCTCCTTGTTGGTTACCTACCTTTGGTTTAGACTCTCAATTCACTTCCATTCAAAATAATATTTGAAGTCTTAGCCAGAACAATCAAGCAAGAGAAAGATAGAAAAGAAATTCAAATTTGGAAAGAAGTATTTGCAGACGACATCATAATATACAGAGAAAACCTAAATTCCATTAAAAAAAAAACTATTAGAAACAATAGATACAAACAGTAAAGTGTGAGGTTACAAATTCAATTTAGAAAAATCAGTTGCATTCCTACATGCAAACAATGACCTAGCAGAAAAATAAATCAAGAAAACAATCCTTTTTATTATTTCATCAAAAAGTGTTAAATACCTAGCAGTAAACTTTTCAAAGGAAGTAAAAGATCAGTACACTGGCAATTTAAAAATAATGTTAAAAAATAAGACACAAAGAAATGTGTAAGTATGCCTTGTTTGTGGATTAGAAGAATTAACATTGTTAAAATGGCCAATTTACCCAAAGCAAGATATGGATTTTATGCAACTCCCATCAGGTTTCAAAGACATTCTTTAAAAAAATAAACAAATTTGACTAAAATTTATAGGAAAATACAAAGAACCCTAATAGCCAAAGCAACTAAAAAAATGGAATAATGTAGGTATTACGCTCTCATATCCCAAATATACTGCAAAGTGATAGTAATAAAAAACAGTATGGTACTGTGATCAAATCAGGCACACAGGCCAATGGAATAGAATTGAGAACCCAGAAATAAACCTGTATATCTATGAAGAGTTAAACTATAATAAAGGAGCAACAGGTGTACATTGGAGAAAGGGAAGCCCCTTTAACAAATACTGTTGAGAAAACTGAACAGCCACATAAAAAAGTGAAACTAGACTTACAATAAAAAATTAACTCAACATGGATTAAAGACTTAGATGTAAGACATGAAGCCATAAAATACATAGTATAAAACTGTATGCATGTGTTCTACTATATAGATAATTACACCACATCATTGGTCTGACTGATGTATTTGAAAATTCAACTCCTTACCCAAGGGAAACAAAAAGAAAAAATAAACAAATGTGGCTACATTCGAACTATAAGAGCTTCCACATAGTAAAAGAATCTGTCATCAAAATGAAAGGACATCCTACTGAATGGGAGAAAATGTTTAAATATCATACATCTGACACGATACTAATATCCAAGTATTTAAAAAACTCATATAACTCAACAAAAATTAAAATAATTACCCAATCAAAAAATGGGCATAAGAACTAAATAATTTTCCAAAGAAGACATAGAGATGACCAAATAGGCAAATATACAAATTCTCATCATTACTTATCATCAGGAAATGCAAATTGAAACCGCAATGAGATAATTACTACCTCACAACTGTGAAAATGGCCCATATCAAAAAGACCAGAAACAACAGGTGTCGGCAAGGATGTGGACAAAAAGGAAACTTCATACATTATTGTTGGGAGTGTAGACCTGTCTAGCCCCTATGAAAGACAGTATGGAGGTTTCTTAAAATATTTAAAATAGATCAACCATATGATTCAGCAATTCCATCCCTAGGTAATTACCCAAGGACTATGAAAACACTAATTTGAAAGGGTATGTACACTCCTATGTTCATTACAGCACTATTTAAAAAAAAAATATGGAAGCAAACTTAGTGCCCTAGGACAGATGAGTATATTAAGAAAATTTGGTCTATATCTATAGCTATATCACCGATATCTATATCTGCAATGGAATATCAGACATCTACAAAAAGAGATGAAATCCTGGGCCTGCCCTGGTGGCACAGGCAGTTGAGCGCAGCACTCTGAAGCTGTCTGCAGCCTCTGCAGCACCAGTTCAATCCCAGCCAGCCTGCGAGGGTCCCACATGGCACTGCAAACATCTCCTGTCTCGCCCACTGCTCCCCTCAGCAGTGTACTTTGTCAGTCTGCCTGTTCTGTTCCCTGCTCTGTTTCTGGTGAATCCTCTCACCCTCCCGCACATCTGGCCTGTACCCTGGCTCTTGTATAAATAAAATAAATCTTTAAAAAAAAAATAGAACTGCATATTTAGACTAACACTGTTGGATATTATGTCAGCATTTTTACTAAAAATCAAGTAAAGATAAACATCAATAATAAAAATCACAGCCAAAATTATTTCATGGTCACCACACATGTAAATAGTTAGCATTAAAAAGGTTTTTAGCTCAAAATAGATGGTAAATCATTATTAAATACATCAGTATACTTTTATTATCAGACTCCAGGTTCTTATCATAAAATGCAAAACAACTTAAGCTCAAATATGCTTGTTGAAAGTTATTGTTTGGGAGAATGCAAAGACTATAATTAATTCATGTTAATAATGACTGCAAATTATAAATCTTTTAATTAATTAACAAACCCATGTTAGAGCTGTTTAAATATTAAAATCAGTTCTTTTAATGTAGATTTTGCTTTATTTATTTAAATATAACTAGTCTTCTTACCATAGAAATGGCATAGTTTATGTTCACATACATTTATTATTCATATTCTAACATTATAGAGCAGGATGATAAAAACAAAAATAGGGAATAGATTGGAAATCTATTATATTGCACAATATTTTGCTTTTATTATACATCATATATTTCTTTATCTGGTACGTATATTTTTCATTCAAACTGAATGAGATGCCCCAAATGTTATATTTAACTAAAGCTAGTATTTTATATGTGAAATATGAATATCAATGGCCTTTCTAAATATTGTTAAATACCTGCAACATGGTAGAACTTCAGGCTTTCATTTGCTACCATAGAAAGACTCAGCTAGCTGTGTTACAATTGAGTAAGCATGCACCACTGACTCATTCCCTGTGGTAGCAGATAGAAGTGGCCAAATAATGTGGAACCATCACATGTTCATCCAGGGCCTGAAAACCTGATTATCTCATGCATTCACGACAAGAGCCCAATTTGAGACTGTGCTTCAGTTTTTGTAGTAGATAAATCTATAGTTTTCTGTGGTCACTGAAACCTCATCATTTCAACTATAAACAAAAGGAGAGAAATGAAGGAAAACAGTCATTTTTCAAGATAGCATCAGATTACATGAATCAAGCTTAACTCACTGTAGCACTTTTTAAAAGATTGCTTTGTTTCCTATATCACAACATGTGCATTTGATGGAAGAAACACTTGAGAAGTGGATTTAGCACATTCTCTGTAACATAAAATATACTTAAAAATAACTCAGTGATTACTGACTCTGGAATCTTAAACTGATCAAATTTTTAAAATCTAAGTTAGAAAATAGCTTTCTTATTTCCTGCAATTCTTCTCAAGATTATTACTTTGCAACTTTAGTATTGATCGCTGCTGTCAAATAGAGGAGGGCTTAAGTTACAGATTGTTTTATCTGATAACCATGCAGGTGATACTGTATCTGAAACAGTTTCTTGTGGTGACAAGAGGTGTGGGGAATGACCAGCTGTACCATGGCCCTGCTCCCTGAGCAGCAGCTGCAGTGGTGATATGGTGGCTGGGGTGTGGCTGCTACCCTTACCAGCCCCCAAGCTCTCATTCCCCTACCTCCCCCTTCCCCTGTCACTGGGCTACCAAAAGTGGTGGTTGACATTTTCTCACCCTACTGTCTCAGCACACGCAGCCACATCAGGGCGATATCAGGCAGGTTTACCCCAGCAAAGCAGAAGCCTCTGGACAAATACCATGGACAGTTGAACCAGCATGGTTGCTTTAAGCAGCAGCATGCCCTGACCTCAGCACGTGTGGGGTCTTTCCAGGATCCCCTAGTTTCCCTTTTGAAAATAGTGCCAATATTAAAAATGGACTAATGAGGTTGGGGCCCTCCAGCTCCATAAGGGCTTCAGTCCATTGAGCAATTGACAATGCAGTGAACTGGCCTCCCCAGTAGCACAGCGGGTTGAGTGCACAGTGCTGTGAAACTGTCCGCAGCCTCTGCAGCACAGGTTCGATTCCCCACAGACCAGGGAGATACCCACATGGCAGCAGACCTCTCCTGTCTCTCCCCCTGTGCCCCTCAACAGTGCTTTCAGTCTGTCTGCCTGTTCTGCTCCCCACACTGTCTCTGGTGAATTCTCTCACCCTCTCCGCACCTCTGGCCTGTACCCCAGCTCTTGTATAAATAAATTAAAAAAACTTAAAAAAAAAAGGGCCTCTCCAGTTGTGCAGCGGTTGAGCGCTGGGCTGTGAAGCTGCCAGCAGCCTCTGCAGCTCTGGTTCGATCCTCGGCTGCCTGCAAGGGTCCCACATGGTCCACAGACCTCTCCTGCCACACCCACTGCTCCCCTCAGCAGTGTACTTCGTTAGTCTGCCTGTTCTGTTCCCTGCTCTGGCTCTGGTGAATTCTCTCACCTTCCCATGGTTCTGACTGTACCCAGTACTTGTATAAATAAATTTAAAAAAAGAAGAAAAATAAAAAGAAAATGCAGTGAACTGATTGGTGTTTAACTGGCATCAATCAAAAAAAAAATTAAAAAGGATCCAATCAGGTTTTTAAGGTAGGGATCCTAAAAAGGATGTAAGCAGACCAGTAAAAAGCTTGAATTCATTTAGCAGATGACTTCTGAGGGAATTCAGCAAATGACTTCAAAAGGGGATTCATCAGAAAGCTTCAGAAGAGAAGCATTCAGTAGATGGTTTCAGACCTTTCAGATTCATCAGGACTTTGAGGCTTTAACCTTTACATAAATTTTCATTAGACCTTTGTAGACTTTGAGAACTCCACAGAACTTTGAGACCTTTGCAGACTCTGACACCTTTGCAGGCTTCAACCTTCATCTAAGCGGTCCACAGACTTCATAAACATTCATATACTCCTGTAGACCTCTGCAGACTTCCAGACCTCCATAGTCTTCCCAACCTCTGTAAACCTTTGCAGAGGCCTGGGCCACTGCCTCCAGTTTTTCCTAACATTGTTGCAAAGGGCACCATTAAAAGAGCTATTTGCTGTTGGCTATATGCCACAAAGAGTTGCAATACTATTGTCTCTGACACCAGCTCCGGGTGACCTATACTGACTAGCACTGCTGGCCAGTGCTAATCAGCACTGTTGGCTCATGACCAAAACTGCTGACTTGTGTCAGGTCACCTCTGAGAGCTGTATCTGCCTCCTGGTATTGTTGCCTCTAGTGCTGTCAAGTCCAGCTCTGTCATCAGACTGTTGCTGTGGCCTGCTATAGCATCACCACAGCAGCCCTTGTGATCCCCTGTGCTCCACCTGCCACCATTAGTTGGATCTTGGCCTGTTGTTTACCAATGTGCCACCAGCTTCAGGTTATCATTGAAGAGACAGCTCCATCTTTCATGAGTAGCCTTTGTTTGGACTATTGGATACTGTGGACACTATCTTGTGTAAGATAGCCAGCCACTTACGGTTTTAGAAACTTTTTCTTTTTCCCAACCTCACCTTTGTTAAAAAACCATATTTTCGCACCCTGAGACTGAGTGGTATCTTGCAATTGTGATTGTACAGGTGAGAACCCACAGATAGTGACCTGTCCCCCAACTTGGCACTGTTTTATTAGGAAATCTTGTACATTATGAAGCTCAAGATCAACAACCTGATACACTGAGTAATTAACAAAAATGGATTCATCGCAGGATTTCTTTAAGAAGTATGCATGCATAACATGTTTTGGTTTAAAGAAATATGATTACACATAATTTAAAAGAGAGATAGGAATATAAGAATGTGCCATTTCTGAAATGGGGAAAAATGGGGAGCTACATCATCCTTCCTTTCCCTACCTTTTATTTGTTAAATTTATTTAGAATATAGCAGAAAACCCCAGCTCATGGCACACTGAATATGCTTAATAAGCAATTGTTAAGCTAAAAAATCACAGGAAGAAATTTGAAATAGGTATTCATTACATTAGAAAATGTTCATAAACTAACTACTAGCTGTACTGTTTTTCACAAATTATTGCTTCATTTGAAAGTAACTTGGGGGTACGCTTAATCTGATGTACCTTTTTATATTTGTGATCATAAATTTTTTTTTTTACCTTTAGAGCCATGCCAAAGCACTAATTAATGTTGACAATGCATATACAATTACATCTGATTTAAACAGGATAATCTTTAATGTAAAAATAACTTTACTGTCAATAAACCTACCAAGACCTTCATGAGCATGTGCCAAAACCAGAGCAATGGCTCTCTACCTAGTATCCTTCCTCAAATTCACCTTAGTCCAATTCAGTTTTCCATCTTCCACCAGGATAATTGCCCCGAGATTCTTCATGTAATTCGTTATTTACATTTCAAAAACAAAACTATAGTATGTATGGTTGGAGTACCAACTACTCTAAGTTATAAACTACTTTTATACTCTAAATGTGAGAAACGTGTACCTTGTACTCTAAAATTGAGAAATGTGCATCAAGGAGTCACTCAATAAGTTCTGAATAACAGGTTGCATACCATCCGGTTCCAGTACTGTTTTGTGACCTAAATAATTAGGTCATAGAAGCACCAGTGTCCTTCTTCTGTAAATGGGGCAATAGCAATATTAACTTCATTGGATTATTCTGAAAATTAAATTGATAATTTAAGTGCTTAGCACATGTTGCTGCAGATTGTCTGCCACTAGGGTATTTGTAAACTTTTCTCCAACCCTTCCCTCCATTCTCCCATGCAGAATAGACACATATTCCATATGTAGGGTAAATGGTTTTTCAGGCTTTTCTGCCCTCCCACCATTAGGATTGCCCTGCCTGATGGGGCACCTGCAGTTGTTACATTGTTGCAAACTGACTTGTTTACTTCTGTGGGCCATGGGAGGAGTATTTAGAGATAGTCACAAGAGAAGCAGAAGCAAGAGAGAAGCAGGGCAGAGAAGGGGAGAAAGAAGCCAGAGTAGCCCAGAGTGAAGACTTGCTGGGGGCTTGGAGGCCTGCCAGCCTCTTGGCCCCCCAGACACCCCTGCCTGTCGTGTACCTGTTTGCCACACTACATGTAATGCTTAATAAAAGCCTGAGAAAGCCACCAAGGGCTCCAGGACCCTCCTTTACATGTCTGCGGGATCATAGGAAACCTGCTCAGTCCCCATCCTGCCCCTACACCATATTACTCATTTTCTTAAGGAGCTTGTCTATAACTCAAAGATAAGAAAGTCATAGTGAGTTAAATCTCACAAAGAACAGGTAGCATTTACCAGGAGGAGGGTTGGGGTGGATCAGGAGAGTTTGAGATACAAAGTCTGTTTCAAATCTTGGGTAAAACCTGATTGGGAAAGATTCTAATGTTACCTCAATGAAAATAATATTTTTTTTTAAAAAAATTCTTGCTAATTAGATATTAAAATACTAAAAATAAAACAACAAATTTTGAAAAAATATTCCTGGGCCTTTTAGTGCCAGAAAGAGCACAGAGCAGGATATCTATGATGGGAGCAGACCCATAAAAGAGAGACCTGGAACTCTCGGTGCCTTTCTCAGGCTTTTATTGAGCTTTTACAGGTAGTACAGTAATCAGTTACACAACAGGCAGGGATGCCGACAAGTCTTCATTCTTTCCCTGCTCTCTGGCACTCTCTTTTTGCTGCTGCTTCTCTTGGCGAATATAAATACTGCAGCCATGGCCCACAGGAGTAAACAATACAACCAAATATAATAATGTTGCAAAATGCAGGTGCTTGCCATTAGGCATGCAATCCTAATGGCCAGAGGGCGGAAAAGCCTGAAAATCATCTACCCTATGGGCTTTCACTTACAAATTCATTTTATTGAATCAGGTTTAATTCACAAAATGAGAAGCATAACTCCTTTGTGAGGTAGTTAAAAGGTTAACCTTATAAAGGAAAAATTGCTAGTATTTGCTGAGCAAGCTACATACTCTGGTCCCCAGAATTTCCATCTGGAAAATGGGAGTAATAATATATATTTTGCCTGGAAGTTAAGGAAATTATCAATGGTAATAATGGTTAATATATTTCTTTATTTTCCCAATTTTTATTTATTTATTTTTTCCTGTTTTCCAATAGTGGGTTTTTTGTTGGTTTTTGTTTTTATTTTAAAATTTATCATTTTCTTACATTTTTAGACAATATTTGCTTCCCCCCACCCCCTCAGATTGAGTCCCCATAAAATTTCCTTCCCCAAGGCACCCACCAGTGAACGAAAAACACAGTCCCCTGTGCTCCTCCCTCCCTCCCTCTCACCCCTCTCCCTCCTTTTCCCCTGCAGTGTGTCTCTGGTTTATAATTGTTTTTGCTTTGTTGTGTTTTGTACTGTTGTTATTTTTTTTTACACTGATGTCTTATTTGGTTCCCCTCTATTCCTGTTATAAGTGAAACCATCGGATATTTTTCTTTTTCCTTCTGGCTTATTTCACTGAGCATAATTCCTTCTAGCTCCAACCACATTTCTGTGAATGACATGAGTTTATCTTTTTTGATTGCTGAATAATATTCCATTGTGTATATATACCACATCTTCTTGATCCAGTCATCTATTTTCAGGTATTTGGGTTGTTTCCAGGTTTTACCTATTGTAAATAGTGCTGCAATAAACATAGGTGTACAGGTGCTCTTTTGGAAGCACTGTTTTTGTGTCCTTTGGGTAGCTCCCTAGTAGTAGAATTGCCGGATCGTATGGTAGCTCCATTTTTAGTAGACTGAGGAACCTACAGACAGCCTTCCATAGTGGTTGGACCAGTTTGCACTCCCACCAGCAATGTAGGAGAGTTCATTTTCACCACATCCTCTCCAACATGTTGTTGTTTGTATTTTTGATATGTGGCATTCTTACTGGTGTAAGGTGGTATCTCAGTGTGGTTTAAATTTGCATTTCCCTGATGATAAGGGATGTTGAACATTTTTTCATATGTCTGTTGGCCATTGCATTTCCTCTTTGGAGAAGTGTCTTTTGAGTTCTGCCCATTTCTTGACTGGATTGTTTATTTTATTTTTGTTGAGCTGTGTGAGTTCTTTGCGTATCTTTGTGATCAGTCCCTTATCAGTTGAACGGAATGAAAAGATTTTTTTCCCAATCAGTGGGGTGTCTCTCTGTTTTGGTTAATGTCTCTTTGACTGTACAGAAGCTGTTCAGTTTGGTGTAATCCCAGGTGTTTATCTTTGCCTTCACTATCACTGCTTTGGGTGATGAGTCTTTAAAGATGTTTCTGAGATGTATGTCTTGTAGTGTTTTAGCTATATTTTCTTCTATGTATTTTATGGTTTCAGGTCATATGTCCAGTTCTTTTATCCATTTTGAGTTGATTTTTGTGCATGGTGGGTTAATATATTTCTTCAGTGCATTTTATGTGTTAAACACCATGCTAAGGAATTTATGTAGACAAATTCAACGTTTGTCCAGTGCTAGGCATATAGAAGGCACTCAATAAACACTAGCTATTGCAAATGTTAATAGCGATCTCTTTGTATTCTTATGCCATTGGTAGGAAGTAGATGCAATTCTTCTTGGCCCATGTGCTGAAAATACATATTTTTTTTAAAAAGATTTATTTATTTATTTATTTGATTATTTATACAAGCACTGGGTACAGTCAGAAGCGCGGGAGGGTGAGAGAATTCACCAGAGCCAGAGCGGGGAGCAGAGTAGGCAGAAGGACTGAGGTACACTGCTGAGGGGAGCAGCGGGCAGCAGGAGAGGTCTGCGCGCCATGTGGGACCCTCCTCCCGTGGCCGCGAGCAGCCGGGAATCGAACCGAGCTGCAAAGGCTACGGGCAGCTTTGCAACCCAGCGTTCAACCGCTGCGCCACCGGGGAGGCCCTGAAAATACATATTTTTTTTTTAAAGTGAAGTTTTCTAATGTTTAGTTCCCAAATAGCATTTAATATTTTAAATCAGGTAAGACCTGATTGGTTCCATCTGTATGGTCATTTCTACTTCTATCAAATAATGAACTTTTTTTTAAAAGATTTATTTATTTATGCATACAAGAGTTGGGGTACATGCCAGAGGTGTGGGGAACAGAACAGGCAGATTGACTGAAGTACACTGCTGAGGGGAGCAGCGGGAGAGTTAGGACAGGTTTGCTTCGCCATGTGGATTGCTCCCTGGCCGGCCGGGTATCGAACTAGTGCTGCAGAGGCTGGGGATTGCTTCATAGTGCGGTGCTTAACCCCTTGCACCATCAGGGAGGCCCAAATGATGAACATTTAATGAAGTTTTTTTTTTTAAAGATTTATTTATTTTATTTATAAAAGCACTAGGTACAGTCAGAAGCACAGGAGGGTGAGGGAATTCACCAGAGCCAGAGCGGGGAACAGAACAGGCAGACTGACAAAATACACTGCTAAGGGGAGCAGCGGGTGCAGGAGGAGAGGTCTGCATGCCATGTGGGACCCTCACCAGTGGCCGGGGATCGAACCGGTGCCGCAGAGGCTGCAGGCAGCTTCACAGCCCAGCATTCAACCACTGTGCCACCAGGGGAGGCCCTTAATGATAGTTTTTTAACCCATGGATTTGGATAAAGTGGGAAAACACACTACAATGAAATATGTGTGATAACATGAATAGCTATGGTTTTGAATTTTGGAAAATAACCCCTTAGAAGTTTCTAGAAGTAATTGCCCTAAATATATGGGAGATGGAGTTGGAGGATTCATTGCATTTATAAATATTTTGGAACATTTCTCCTCCCCTAACCCCTTCTCTTCCTTTCTCACTCTTCTTCATTTTGTTATTGGCTTTATTGCTATTATTTGTACTTCCCTTATCCATTTGTGGTAGGTGTGGAAATGTGACAAAGTAATCTTAAAGGCAAAGTATTTTGCTCAAATTGGAAGAATTTCTTTAGTTCCCTGATTTGAAATACAGAATAATTAATTGTTAACATTTATAGATCACCTGTGCCTAGTAAGTAACTTCTGAGTGAACTTTGTACTGTACATATTTTTCTTCCTTTAGCAAATTAGGGGGAAATATGACAAAATGTTGCCTTTTTGGTACATATTTGTATATCTTATCCATAGGTATCTTTAAGCTAATCACCTAAAAAAAATTCTCAAATGATATTATCCTAAAAATTGTTTTTCTATAGTCTTAAATACCCACAATTCACCTCAGAGACATACAATAAAGTACATTATATAACTTGATATTTTTAAAAGATATATTTATTTATTTATATAAGCACTGGGTACAGTCAGAAGCACGGGAGGGTGAGAGAATTCACCAGAGCAGGGAGCAGAATAGGCAGAGTGACAAAGTACACAACTGAGGGGAGCAGCGGGCGCGGCCAGAGAGGTCTCTGCGCCATGTGGGACCCTCACCAGGTGGCCGGGGAGCGAACCGGTGCTGCAGAGGATCGAACCAGCGCTGCAGAGGCTTCAGCAGCTTTGCAGCCCAGCGCTCAACCACTGCACCACTGGGAAGGCCCCTTTATATGTTTGAAAGTCTGATTTATATGTTTAAAAGCCTGATATCAATGAATGAAACTTATCTTGTGAATCATATTGATATTTCTTTTAAATGTAATCAAAAATTAGTAGTTAAAATTTAATACAAACAAAAAAAAAACCGCATTGATGACAGCTAGTTATATTTGTGAATATAAATCCAGGTGAGAGGCTTGAGAATACAACATTCTCTAAGGATGATAAAAAATAAATTGGAATAAAAGCAAAGAGTGACATGGTAAAATAGAACTTTTTATAGCTTTACCTCTACAGACTTACCAAAATTTTTTTTTTAAAGATTTTATTGATTTTATACAAGAACTGGGGTACTGGTCAGAAGCACAGGAGGGTGAGAGAATTCACCAGAGCCAGAGCAGGAAGAGGAACAGGCAGGAGGACCAAAGACACTGCTGAGGGGAGCAGCGGGGGAGGCAGGAGAGGTCTGCTGCGCCAAGTGGGGTTCTCTCTGGCCAGCATGGAATCGAACCGGCGCTGCAGAGGCTGTGGACAGTTTTGCAGCACGGTACTCAACCACTGCGCCACCGGGGAGGCCTCCCCCCCCAATTTTTTTTTTTTTTCCAAAAAAATTTTTTTAAGGAACAGAAGTACACACCATCTCGTCATCCTCTTTAAAATGCATTTCATTTAGATGCTCACAATTGCTTTACCTGGATGGTGAACTGATCAATTCCTAGATGGTGATAGTTAATTAAGCCCTTTCACTAGCAATGGTTTAATAAGACCAGTCTAACTTCTAAATGTCTAATGTAAATCAATTACATTAGCAGCATAATGAAATATTTTCAAAATTTTTTTAAGCTTTTCTTATTCATGCCAAAATGTTAAAAATACAGATGATTTTGTCTTCGGTAATTTTCTAGTTGTAGGAGAAATCTTGTTTCACTCTACAGGAATGTTCTTTCTGAACACAATATTTCCATCTGGTGAGAAGAGATTTTAACAGTCATTGGTTGTATATGCAAACATAAAAAAAGTCAGCTTGCAATAAGATAAAATAACAATAACACCATTTCTTAAAGATCATACTAAAATTTCCTGCTTTAAATTCTAGGAAAAAACACAACAGGTAGCTTTCCTGTCTACCTGTGACTGTGCAGATGCCTCTCTCTCTTTCTTTCTACTTTTCCTATGAAACCTCTACTTTTAAAACGAAAAAAAAAAAAAAAAAAATCAACAAACGGGCCTCCCCTGGTGGCGCAGGAGGTTGAGTGCAGTGCAGTGAAGCTGTCTGCAGCCTCTGCAGCGCCGGTATGATCCCAGCCAGCCAGGGAGGGTCCCATATGGCGTGGCAGACCTCTCCTGTCTTGCCTTCTGCTCTCCTCAGCAGTGTATTTCTTCAGTCTGCCTGTTCTGTTCCCTGCTCTATCTCTGGTGAAGCCTCTCACCCTCCCGCGCATCTGGTCTGTACCCTGTTCTTGTATGAATAAATAAATCTTTAAAAAAAATCAACAAACAAAAAGCACCTGGAACAAAGTTGTTGCAATTATTATTTTGTTGGTGGAAGTGTTTCAGGATTTATTTCAACCCTCCAATATCTGCTAAAATCTAAGGCATTTTATTGCCTCTTAATATTTCTCAGTAAACAAAAAAGAAAGCAAAAATGACATAATGATAAATTCATCATCAGTTTTAATCTCAAAAAGAAGAGAGTGAGCCAGAAGACTAGAAATAAGAGATTTAGAGATTTCTGAAATATTTTATGTACGATTATCTAAGTTCTAGCTTTCTTATTACTAGACCTAAGGAACACTTGGCTCTACTTTGGCATACCACCATAGTCTACTGACCTTCTTTCCTGCTTTGCTCTTGCAATTTCTCCCATTATCAACCCCCAACACCCAGTAGCCTCAGTTCTAGGGTTTGTCATTGTGTTGGCTTTATCTTATTTTTTAGTGGTTTTTTAAAATGGTTTAAAAACCCTAAAAGCTACCAGTCAATTGGATATTAGTTTACCTCAGTTATGTAGCCAGCAATATTACCAATTATTATCATCTTTCTCATCCTCTCTGTGCCTGTTTATAGCTCAAAGGCTGAGTCATACTGTAAAAAGAGAGCAATTTTTGTTCTTGGAAAAATAGCTTTCTGATCTTTTCATGATACTAATTTATAAAAGGCTTTTATCGGGCTAGCAGCTCAATTTTATTTTTATTCCATTAAGGTTCTGGAAGAATTTGATGATGTTATGTTCACAGAATAATAAAAAAATAACATAAAAATTTAAAATTGTTCTTAACAGAATGAAATTATGGCTCATTTTACAGAGCAGCAGTCTTCCTCATGGGAAGATAGATATAAATTTGTTATAAATTAAATTATAAAGTGTATATTTAAAATAAGTGAGGGCCTCCCTGGTGGCGCAGCAGGTTGAGTGCAGCGCTGTGAAGCTGTCTGCAGCCTTGCAACGCGGGTTCGATTCCTGGCCAGCCAGAGAGATTGCCACATGGCACAGCAGACCTCTCCTGTCTTGCCCACTGTTCCCCTCAGCATTACTTTGGTCCTCTGCCTGTTCTGCTCCCCACTCTGTCTCTGGTGAATCCTCTCACCCTCCATGCTTCTGGCCTTTAACCCAGCTCTTGTATAAAAATCTTAAAAAAAAAGTAATAAAATAAAATAAGTGAAAGTATCACTGTCAAATTTTAAAAGAAAGTGTTTATCAAGAGAAGTCATGAGTTCTAAAATACTATTACAGTTTTTCCCAGCCTCCTATTTATCTTTAACAAATAAAATGTATATGATTATCGCTTACTTTCTGTAGCCACTTTCTGCCTATTTCTCCTTGTAGAGCAATATTAGCTGATGTTTTAAAATTAATACTTAATGATATCAATATTCAATCAAGTCAGGTTGACTTTTTTTTATTTTTATTTTTTTTTATAGAGGCATGTTTTTTTTTAATTTTATTTATTTATTTGTTTGTTTGTTTTTTGTTTATACAAGCACTGGGTACAGTCAGAAGCGCGGGAGGGTGAGAGAATTCACCAGAGCCAGAGCGGGGAGCAGAGCAGGCAGAAGGACCGAAGTACACTGCTGAGGGGAGCAGCGGGCGGCAGGAGAGGTCTGCGCGCCATGTGGGACCCTCCTCTGGTGGCCGGGGAGCAGCCGGGGATCGAACCGGCGCCGCAGAGGCCGCGGGCAGCTTCGCAACCCAGCGCTCAACCGCTGCGCCACCGGGGAGGCCCAAGTCAGGTTGACTTTTGAAGGCCATAAAATATAATGGTTAGGATTATTGTCTCTGAGATTGAATCCTGTTTTACTTAATAACTATATGATAATCAACAATAAATTTAGGCAAAGCACATTTCTACATGTATCATTTTCCTTATGTGAAAAATGAGAATTTTACATGTTATGAGTAATTATAATTAGTAGAATAGTGGCTGTAATAATACATGTTCAATATATTATAGTGATTATTTATATCAGACAGGAATATTGATGTTAATTCTGAGTTCAAGATTATTATTTTAATGAACTTTGCTTAGATTTAATAAACATCTTGCATAAAAGCAAAGACTTGGTAAATAATTTTCATAAAGTTTTTGAAACAAATTATCATCATTTATATTTAATAGTTCAACAACTTGATTTTAACCATAGTACAATATATAATAAAACAATAGTTTTCAATATTTAAAAAAGTACATGTTATCACAGATTGTTTTCTCTTTCACGTTAATGGTACTGTTTAGAAAATTGTTTCAAATATTTCCTTCAAATTAGTGCCAATTTTCAGTAAAACTAAAACTATTACATACATTTCAACAGACAATTCTTTTATATACCAAATAGTGCCCATATATTGACATTTATTTATTTATTTATTTATTTATTTATTTATTTACACAAGCACTGGATACAGTCAGAAGTGCGGGAGGGTGAGAGAATTCACCAGAGCCAGAGTGGGGAGCAGAATAGGCAGAACGATAACCGGCAGCCGGGGATCAAACCGGTGCTGCAGAGGCTGTGGGCAGCTTCGCAACCCAGCGCCCAACCGCTGCACCACCAGGGGAGGCCCCATGTATTGACAATTTTTAAAGAAAATCTTTTGGGCATTTCTTTAAAAAATACAATGTTAAAATTGAAGTGATTAAAATCTATAAATGAGAAAAAAATATGTAAACTTTCAAATTGAGGTATGACCATTAATGATTTAAGGAAAAGTGTAGATTGGCAAATATCCTTCAGGCTATCATTTAAAACCATACAATTCATTTTATTAAATAAATTGCCACTTCTTTGAAGTTTAAATTTTGTCACATTAGAAAAAGAAACATTAAATACTTTTAAAGTATTTCAGATCATTTTGCATTTTTATTGTAAAGCAAATGCACAAATTTCTATTTTGAAATTTTAGCAAAGGGTTGAGATTATTTTTTTCCGATTTACTGTTTGGGGGAAATAATAGTAAAAGTCTTTTCAGGTATATCAAAGAGTACTTTTTCTTCAAGGTTATTAGACATTTTCATCATGGGGTTTCTAGCTCACTGATATCTAAATTACCAGAAAAATATGTGTAAAATCACTGTAGGACTTTGAAAGCAAAGAGATAAGGTACAAACCCATTTTAAATCTTCAGTTGGCCTGAGGGTCTAAAAAATATTAACCAGCAATGTTTATTACTTTGTAATATGAGAGTGGTCTTATCTAGAAAGTATTTCTGCCATGTAAATGATATGTGCCCCCCAAGTACTATAACTGTATACAAACAAGGTAAGCTTAATTTTTTAAATAACTTTAAATTTCCCAAACTCTAACTACTATATGATTTTTAAATACAAATGTCTTTCTCCATATGTGTCAAAGTTAATGTGACTTTAGTTTTGAAAAACACTGCTTTAGATTTTGGAAGACATGGTAGGATTCATCTCCAGCATATATGATATTTTTATTGTCTTTTCCTTGTTTTAGGAAATTTTTATTTTATTTTTTTTTTTTATAAATTTTATTGTTATATTCCCCATACAATTGCAGCCCCCCATTCTGACCCCAATCCCTCCCCTCCCGCCCCCGCCCCCCTAAAAGTGTCTCTGGTTCATAGTTTTTTGTTGATTTTGATTTTCACTTTCTTATAGTTATTCATTTTCCTGGTCCCTTATTTAAGTTTTCTAGATTCCTGCTATGAGTGAGACCATCCGGTATTTTTCTTTTTCTTGTTTTAGGAAATTTTTAAAGTGAGCTGTAGTCCTGCTTTAAGGAGGATAACTGGTTTCTTGAAGATGAAACATTCCTTCTCACAGACCAAGCTAATTATGGTTAGCAAGATCATATTAACTGTACAAGATCAAAGAGGGAAATTAGATTTTGGGGTATGGGGGAGGATGTCTGTGGAAGAATATAGGGACAACACTTCTAAATTGAACAAGATAATATAAGAGGAAATTTCAAAACAAAATATGACTTAAGGTTGGGTAGATAAAGGTTTGGAAAAGCATCAAGCCATGGCATTACCATGGTAAAGATTTTTAAAAAATAATTAAAATCAGTACTTTTTTTTCCCCTCAAACTACATATTTTGGTAAGGAGGTGAATTGGGAGAATTGTGTCAAGAAGTTATAATGATAACTTCTTAGTGTTAAGCTATTCGGTCTATCCTTGTTGATATTTTAAAAGGTAAAGAAATTGTATGAACAAGCATATTAGAAGATTTGGAAAATTTGTAATAACATGATTTTGAAGATTTTTCCATTCATATTTTTTAAAAAAAACTTATTTGTTCTATTTCTTTGAAGAATGTCATTGAAATTTATCAGAATAGTGTTGATCTGTAAATTGCTTTCCATAGGATAGCCATTTTGATAATATTTATTCTTTCAATCTATGAGCAAGGGATATCTTTCCATTTCTTCTGTACAACAAAAGAGATACTAAACAAAACAAAGAGACACCCTACTAATGGGAGGAAATTTTTGCACACAATACAACTGATAAGGGACTGCTCAAAAAATTCTACAAAGAGATCACATGAATCAACTAAAACAAAGTAAACAATTCAGTCAAAAAATGGGCAGAAGAGCTAAAATTACACTTCTCCAAAGAGGAAATGCCAATGGCCAACAGATATATGAAAAAATGGTCAACATCACTTGTAATCAGAAAAATGCAAACCAAAATCACATGAGATACCACCTTACACCCATTAGAATGATACACATTAAAAAAAAAAAGCAGGAAATAACAAATGTTGGCAAGGATGTAGAGAAAAAAGGAATTCTCCTATATTGCTGGTGAGAATGCAAACTGGTTCAACCACTATGGAAAGCTGGGTGGAGTTTCCTCAGACTACTAAAAATGGAGCTTTCATATGACCCAGGAATTCCTCTCTTAATAATCTGTTCAAAGGACAAAAAAAAAATAATAATTTAAAAAAGATACCTGCACCTCTATATTTATTGCAGCACTATTTACTATAAGTAATCATGGAAACAAACCAAATGCCCAAAAATAGACAACTGGATCAAGAAGATGCGGTATATATACACAGTGGAATACTATTCAGCAATCAAAAATAATAAACTCATGCCATTTACAGCAACATGGATGGAGCTAGAAGGGATTATTCTCAGGGAAATAAGCCAGAAGGAAAAAGAAAAATATTGGATAGTTTCATTTATAGAAGTTATATAGGGGAGCCAAATAAGGGATCAGGGACAAAAAATAAATTTATTTAAAAAAAACAACAAAATTAGTAGGCGATCATAAATCAAAGACATTCTTCTAGGGAGGGGGAGGAAAAGGGATCAAAACAGGAGAGAGAATAGCACAAGGGACTGTGATGATGGTTCATGGGCAAATTGGTTGTGGGAATTTTATGGGGAACACACCTAAATGGAGCAATCGTGTAAGCATACATTGTACAAAAATGAACAATAATGTAAAATATAAAAAAAAAAAATATTAATTAAAATGGTATATTGTGGCTGTTTATCCTTTATCAGCTATAGAACTTGATAGTGCTATGAAATTTGAAAGGAGGCTCCAACTTAAGGGAGACAGCACTTTGGAGGATGGATGAAAGTAACTGCAGATGGTTGGATAAGCAGAGAGTAGGCTGTCCACATGACAAAGATGAACTGAGCTAACGTAATGGTCACATGGTTTGGAAAGAGACCAGATTTAACATTTCCAAGTGATCTTGATAGGATTTAATGACTACCAAAACAGAGATAAGGAACAGTCAAGAAAAAAAGATAGTTAATTTTGTTATTAATTATTAAGAAAATAAGAGGTGAAATAGGGAAGAGATATTTGGACAGGAGGTTTTTAAAGTTGTTCTGAATAAGATAGCTAGTGGGCAATAGAATATATCTGCTTAGGATAGCTTTAAAAAAAAGTCTATTTTAGAATAAGAGTGAGAGAGTAGAGAAACAGCAAATATAAGTATCAGTTCAAGATTAGTAGTAAAGGAAGATAAAAAGATGTTTTTATTTTGACTTGATTTGATTTGGGTGTTGTGGAAAGTAGAATGCTAAAATGGATCCCAGTTAGCATCACCCTTATATAATCTCCTATTTAAATGTGATGAGAACCTGTCAATACAATATGTCACTCTTGAGATTATGGTATTTTATAATGCGAAAGGGAGATTATCCTGGATGTGTCCGACATAATCAGGTAAGCCTTTTGAAAGCAGAGTTTCTCAGGTGGTCTCAGAAGAGGAAGTCATAGGGATGTGTTCTGAATGGCATGGCAGAAGCCACAAATCCATTTGGTGAACTACTAATGGCAAAGTACCTGCACAAAACTGGAAGCAGCCTATAGGAACAACCCCCAACTGTCAGTTGGTGAGAAAGCAGGGACTTGAAACCTGCAATTTCAAAAAACAAAATGTCGCAGATGATGTGAATAGCTGAGAAGAGAACCCAGACCTCAGATGTGATAGCAGTCCAGTTCTGTGTGACCCAAAGAGGTTTCTCACCCACCCCAACTCTAAGATAACAAGATAACCCCAACTCTAAGATAAACTTTATCTAAGATAAAGTTTTTTTTAAGATTTATTTATTTATGCATACAAGAACTGGGGTACAGGCCAGAGGTGCAGGGGTGAGAGGATTCACCAGAGACAGAGTCAGGAACAGAACAGGCAGATTGACTGAAATACACTGCTGAGGGGAGCAGTGGGAGAGACAGGAGAGGTCTGCTGCGCCATGTAGGTTGCTCCCTGGCTGGGGATCGAACTCATGCTGCAGTGGCTGCAGATAGCTTCATAGATTGTGTCTTAATCCTTTTGTGCCACAAGAGAGGCCCAAATTTACAAAGTTTTTAAGCTGCTGAGTTGGTGGTAATTTTTATACAGCAATAGAAAACTGACGCAGTTATTTTATGTTTGTTTTATTTTTAATCTATATCAGGAAAAAGAAAATGGTTTAAAATGTTAAGAAAACCTAATGGGCATTGTAATGCAATAGTCCTGGACATGGTCAACATGTGAGGAAATGAAGGCTAGAGAAGTTTTGTGTTTTGTGTGTGTGCTACTGGAAACTGTCAGGTGGGAAGTCACAAATAATTGCGGTGTCACTGGTTTTCTTGACCAAGTATGAGAAGGATGAAGAATTCATAGCAGATAAATGACCTTTGGTTTCAAGAGTCTAACTCTACAGTCAGCCAGTTTCCCTTTTAGAGAAAATCTTGTGAAAAGGCCAGCTTTCTCTATCCTAAAAGAAGATTGAGCAATTGATGGATCTGACTCCTAAATTTCGACTACCTGGTGACAGATCATGTTGGTGACTTATTTCAAAACTAAGGTGTATGTAGGATTTAACCTTATAGGCATATTCTGTGTCCCATTTCTTCCGTAAAACATTGAAGCAAAGATCACCAAGAGAAAAACAAATAAACAAAAAGAACAAAGAATATTATCTTTACGGCACTGAATAAATGTTCTCCCTGTATGTTAAAATTTGCCACTAAGGCTGAATTTGATAAAAGTCTAATCTTAACTCTCAATTTTTTCTTTAAATATTAAAACTTATTAAATATATGTAATAGTTAATAATTATTATACTTTCTCATAGGTTTTTTTCTTTGTTAGTATGAGATGGTGCTTTTTGCCACTACTGATTTTCTCCTTACATTCTATTTTATCTAATAAATATCATCATATTACCATTTTAAAGAGTTACTTGTATATATCCCCATCTATTTTTCTTGTATTACTCTATGAGATATTCTCTCCCATATTTTATGTCTCTTAGAAACATATTAGCTTTAAATTTTTTAACAAGTGTCTCTCAGTCCTCTCTAATAATAAACCCAATCCTTATTTTCTCTGCATATTTCTGTGTACTTGAGTGGAATTTTATTTCTTCTATTCTAGCAATCTTAAGTATTAATATAATTTAATAATCATATTTTACCATAAAAGTACAACTGATTAACACAAAATATTCTTAAATTGAAAGATTCATTTATTTACTCTAAAATATTTTTGAGTTCCCACGTATGTTATCTATAACCAATCTTCTAAGTATTTAGAATACAACAAATAAGACCAGAAAATTCCCTTCCTTGATGAATTTTCTTTTTTTTTTAAAGATTTATTTATTTATTTAAACAAGAACCAGGGTACAGGCCAGATGCACAGGAGGATGAGAGGATTTATCAGAGACAGAGCGGGGAACAGAACAGGCAGACTGATGAAATACACTGCTGAGAGGAGCAGCGGGCGAGACAGGAGAGGTCTGCCGCACCATGAGGGACCCTCACCAGCCTGCTGGGATTGAACCAGTGCTGCAGAGGCTGTGGACAGCTTCACAGTGCAGCACTCAAACTTCTGCACCACCAGGGGAGGCCTCCTGATGAATTCTCTATCTTAATTTATAGCCATATCTGTGTGAGACCCTGTTCTAAGTGTTTTATATATACCACATATTTTATTCGTCACAATAAGCCTACTACACTACTACACAATAAGCCCATTTACAGTGTAGAAAACATTAACATAGTGAGTAAAGTTACTAGTTAAATTCCAACAATTGTGCAATCTGACTACTAAAACTGACCGTTAATTATTGCATTCAGTAGTTCTTAAAGTTGAATGATTTTAAAATCAGCGTTCAAAACAATTAATTGGTTTGTTATATTGTTTGAAACAACTAAGTTTCAATCCAAACTTTTTAAAAATTGAACTCTATATTAAGATCATATGTATAACTTAATAGTTAAAATAAAATATCACATTTTATTTTTATACAAAAATAAATAATCTCATTTTTATCAGATACAGTATTTGATGGGCCCAAAAAATTCTTAAGAAAGCAAAACACCATCATCCTTTGTTATAAACAGGTTTTAAAAGATATGAAAAGAACTTGTCAGAATTCTATCTTATGACTCATTGGCACTCATTAAATATATTTGAATAAGTATCTGTAGCATTTGGAATGCAAAGCCTGATATTTTGAGATTAGGACCAAAGTGCATTGCTGTGCTTACAGTTATATAATACGTTTCTCAGGTTTCCTATGTTATGTTCTTCCATACTGATAGCAGATATGGATAATTTTAGTGCTTCTCTTTCATTAGAGACAGAAGATAGAAGACTTTTCTGGGTTTTTTTTTTTGTGGTTTCTTCACCATGGGTCTGTGAAACACTGGTTAGACATACAGATTTACAGATTGTTTCATGAATTGTTCTATAATTTAACAGTACACATGAAGACACAATGCATTACAAGAAATTATAAAGAAAAAAGTACAAATAAAAATTCAGCAAAAACTTAATAGAAGGGAAGGGGCCATTTTTTGTTGTTTCTGCTTTGTAATAGGCACATCTTTAATTAAGTGCTCATTAAGTAAAACATCATAAAACTATTAGTACATTTCATAAAAAATTAAGGACAAAAGTTGGCCTCCCTGGTGGCACGAAGGGTAAGTACAACACTGTGAAGCTGTCCACAGCCTCTGCAGCATGAGCTTAATCCCCAGCTGGCTAGGGAGCTACCCACATAGCACAGTAGACCTCTCCGGGCTCGCCCACTGCTCCCTTTAGCAGTGTATTTCAGTCAATCTGCCTGTTCTGTTCCCCACTCTTCTCTGATGAAACTTCTCACCCCCCGCACCTTTGGCCTGTACGCCAGTTCTTATACACATAAATAAATCTTTAAAAAGTCTTGAAAGTTCCTCGATTTATTTTTGATAATATGTATTTCAAGTTGATATTCTAATTCAAGCCTTTGAAAGGAATCATTGAATATATCTTTTGGTAATATTCTTTTCCAGAATATTTTCTGAATTAATATGACCAGAAGAAATATATTGCTCTTAAAATATAAAATTATTATTAAAGTTCAACCATCCAGGGTCCTCTCTTGTAGCACAGGTGTTAAAGACACACAGCACTATCAAGCTACTGCCAGTCACTGCAGCACGAGTTCACTCCCCGGCCACCAGAGAGCTGACCCACCTGGCTCAGCAGACCTCTCCTGTATCGTCCACTGCTCCCCTCAACAGTGTATTTCAGTATATCTGCCCGTAGTGCTCCATATTCTGTCTCTGGTGAATCCTTTCACCCCGCCCCCATACCTCTGACCTACACCCCAGCTCTTGTATGCATAAATAAATAAATCCTGGGCCTCCCTGATGGCACAAGGGGTTAAGACACAACCCGTGAAGTTATCCACAGCCTCTGCAGCAGGAGTCCTATCCCAGGATAGGGAGCTACCCACATGGCTCAGCAGACCTCTCCTGACTCGCCCGCTACTCCCCTCAGCAGTATATTTCAGTTGATCCGCCTGTTCTGTTCCCCACTCTGTCTCTGATGAATCCTCTCACCCCTACACATCTGGCCTGTGCCCCAGTTCTTGCATACATAAAATAAATCTTTAAAATAATAAACATTTCAAAAAATAAAAAATAAAGTTCAACCATCCAGCAAAGCAAATATGAATCAAGTTCATATTATCTCTCTCTTTTTTAATCATCTTACCCTCTACTTGCATTATTTCAAATTAATTACTTAGCAAAGGATAAGAACATCAAATGGTACTAAGAAGAACAGGACATGACAAACTCAGGAAGGAGAGAATCAGCAACATTATAAATTTATATATATAGCAAAAATTTATATATATATATGTATATATATAGTGCAGCCATTTTAAGAGTTCATAATGGAGTCAGCTACAGAAGAATAAGTATAAGAGGACTAGATCTTTTACAAGCTGGATTTAAAATGGCATAATTCAGCAGAATGAGTATGGACCTCTTATTGGAGAAATAAGAGAAAATGCAGAACTACAAAAGGACACCCTCTGAGAAAGTTCTCACACATTTGGGCATGTTATCTGGTTAGAATAGGCCAAAATTTGACACTTTTATTTCCAACCTTTGACCCTGAACATCTGGAAACCCAATTTGAGTCAAACAGAAGGAAGTTTTCTTTACTTTAAAAATGTATGTAGTGGAGGAATGTGGAATTTAAGTACTTAGCATCCAAATTGCTAGCAAACACTGCTGATATTTATGTACTTGTGGGGAGCTCTAAAGTATGGAACTTTGGTCAGGAAATAGATGTTCCAGAACTTTGGCAATAGTGCACATTGTTATTTCTGGTGATGGATTTAGACAACAGCTGAGTTGAGCAAAATAACCCAGTCCTTTGATGTTCTTTGATGTCCTAATTTAATAGAAATACTCCAGTTTCAGAATTTTAAATATGCTGAGGCATTCTATATCCACACACATGCATGCCACATAATAATATAGGTAATTTTTATTTTAAAGGCATTTTCACCTGTAATGAAAATCTACAATTTTAATTAGTATATTTTAAAATATAAGAAACAATGTTATCTGTCATAGTAACTTCAATTTATTTGGTCTATATTAAAATAAATTATATCACAAAATATGTGACAAATATTAATTTTTATCTTATATAAAATAACTATGTGTTCATACTTTTGTTGACTTTCTCTGTTATAGTCAATTCTGAATCATAAGATAAGCATTTATCCACTTATATATAACATGGTTAATGAAAAGTAACACACTTCAGGGTCATAGAGACTAGGGTTAGTTATTCAGACACTTTCTGGCTGTGTGTCTCAGAAAAGTTACATAACTTTTTAGAGTCCAGTTTTCCCATCTACAATTGGCATTTTGTTATGAATATATGGTAGTGTTACTGTGAAAAGGAACAGTGATCTATGTAGAACACAGCTATGCCCTCATCATAGCTATCATTATCAACTTTATTATTAAACCGTTGGAAAATCCATCTAGAACTAGATAAGTTCCAGAATTATTAATTGCCCAGGCAAATCTAAGTATTTACTGTTAGCTTAATAATTCTTACAGCCCCAGGAGTCATGGCAGCACTGTGAAAGAAAAACTATCTTTTCTTTGTATGTAGAAACCACACACAGGGATAATTGGATGTTGGTCAGTTAAAAAAAAAAAAACTGGAAAAATTTTATGGCATTTGATTAAATTATATTGCAGAAAACATATCTGCTCTATTATGAATATTAAGTATCATGTAGTAAATGTTAATCATTAGTAATGGCTCTATTTACAACTCACACTGCTATTCTTCCAGCACCCTAGAAAAGACATTATCTTACCATGCAGTTTGCCAAAATGAATTGACTTGGAGATAATGTGATTTCTATTTGCAGTCTCTTTACTGTCTTTAATTGAACTGACTCAGTTTTTTTTTTGTTGTTGTTGTTTTTTAGTTTCATTTTATTGTTTTGCCAAAATTTCTTTGCAAGACTTGATTCATGCCAGAAATTTGTACTTAAGTATGTGGCAAGAATACAAAATATTTACACATTCCCAAAATTTTATGTTTTGTAAAGAATGACTGTCTGTACTTGAGTATTTTATCTTACTGATTTAAGCAGGAATTAATATATGTTCTTAACAAGTTTTGTCTAAATTTGCAAGGTTGAGGCTATTTTGCTACTATCCATAATTACTATTTTTATTTGAAGGATATTTTGATATATAATTTGATATATACCTTACTACAATCTGTATTTTCTGGCATCTACACAGGAAAAAAAAAAACAGTTTACAACTACATGAATTACTGAATTTGTAATTACATTATCTTAAAATCATTAAAAGCAAATAACTAACAAGAAAAAAGTAAAGATTACATCAGCATGTAATAAACCTACTATTTTAAGGAAGCAGATGAATACTACCAATTACTAGATATGATCTTGAATCTGAGCTTAGCTATAGGTGGGAGGGCAGGTAATACCATTTAGTTTATTTAAAAAGTACATGCTTTCACTTTCAGCATTTAGAGTTTTTATTGTCACTGTAGTAGTACAAAAGGAATTTTTTTTTTAGTTTTTTCCTTCTTTTTTAGTTTATTTTGAAAACTCATCTTTGTTTTATTTACCATTGCAGTTCATATAACACAGTGCTTTCTGAAAATGCACGTGCAGTTCCCATTATCTTGGGAAACTTGCATGCATCAAGGAAAGAACAACCCCACTGCATAGGATCTTTCATGTGTGGGATTGTGATCGCCTGGTCTACCTTGAGGCTTGCAATGTTCTTTGGGTATTTTATCATCAGGCAAAGTCAATAACATCTTGAACACACAGACATAGACTCTTTTAAGTGACCACCTGTCTGTTCAAATGACCAGAACATCATTTTCTATGTAGACAAATATAAGCATTCTCAATTGCAATGTGTACAAGAATTATACATGATTAAAAGACAGTTGGTGCATTTATGAGTTTAAGGGAATTATGTAGTTTATGGTTCTTTTAGTATTATCCATTGACAGGGGGAAAAAGGAACAGTCTTTTTTTTTTTTTTCCCAAATGTAGTACCCAATTAGATCTTATTATACTCTAAATTTAGAGCCAACTTCTAGCCTATGTGGTTCTATTTCTAATATTCAACAGACTATTCACATTTATCACAGACATGATAGAAACTATTATATTCTACAATGTATATGCTATTTCCAGATCTGTGTGAATTTATAATTATTCCTGACAGGTATATTTAACAACAGCAGCCATATAGTAGGTCCACTTGAAGTAATAAGAAAATCAACAGAAAATTCACACTCAGCAGTGAGAGCCAAAATCATTTCCTAAACAAGAACTCTACCAAAAAAAAAAAAAAAAAGAAAAAGAAGAAGAAGAAGAAGAAAAGAAGGAAAGGAATGGAGAGTGGGAAGAAGGGAGGTGGAGGGAGACAGAAGGAAAAAAAACAAGTGCTTCAACTATATATGTGTATAGCACCAATCTAATTGAGCAACATAATTCAATACTCACATTAGGAAAACTGGCTATTGACATTTTTAACTAATCTAATACTCACAAAATCAGTCAATGTATATGGTAAAGATATCAGGATATTATTGACATTGCATTCTTCAATGCTATCAATAACAGACATAACATGAGACATTATGTCCTTATAATTATTAATTCTTGGTCTGTGCCTTTTTTGTATAGATATATGTGAGTGTGTGTTCTCTTCCTTCTATTCATGCACATTAGTGTGCTTTTGCATATGTATACACATATATACTTCACACAAATATACTTATAAAGTAGCAGGAAGAGACACTAACACAATTATTTTTATTGATTTATTGATTTATTTATTTGTTTGTTTGTTTTTTGTGGGACCCTCGCCGGCGGCGGCGGGGGAACGAACCAGCACTGCAGAGGCTGTGGGCCCCCTCACAGCCCAGCGCTCAACCGCTGCGCCACCAGGGAAGGCCCTAACACAATTATTTTAAATATTAACATTCATTAGGCACATTCTTTGTACCAGATGACCTGGTAGGTATTGATAATACAAAAGTGAACCAAAGAAATACTATCTGTCCATATAAATTTTAAAATCTAGTAGGGGATATGTTAAAACAAAGAGGAAATCAATAACAGTGGGAGAAAGTGTTGTGATTAGTGTTAGGGAGCACAGTGGAGATATAGTTAATACAATACTGAGTATTAAAAAGGGAAATTTAGGGCCTCCTTTGGGGGCGCAGGAGGTGGAGCGCTGCGCTGTGAGGCTGTCTGCAGCCTCTGTAGCACCGGTGCTATCCGGCCAGCCAGCGAGGCTCCCACATGGCTCAGCAGACCTCTCCTGTCTCTCCTGCTGCTCCCCTCAGCAGTGTATTTAGTCAGTCTGCCTTTTCTGTTGCCTACTCTGTCTCTGGTGAATCCTGCCACCCTCCCGCACATCTGGCCTGTGCCCCGGTTCTTGTATAAATAGATATTTAAAAAATAAATAAATGAAAAGGGAAATTTAGTAAGAGAAGTAAATAAGCCAATGTTAGGCAGGTAAAGAGGAAGGAAATAATGCTAAGACCAATTTCATTGGTAGAGATGAGCTCAGTTATCCAGTTCCCCCCTTTTCTTATTAAAGATTCTGAATTATCAGGATTTTTTTAATTTACTTTTTATATGAGAATCCAGTCTTTTTGTGTTGAACTGTGACATTTTTAAAAAATGAAAGTTAGTGTATAAGCATCTAAAAGTTGGCACAATGCTTTCTTTCTGTCATTTGTAATCCACAGAACATTGCCAATAATACAGGCCAGTGGAAAGGAACAAAAGAAATGATTATGCAGACATAATTTATCTTTCATTTTGGAGTAGAGCCAGAGATAAATACAGTCATCTATAAAATCCACATTGTCAAAATCCCCTGTCTCAATGTCATGACTAGATGCAACAAAGAAAGAGAAATAGGACCAGTTTTTCCCAAACTATGCTTTGTGTGGTAGCAATATGAGTTCTGGAAGGCCAAACAAAGCCACAAGGGAACCTGATGCTAGTAATGTTTTCCACGTAGGTGGGTTAAAAAAATTACATAGATTTAGGTAGTTATTTTTAGGTAGAAATTGTCCAAATGTGTGTAACCTTAGAGAAAAATTTACAATTGCATGAAAAATGTATGAAGGGATTCAAATTGCCCATCTATATACAGGTTAACATTTCAATAGCAATCTCAACTTATGCCATTTTGTAAATGAGTGCTGATTCAAATTGTGTATTCATGATATATACTTTATATAAAACATCAAATTAAATCTAGTAAGAGCCCATGAAACAATCAGTTTTTCTGCAAGACAACTTTTTGCTTTTTGCTTTATGCAAGCAAGCATTAGAGTTCACGAGACTTTGGTGTTTAAGAAACACGATAATTTTAAAAGTTTCATGGTTGAATAAATTCAGGAGATGCTGTTATGAGTAATTTTAATGAGAATAATTTACTGATAATTACAGTGAGTGAATGTCTTAGAATGGGAATCAGGGGCCTCCCTGGTGGGGCAAAGTGTTGAGCACAGCACTATGAAGCTGTCCACAGCCTCTGCAGCACAAGTTCGATCACTGCTGGCCAGGGAGCAACCCACATGGCTCAGCAGACCTCTCCTGACTCGCCTGCTGCTCCCCTCAGCAGCGTATTTCAGTCAGTCTGCCTGTTCTGTTCCCCACTCTGTCTCTGGTGAATCCTCTCACTGCCCTGCACCTCTGGCCTGTACCCCAGTTCTTATTTGCATAAATAAATAAATATTAAAAAAAAAGAATAGGAATCAGAAGCCTGATAGCTCATATTAAAGAAACAACATCATTAAATATTTCTATTTTTGTTAGAAGTGAGACTATATATCTCTTTATTTCACTTTTCTTCCATGTGAAACAACACTTAAATAAGTAATGTGAGAGGTAATTAGCTTTTTGTAGATAAGTATTTGAAAAGTTTGTTTTTGTCATGCTTAAAGTGTACACATTTTGAAAATAGAGTTCCCATTTGGCACTTTACAAAATGCTGATCTTTCCACGTTATAATTAGCAAAGAGGAAAAGAGTATATATTCTATAATATGACTCTATATTAACAGTGTATCAGTCTATATTATGTGATGAAATATACAATATGATACTGTAGGCAGCAGTAACATACTGTTTAACATATTAATGGTGCCATTCTATAATTATTTAATGAATGAATAGGCAAAGAAATGCAGTGCAATGTGATTCACAAGTTTTGTCTAGATTCAGATTCTAATTTACTATCACAGTAACTTAAAAAAGACTTCTTGTTTATGGGTTCCCTCAGAACATTTTTATAAGAAACAAAATATTATTTGTAATATTAGAAAGATGATTTACAGCTGTTACTTCTATATTTATTTAAAAAGATTTATTTAAAAAGATTTATTTATTTATGCATACAAGAATTGGGGTACAGGCCATAGGTGAGGGGGTGAGAGGATTCACCAGAGACAGATAGGGAACAGAACAGGCAATGTACTGAAATGCACTGCTGAGGGAAGCAGTGAGAAAGACAGGAGAGGTCTGCTGTGCCATGCGGTTTAACTCCTTGACAGGATCTAACTCATGCTGCAGTGACTGGCAATAGCTTGGTAGCACTGTGTTTTTAACCCCTGCACCAACAGGGATTATTTAATAGAAATAGTTGTAGCAGTAGCTTAAGTATGGAAAAGTATGAATTTAGTATTTCAACATAAAGAAAGTTATTTTCTGGGTGGCACTTTATTGGGAGGAATTCTAATTACAAGAAGCCATACTTTATACTTGGTAACCCTAAATATAATAAATAAGTTTAAGGACACATTTTTTTTTTCGTAGTAGCTAGAAACAGTTCATATGCAATCTATAGAGAAACTGTAATATGTTCACATAATGAAATATTCAGATATGCATACTTATATATGCAACAATATTAGTGAACCGCAAAAATATTAGGCTGAGCAATAGAAAATACACACAAAAGAATACATGCAGATTAAGCTGCATATGGTAAGCATATTATTTTATTGTTGATGTGACAATCATCACATATTTAGGTGACTAAAACAAGGAATTGGGCAAAAATTTCACTTACCTATGATAATTTTATTAATTAATTTCTTTAGAAGCCATTATAGATCAAAGAATAATGTAAGTTTAAAAAAATTCAAAAATTGATCAGTATATTACTATCTTCCATTTTTTTAAAAGATTTATGTTTTTATACAAGCACTGGGGTACAGGCCAGAGGCACGGGAGGGTGAGAGAATTCACCAGAGACAGAGTAGGGAGCAGAACAGGCAGAAGGACCAAAGTACACTGCTGAGGGGAGCAGCAGGTGAGACAGGAGAGGTTTGCCACACCATGTGGGTATCTCCCTGGCCAGCTAGGAATCGAACCTACGCTGCAGAGGCTGCGGACAGTGTCACTGTGTGGCAGCACTCAACCCACTGAACCACCGGGGAGACCCCATTTTCCATTTTTAAAATAGATTCAACAGCAAAATATATGAAAATTAAGAATTTAAGTAATACTGTATGGTCCTAGTAGAGATGTTGAATATTATGATGTAAGTGAAAATATATAGTAAAAACCACTTGCAATATTTCTGTGATAATGACATTAACATATGTTAAACCCATTATGAAATATAATGACATGTAAAATTCATGGCTTATTTTCATATCTAATAATTTATTGATCATCCCAATTTCTATCTCCTCAGCAGAATGAAATTTCCAAACTTAGGAATATGTAAAACATACAGTTATTCAAACAAGATTATGTAAGTGAGCAGTCATTTCCATAGTATAAAAATACATATTTATTGTAAGAGCATAATTAATGATCTTGATGAACAAATGGGAAAGAACATATTAAAAATACATAAAGATCTGTGAGTTGTTTGCCTTTATTACCTAACTGACCACTGGCACAGCATTCCAATATGTGGGTAATAATGAAGCTCAGTTGTTTGTATTTTGCTAAATTTTAGTTCGATGAAAGTCTCACTATTATAAAAATATTTCTATTTTTGTCATTATGAATTTTTAGGTAGTGCACTGGTCACTTAGCCTGACTTACAATTTTCAAGTATTACAATTGTAGTAAGTTTTTATTTGCATTCTCATCTTGGCTCTTGAAACTTTTGGGAAGAACCTGCAAAAATGTCCTTAAAAATCTCTTGAAGAGTCCTTTTCTTCCTCAATCATGTTGAGAAGGTGGTTTTCCTTCATTCTTGCAGGTTTAGAAAAGCCCAGCAGCCTCCCCAGTAGCACAGCGGTTGAGCGCTGGGTTGCGAAGCTGCCCACAGCCTCTGCAGTGCCAGTTTGATCCCCGGCCACTGGGCAAGGGTCCCACATGTTGCGCAGACCTCTCCTGCTGCCCGCTGCTCCCCTCAGCAGTGTACTTCGTTAGTCTGCCTGCTCTGCTCTCCCCTCTAGCTCTGGTGAATTCTCTCACCCTCCCTCACTTCTAACTGCACCCAGTGCTTGTATAAATAAATAAATAAATCTTTAAAAAAAAAAAGAAAAGAAAAGAAAAGAAAAGCCCAGCAGGGGGCAACAATGAAAGAAGTGACACTTAGCAAACCACATTGGTCTAATCATTCAGGCAGCTTATTTGATAACTTAGGCAGATAACAGAACTCAGGTTAGCTTCACAACTACCAACAGATGGTGAAACATACTGTTGCTGTTTGTTTGTTTGTTTAACACATAATGAAGTTAAGAAATTTAACTACTGCATCCATGTAATCACAGACTCTGGTCCAAAAAATACATAACTCTCAATCTAATTATTATTCTTGAACAGTTTATGTTCTACATATCTCTGAACACCAAGAAAATGAACTTCAATTTGTCTCTCTTCAAATACAGAGTGGTTTAATGTTATGATAAATCATACTGCACTAAAATTAATAACTATCAGGTGCAGTGTATTATAGTAATTTATAATGTACAGTACAATACTTCTAGTGTGATGGATTATCTTCCTAATGATTGCTTTACCATAATATATCAACTAATAAATATTTCTAAGTTCAGAGTAACATGCTTTAGTATTACATTATTTCTATTACAGAGAATTACATCAGAAGTATTTTGTGTTCTTTTTCATATTCTAATTTTTTTCTTAATGCATATAATCTTGCTAGATACTATTATTTTCTAATCTTGCATTTTCAAACAAAAGCACCAATGAATAGAATGCTTTTGGCTAATCTGAATTACACAAATCTTGGGTGACCCTAACATTACTATGGGGGACATATTTTAAATAATTTAACATATTTAAGACATATATTTAACATATTTAATGTCCTGGCTCCTGGTAGTTACACCTTATTCTTCTCCTCTTGAGTGTGAATAGCACTTGCTTCTAACTGGTAGAATATGGCACAGATGATAGGATGTCCCTGCTTACATATATGACCAAAAGCATGGGGTGTCATTCTTGTGATTACCTTACAGTATATTTTGCTCATTGGAACTGGCAAACTCTAGAGGCACCATCTTCCTTGCTGACTTTGAAAATGCAAGTTTTCAAGAATACTATGACTGCAAGGAAATTAATTCTGTCAAAAACCTGAGGAAACTTGGAAGCAAATTATCTCACTGTTCTAATATGACTGCGGTCCAACCTTCACCTTGATTCCAACCTCAGAGTACCCTGAAGAAGATAACCCAGCTTAGCCATACATCAATTGTGAGACAACAAATGTATCATTTTAAATCACTACAGTTAGGCTTATTTCTTAAGAAGCATTAGAAAAAGCACGTTTACACTAAATAGACTTCATTCTAAACTTCTGATCTAAAGTTTTATATATATATATATATATATATATATATGGTATTCTCTTAGAGGGTATTTCAGAATGCATTTATTGTTATTGAAGAGCCATTATTTTACATCCTTGCTAGTGTATTGACAGTATAGGATTTCCCCCCTCAGGTGTAGTCACCCTAGAACTCCCTTCATCAAAGCACACATAGTCTTCCACTATTGTCCATTATGTTCTCTCTGCCACCCCAATTTTCAACCCTGACCCTCGCTCTTCCCCTCCCACTCTGAAAGCTGAAGATATAGTCAGTTTTCAAGGATTGGTTTGAAAGTTTGTCTTTGTCTGACCCTTTGCTTGTTTTTAATGAAGCTTCATAGCCTATCATATTTGGACAGCTGGGGTGGACATGGAGCAGAAAATTGTGTTATCTGAAACTTAAGAATTTAAAAAGCTCATTTATTGATTAACTTTCAGATATTTTATTATATGATAGGGCAACATATATTAGCTATGTTTGCAGTTTTTAAGAAGATTTATATAGTGTGGCGGATAATAAAAACACAAATTATTTTAATATGTATTTGGTATTATCACAGAGACTTGAAAATGGGGAAGGGAGAGAGAGTGCAGGTACAGATGCAATGATTCTGAAATGAGAATTGCCATCCAGTGAAAGAAAGGAAATTAGTACTTGCTGATCTTCTATGCACTAGAAAATTGATTAATAGTGATTACAACAACAAATAAATAGGTAGTATTTGCATATCCAATGCCAGGTCCCAGGTGTTGTTCTAAATGAATTTTTAATTAAATCCCACAACAATTCAATAATATAGATGTTAATCTTACATTACAGATGAGGATACTGAGAGCTTAAGGAATAGCTTGTGAGTGATGAAAAAGGATTAATTTCTCTAACTTTGCTTCATGGTTTGGGTATATGCTCTTCCCACCATAATATGCTCTCTTTTAGGAGGGTCTTATCACCTGCCCTTTTAAATTATATACTTCCTGAATTTTCTTTGGCTCCCATGGTTTCTTATATCCTTAAAGTACCAATTATGCTCTATTAAAATTTTTGTATAACTCATTTATTACCCTGAATAGAATGAAGTTGTTAGACAACTGAAACTGTCCAAATCATCTTTTGGTCTCATTGCTGTCACAAGATTTTAATTGATATCGTTCAATAATGGCTGAATAGATGAACGCCTGTTTAATGTTTCTATAGGCAAAAAGTAAACTCATTGTACTTTCTACTGCCTATAAAGATGACCTGAAGGAAGAAAGTCTCCATATTTCTGTGACTAGGATTCATCCTTGCATATAATCATCTTTAATAAAACAAAGTTGAATAAATGATGGAAAGGTATATAGATACATAAATAGGTAACTAAATAGCCATGCCTAAGAAACATTAGGAGGTGGCTTAGGTGTAGCATACACTGAGCATGCCTGACATGGATTATTTTCATTGAAACTTTACCCTACAAGGGAAATATATTCATTCTACTTTAGAGGAGAAAAATAAAATTACAGAAGTTCGCAGCTTGTCCACAGACTCAAAGAAGTGAGATTTTCACCCAGTCTGTGTCTTTAACCACTAGACATACTGCCTCCTATTTAGGTATATAGTTGACGTTCCTGTTTTTTTGTTTTGTTTTCCTTTGTTTTTTCTTTTCTATCAATTGTTAGGAGTTAATTACATTCTACTTAGGAGTATATTGCGTTATTTTCTGGAACAATGAAGTTCAAAATGAAAATAGGCCTTAATTACTGTAGTCAAAAGTAATTAGGTAAAGGATTTTGAGTTGAGATCATCCTAGATTACCTGGCTCAGCCCTAAATCCAATCACACGTCATTTTAAAGAAGAGAAGATGGTTACACAGAGGAAAAGACCATCTGAAGACAGTTATGAAGATTAGATTGATGCAGGTATAAGAAACACCTGGACCCAGCAGAAGCTGAAAGGACAGGAAAGTGTCTTCCCCAATGTCTTTACAGGAAGCACAAGCCTGCTGACAGCTTTATTTTAAGATTCCTGGCCTCCAGAACTATTTTGGGGGAAAATATGTGATGTTTTAACCATCAAATTTTTGTTAATTTGTCATGGCAACCTTAGAAAGCTAACACACTATCTTTTGATCCTATAAAGAACTCATAATAGTATCTTTCTTGGCAGAAAATTAGTCATACTTTAGACAAACCTGCATTTCAGGTGATATTTGAACCTTGTAATATTTATGAAGATTCATATAGTAAATTATATGTGTATAATTTTACATATATATATATTTCTGAGAAGGCATTCAATACACATCAATTCGTAAAGGTGCCTTAAGCAAATCAGAACCATTAATTTTGAATAAGATGGCAAATGTTGACCATAAATGAAGTTCTTTCGGCCTAACCTTTGAATAATTTTGTGCTTCTTGGAGATTAATAGTAGTATTAATAGCCCAAATTCATTAATAAGATACAATTCTAACCCTAGACAAAGTTTTTCACAAAATAGGTCATCTATATCACATGCATTATTTTTTATAAATAAATATCCTTTTGTAAACAGGCTTAAATACTATGTACCTAATATTCTGGATTAGAGAGATAACATGGTGCTGAAGATAAACAAGTACTTTGGTTCTGGATGATTCTGGATTTACTTTCAGGCCTAATATCTGTTGCATATATAGCCATAAGGAAATTATGTTTTTTGTTTTTTGTTTTTTTGCTATTACCTGATACCAATGAAACAATAAAGAAATTTAGTAGTCCCATTGAACTATTTCCTCATTTTCAAAATAGGACCATAAGATTTTATAAGAATTAGAAATAACATATTGAATTGAAACTTAAAAAAGGATACTTCTTACAGTAGAAAATATACATAAACACTCTATTATGTCTAACAACACTCTAATTATCCAACACAGAAATCATTAATGTAGGCATACAAAAATATTTTCATGCCACTTGAGAATAGCAATAAGACTATAAGTCAGTCATTATTACAGGGAAAAAAGCCTGTAGTCTCATACTTAACTTTTAAATCATAAAGTGACACTGAATTTTGCTTATGGGATTTTGACACTAATTGTAACAACATTATCACATTTCGCCTACAGAGGAGATAGTGTCAACATTCAGTTGATGATTCTGCTCAAATCCTCTTAATGACAGCTCTTATTTTAAAACAGTGAGGAAGAAATCAATGGTGTCTGATTTAGGAAATCCTATTCAGTGTCTACCCCCATCTTGTAAAACTCAATTTACAAAACTCAATCAGTCCTTTTGATCACTTTCGCTAATCTAGTTTAAGAGCTTAACGTCCTCTCAAGTGACCCTTAATTAATGACTAATATGAATGCTCAACCAAACACTTGCATTGTATATGGAAGTTAATAAATGCATCTGTGTCTTGGGATTCAATAAAGATCTTCCTTCTAAGAACGGCTGACTGAAACAATGCATACAGTAGTTGTTTATAGACTTCAAATAAATCTGAGACAGATGTATTGATTGTGCTGATTCCTATCCTTTCATTTTACTTTATTGATTCTTCTTCAGAATATTCTTCATATGGTGAAGAAAAGCCCACTATAAGAATATGATAGAGTATCTATCAACACTTCTACATTTCCTAATGCATAGTCATTTTATATTTCTAGAAAAGTTAAGAGTGGGGAACAGAACAGACAGACTGACTGAAATATACTGCTGACGGGAGCATCAGGCAAGACAAGAGAGTTCTGCTGCGCCATATGGGTAGCTCCCTGGCCAGCCAGGGATCAAGCTGGTGCTGCAGAGGCTGCAAATAGCTTCACAGTGTTGTGCTTAACCCCTTGAGCCACCAGGGAAGCCCTAAAATTCATAAAACATTTTTGACTGTTCTTGAGTCACTGAGATATGTTTTCTTGTCTATTATTTTCTTGTCAAAATATATTTCTTAGTCTATTGCTTCTTTCTGATTTGTTCTAATCACATTTAGAGTACATCTAACGAAAAGCAGTAATTATAACACTATTTTACTAACTTTTGCCAAGTAAATTGGCAAAAAGACAGTAAATGATGGACTAATAAGAAAGAGTTTCTTATGTTTAAATGTTAATTTAAAAAAAGGATTAAATTGCCTTGATAATAAGTATCTACCTGTTGATATTTATAATGAATGCAGAAGCATTCTCAGGGACTTTAGTGCTATGATGACAAATGGAACCACCAGCCACATGTGGCTCTTTAAATTTAAATGCATTTAAGTAAATAAGACTTCAAATTCAGTAACTTGGTTGTATTAGTCACATTTCAAGTACTCAATAGTTACATTTGGCTAATTGCTTCCAAATTGGACAGCAAATATCTAATGAATCATCCCAGGAAGTTCTATAGGATGGAGCTGCTTTAGAGGAACAATGATGCCCTCTTCCTTGACTTTCATTGCTTATGTTAGAAAATACAAAGCAGGAATACTTTTTGTCACATTATTAGATAATTTAAACTTCTCTTTGTTGCATATAACATTCCATGTTCTTTCAAATATACTTTCCAGATTGCACTTTGCAAAAATGACCCGAGATATTTCTGATGGTCTTGCAAACACCATAATTGTTTCCTAGCAATGATTTGTCAAATATTAAAATATTTGTAATAATTGAAATCCCATCACTGAATTTATGTAGAAAGAATCATAGAGGTGACTGTTATTTAGTTCCCTACTAGCATGTTTTTAATATTTACATACATGTACATGTTCTCTTGGCACAGTCTTTGATAAATTTGAAATAAGGGCCAACAAGCTCTTAGATTAAAAAAAAAAAACTCTTTTGTCTTTTACCCATTGTCACCAAAAATAAATGATAAAAATGGTTCCTTTACTGGTTTTCAAAGGAGAGTCAGAAATTATGTGAAGTTGGGACTCGTGAATTATTCATGTGCTCTGATTGAATGGGATCATTATCTCTGGACTTACAAGCTAATAAATACTGTCTAATGCCTGGAAACTGTTTTGATGTAATAGTGTCATGAAAAAGAAAAAAAAGCTGACTTCTTTGCAAGCATGAGTCTGAATTAGGGAGGAGCTCCCTGATGAGTTCATTGCGAGTATATGTGTATGCGTGTGTGCATGTGCACACACGCATACACATGACTGTCTGTTTATCCACAAATATGAAATATCCTAGACAATTCTGTTAGTCAGAGTTCTCTCAATCTTTCTAAAGGCATCTTAGTATTGCAATTAAAGATTTGCAGAATAGCTCAGTGGTGTGATGCTTGACATTTTTCTCTCTGTATTTTCTCCTACTATATAGTATGTAAAAGTATTTCAGAAAATGCAGATTGAGGTTCAGTAAATGATTATGCCATCTAATCATTTGCAGTGAACAGTCAAATAATCTTAAATTATAGACCAGTGAGTTTTTTTTTTTCCCTCACAGATTGATTTCAATGAATGAATTGCTTGAGTTTAATATCACCATAAACTAGGAGTGTAGAAAGCCTGAATTAAGGTTCTGCTCTTAAAAGCAATCACAGAATGATGTGTATTTGTAGAAGGTTTGAAAGCATGGAGATAAATATAGTTGACAGTGGTTTCAAAGAAAGTAAAATTAGAGGTGGACTATGTTACAAAATATCCTTATAAGCCAATAGTTATAGAACTGTAGCAAAATCTGTCAGTCATGAAAGAAAAATATCCTGACTCTGCTGACTAGTTTAACAAAACACACAGTCTTTTCTTTCTGTAGAACACCATGTTATTCAAATGATGTAGAGTCTATTGAGTATAAGAACATCCGACAACAGCCTGTTAGCAATTCAGAAGTTTGCAAAATTTGAACAAGACCCAAAGTATTTCCTGAGATAGTTGGCTCAGTTTTACACAGAACGTAAGGTTATCTTGACTGCTTTTCTCAACATCTAACACAGGCTAGTAAATCACGAAATTTAATTAAGTTTTTTAACAGGAATTAAAGTGTGTGAAACATCCACTGGAGTGGGTGTGAATGTGATTTCAATAATGTTGCACACACAGGTTTGCCTGCCTTTCTCTATCTGATATAGGAAATAATGGAGAACAACAGTTTTGTTTTTTTTTTTAAAGGTAAATATTCTTTATTTGCTAGTAGCTAACAATTAATAGCTAATCCTTACCTGTGCTATTATTGTGTTTTCTATAAAATGGTCATGGAATTTTATTTTTAGTTTGAAAAACTTGAATTTGGGGCACAAAGAAAAATATCAAAAGTATGTAAAATATAGTATTTTATTTATGAATATTAATTCTATTTTTATTTTTATCTTTTAGAAATAGGAATTGTCCCTCCAAAGGGAGAGAATAAGCATTTCATACCCTTACTCCTAGAAGACACAAACTGCCAATTTTTCTCTGGTGCTTTCCACCTGTCAGTGTGCTATGTGCAGACCTGACAGTCCACACATGCTCTGATTCTGCAAGGCCGGCATGGTTGGCAGGACATTCACAATGCACTTATCCCCAAACAGGATCTTTGGCATTCTCCTGTTTGCCCGCATTGTGACAGACTGCACTGCACATAAGACAGATAGGTAGATGAAAGGCAATGCCTGTGGATATACTCAGCAGGATCCAAGGAACATTACTAGTGTTCTCAATAATTTACTATTAGTATTGCAGAAAAGGTAATGAGTGCACAATTGCGTGATAAAAACACATTTTATGAAGAAAATGTATGCGATATATATTTTGGTGTTGGATTCAGAAGGGTCACACAGCTAGAGAATTGCATGCAATGAGATGAGCAGGGGAACTTTTAGATGTATTTATACAGATTACTCAATTGTGGAAGTATGGTAGATGGAAATGAGAACCATACATTCAGAGAAAAAATAAGAATGGATGGCTTTCTACACAGACTTTCATCACAGTCCCATATATTTTTTCTTATATTCTCTTACATTATGGATATTTATCTATAATTCTAGTTCCAATTTTAAGTAGAATTTTCTGTCATGACACCCTTGGTTGGGTCATTCTCTTAAACACATGTTCAGTTAGCACTGCCCTTCCTCACACACCTGTGAATGCCTTTGCTGTCAGCTCTCCTGTTAGATTCTCAGAAAACAATTATGGAAAGAATTATGCATGTGTTTTTAAAATGTGTTAATTTATAATCCATTACAATTTTATACCTAAACTGAGAGTCAAGCCCAAATTCAGTATTTTAAGGGCATGTTCCACCTCCTGCATAGTAGTGCAGTGTCACTACTTTGTTGTTGATTTTGTTATTTCCCCTCACATTTTTTAAAATTTTAATTTTATTTTTTTAATTTGTTTTTCACATCATTGTTCATTTTTAAACAATATTTGCTTCCCACACCAGGTGTAGTCCCCATAGACTTGGAGTAGACTTGGAGGCCTATTTTTAGTATTTTACCCTCATATATTAGGACTCTAAAATGCGCTCCATTTGCTATCCTTTTTGGAACCTATGTTTCCTAATTTACTACTTGCTATTCCCTCAGCTAAATACTATGCTTTCTGTTCTCATCAGAACCCAAGTCAGTACATCCTCTTCTAGGTATTCTTTACTTCAATTATCTAGCAAAAATGGCTGGAACATAAATGTAAGTCTAAAGAGTGAAAGAGGATATAGGACTTTCAATTGCACACCCCATCTTTTCTCTCATTTTTAATTTGCTCCTTGCTACTAACCAACAGTATCTTTCCCTGATGATCATGAATTTAACCTAAAACAGAAATCAATTAAAATACATTTGGTATAAACATATAGTAGCTATAATGCAACTAATAAAAATGACAGATTAATATAAATATGGAAATATGTTTATAACCTAAACAACCCAAATTACAAAAATAGCATGTATAGACTAAATCTACCTTTAAGTTGAAACATAGATGCATGTCACTGTTTAGAGAACAGTATAATAGGACATAAATGAACATAATAAAAATATGTGTATGCATATATGTATGTTTGAGCACTGACTTTTTTTTTTAGTTTAAGGTTTTATTTACAAATTTTATAGTTTAAAAGTGAATGAGAATCACTTTTGCAATATTATCAAAATTAATATATTTCCAAAATGTGGAAATGTATTGAATTTTTCATTATATTTGTACAGTATAAATCCATAGACATGTATCTTACATTTCTCTATGTAAAATAAAATCCACTTACCAGCATTAATTTGAAGATATGAATGAACAATTCATCAATAGATAGGTGTAGGCACTGCATTGATTTTCATGGGAAAGCCCAGATTCTAATCATAGCTTCCACTACCTACAGAAGCTTTCAAAGTTGCATAGCTCAACTATTTTATGAGAGCCTCTAGCTTTAAAATTAAATTATTATGCAGGATATTTAGAATGTGCAGTGTAAATAAAAATATATGTGGTAGGTCCAGGACTGTAGAAAGGAAACTGGTGGGAAAGTATTTTAACTTCACTTAACTCAGATCTTTAGGGTATTTATAGTCATTGTTGAGAAACTGATGAACTTTATTTCTAGAGCACTCATTATTAATCTTTCTAGTAGCAAAATGAGGGATAAAATGATTGTGGTGATAGAACAGGAAACTCCTTGCTTTGTTCCCAAGAGGAACATTTAGAGTTAACCAGAGAATCTTTACAATGAAAGGGTTCTGTGGCTTGGGATGAAACGGAATCATCTCTTGCTACTCATAGAACGACAAGACTGCCAAATAAGACATTAGTGTAAAAAATAATGACAATACAAAACACAACAAAACAAAAACAGACAATTATAAATCAGAGACATCCTGCAGGGAGGAGGAGGGAGAGGGATCAGAGGGAGAGAGGGAGGAGCACAGGGGACTGTGGTGATGGCCATGGGTGCATTGGGGAAGGAAATTCTATGGGGACAACACCTGGTGGGGGAAGCAAATATTGTTTAAAAATGAACAATGATGTGAAAAACAAATTAAAAAAATAAAATTAAAATTTTAAAAAATGTGAGGGGAAATAACAAAAACAACAACAACAAAGACTGCACCAGAGAGGACATTGAGGAGACTCAAATTCACTCCATTTCATTGAAAGGGAGCTAGACAGAGAATTACCAAAATACTACAGTCTGGGCAGGGGACACAGACGGCAGGGCTGCCAGCTCAGTCAGAGACCCTTGGGAAGGGAGAACAGAGATGATATGGATGCACACATCTTTGACCCAAGCACAGCCCATGCAGAGCAGCTGGATTGTTCCACATAGGTTGGGACTCTGGTAAGGAAAACCATAAAGAATTCAGGAGAGAAAAAATAAAATTGAATAAAACCACAGCACCACCTGCTGGAAAAGTAAAAGTAGCTCAACTCTCTAAGTTACTACAGATGTCTTTTTCTTAAATAGGGAAATTCATTGTAGCAAAACGGACAGACAAAAATAAAAACCTGTTCATTCAAGACTTCAAAGAAAAATGATATCACAAGATCACAGTTCTCCAGAATCCAAACACAAAGATAAGATTCTCTCTCCCTCTCAGTTAAAGAATTCAAAAATGTGTATAATAAAAGGAACTCAAAGAGATAGAAGAAATTTGACAATGGCAATACAAAGTGATATGTTAGAACTGGAAATGTTAACCAAAAAGAAAACAAAACTCACAAAACAAATTAATGAGTTCAGATTAATTTGAAGAGCATAAGATAGAACTCGAAATTTTAAATAAGAAAATAAGAGATTCAGGGGCCTCCCCTGGTGGCACAGGCGGTTGAGTGCAGCACTGTGAAGCTGTCCACAGCCTCTGCAGCACCGGTTCGATCCTGGCCAGACGGCGAGGGTCCCACATGGCTCAGCCGACTTCTCCTGTCTTGCCCACTGCTCCCCTCAGCAGTGTATTTCAGTCAGTCTGCCTGTTCTGTTCCCTGCTCTGTCTCTGGTGAATCCTCTCACCCTCCTGCACATCTGGCCTGTACCCTGGTTCTTATATAAAATAATTAAATCTTAAAAAAAATTAAAAAAAGAATAAAAGATTCAGGATGCAAAATATTCAACAGATGAAATCAAGAATGCTAGAGAAACATGGAAGTAGCATAGACCAAATGCAGGATTGAATTTATGTCCTCATAGACAAGTACAAAGGACTGACTTAAAGAAGAGAGAAATAAATGTAGAAAAAAAGCAAAGAAACAAGAAACACTTTGAAAACTATAGGTTTTACCTATTGTAAATAGTGCTGCAATAAACATAGGGGTACAGGTGTTCTTTTGAATCAATGTTTTTTGTGTCCTTTGGGTAGATCTCTAGGAGTGGGATTACCGGATCATATGGTAGCTCCATTTTTAGTAGAATAAGGGACTTCCAGACAGCTTTCCATGGTGAGTGGAACAGTTTGCACTCCCACCAGCAATGTAGGAGAGTTCCTTTTTCACCAATTCCTCACCAACATTTGTTGTTGCTAGATTTTTTTTTATTTTTTAATTTTATTTATTTATTTATTTTTGTACTATGTGCCATTCTTACTGGTGTAAGATGGTTTTGACTTGCATTTCCCTGAATGTCCCCAAATAGATGACTGGATCAAGAAGATGCAATATATATATACATGATGGAATATTACTCAGCAATCAAAAAAGATAAACTAATGCCATTCACAGCAATGTGGATGGAGCTGGCAGGAATTACGCTCAGAAGGAAATAAGCCAAAAGGAAATAGCCAGAAGGAAAAAGAAAAATATCAGATGGTTTCACTTATAGCAGGAATACAGGCGAACCAAATAAGAGATCAGTGTTAAAAAATAGCAGTACAAAACGCAACAAAGCAAAAACAGATAATTACAAATCAGAGACATACTGCAAGGGAGGAGAAGGGAGAGGGATCAAGTCTCCATAAATTTATGGAGATTGAAATTCAACATCTTTTCAGACAATGCATGAAACTAGAAATAACCAAACATCAAACAAATTAAAAACCACATATTTGTAGAGAACAAACATAATGCTACTGCAAAATATTAGGTCAATGAGACAATCAAAGATAAAATCATACCTGGAAGTAAATGAAAATGAAGACACAACTTTTCAGAACACACGGGATACCATAAATGCAGTAATATTAAGAAAGTTTATGGCATGTCTACCTCAGGAAACAAGAAAAATCACAAAAAATATAAGCTCACACATAGGGAAAATAGAAAAAGAAGATAAACCAAAACCAAAAAATCATAGCAGAAATAGGGATTAAAAATATATTCTAAAAGTTCAAAGAAACAAAGTCCTGATTTTTTGAAAATATTAACAAAATAGTTAAAATCTTAGCCAGATTCCCAAAGAATATAGAAAACAAAAATAAAATTAAAAATAAAAGAAGTTAAAATAGACACTACAGAATTTAAAAATATCATAAAACCAGGCCTCCCCAGTGGTGCAGCAGGTTGAGCGCAGTGCTGTGAAGCAGTTTGCAGTCTCTGCAGCACGGGTTCGATTCCTCAGCCAGGGAGATATACTCACGTGGAGTGGCAGACCTCTCCTGTCTCTCCCGTTGCTCCCCTTAGTAGTGTTTTTGGTCCATCTGTTCTCACTCTGGTAAATTTTCTTACCCTCCTGCACCTCTGGTCTGTACCCCAGTTCTTGTATAAATAAATAAATCTTTAAAAATATATATATCATAAAAGAACAATGCAAATAAGTATATGGCAACAACTTGGACAACACAGAAGAAATAGACAAATTCTTAGAATCATGCTACACAGCAAGACTGAATCAGGAAGAAGTAGAAAACTTGAACAGACCCATCACAAATAGTAAAATTAATAAGTAATCAAAAGCCTTACAAAAAAAGCCCAGAATTAGAAGACTTCACAAGTGAATTACACCAAACCTTCAAAAGTACATATCTATTATTTTCAAACTCTTCTGTAAATCCAAAATGGAGGGAATACATGCAAATACATTTTCTTTTTTTATCTTTTAAAATTTATCATTTTTTTTTACTTTTTTAGACAATATTTGCTTCCCCCACCCCCTCAGATTGAGTCCCCCTAGAATTTCCTTCCCCAAGGCACCCATGCACCATCACCACAGTCCCCTGTGCTCCTACCTTTCTCCTTCCCTCTGATCCCTCTCCCTCCTCCTCCCCTGCAGTATGTCTCTGGTTTACAATTGTCTGTTTTTGCTTTGTTGTGGTTTGTACTGTTGTTGTTGTTTTTTTTTTTTTTTACACTGATGTCTTATTTGGTTCCCCTATATTCCTCTTATAAGTGAAACCATCCAATATTTTTCTTTTTCCTTCTGGCTTATTTCACTGAGCATAATTCCTTCTAGCTCCATCCATGTTGCTGCGAATGGCATGAGTTTATCTTTTTTAATTGCTGAATAATATTCCATTGTGTACACATACAACATTGTCTTGATCCAGTCATTTATTTTTGGGCATCTGGGTTGTTTAGAGGTTTTACCTATTGGAAATAGTGCTGCAATAAACATAGGTGTACAGGTGCTCCTTTGTATCACTGTTTTTGCGTCCTTTGGGTAGATCACTAATAGTGGAATTGCCAGATCATATGATAGCTCCATTTTTAGTTGATTGAGGAACTTCCAGAAAGCTTTCCACAGTGGTTGGACCAGTTTGCACTCCCACCAGCAATGTAGGAACAACTAATCTTTGACAAAGGAGCAAAGAATATGCAATGGAACACGGACAGTTTGTTCAATAAATGGTTCTGGGAAAACTGGACCTCCACAAGCAAAAAAATGAAACTAGACCACTACCTCTCACTGTGCACAAAAATCAGCTTAAAATGGATAAAAGAACTGGACATAAGACCTGAAATCATAAAATATATAGAAGAAAACGTAGGTAAAACACTACAAGACATACATCTCAGAAACATCTTTAGGGCCTCCCCTGGTGGCGCAGTGGTTGAGCACTGGGCTGCAAAGCTGCCCACAGGCTCTGCGGCACTGGTTTGATCCCCGGCTGCCAGTGAGGGTCCCACATGACATGCAGACCTCTCCTGCCGCACCCGCTGCTCCCCTCAGCAGTGTATTTCGTCAGTCTGCCTGCACTGTTCCCCGCTCTGGCTCTGGTGAATTCTCTCACCCTCCCGCGCTTCTGACTGTACCCTGTGCTTATATAAATAAATACATAAATCTTAAAAAAAAAAGAAAGAAACATCTTTAAAGACTCATCACGCAAAGCAGTGATAATGAAGGCAAAGATAAACACCTGGGATTACATCAAACTGAAAAGTTTCTGCACAGCAAAAGAGACATTAACCAAAACAGAGAGACTATCAAAACGTTTTTATGATAAAACCCTGAATGGAGAAAGACGCAACATCTTAACAAAATAAAGTCAAAATATAACAAACCCACAACCAACATAATATTCAGTGGTGAAAAACTGAAAGCTCTTCTATGATGGGGGGAAAGACGCAGATGTCCACTTTCACTGATATTATTCAATACAGAGTTGGAAGTTCTCACAAAAGCAATTACACAAGAAAATTATATAAAATATTAATATTAGAAAAGAAGTAAAATTATCATTTGCTGATGACATTATAATATAGAAAAATCACAGACTCCGGAAGAAGCAAATACAGGTGATTCATGTCTCAATATCAGCCTTAGAGATGGATTTGGAGACTTGATTCTAGTAGTAAGAGAAACACAAACAACCCACTTTCTCCAATAGACAGAGCAACCAAACACAGACTAAACAAAGAAACAGTAGTCTTAAGGGGCCTCCCTGGTGGCACAAGGGGTTGAGGCACAACCTATGAAGCAATCCTCAGCCACTGCAACAGGAGTTCGATCTCAGGCCAGGGAGATACCCACATGGTGCAGCAGCCCTCTCCTGACTTGCCAGCTTCTCCCCTCAGCAGTTTATTTCAGTCAATATGCCTGTTCCATCCCCTGCTGTCTCTGGTGAATCCTTCTCTCACCTCCCCACACCTCTGGCCTGTACCCCAGCTATTTTATGCATAAATAAATCTTTTTAAAAAGTCTTAAACAAGGAATTATCAAACATGACATGTCTGAATAGACATTAAATAGGACATTACACCCCCAAAAACTGAGTGCACATTCTTCTCAAGTGCACACAAAACATTATCCAGAATAGATTACATGTTGGTTCATATAACAAAGACAATTCATGAGACTGAAATCATATTGAGTATATTCTCTTATAATATCAATATTATCAATGTAAAAATCAACCAATTAAAAGCAAGGTAAAAAAAAAAAAACCTCTATTATATGGATATTGAACAACATAGTACTGAAATGACCATTGGTTAAAAAAGGGAATGAAAGATGGAACTTTAAAAATACCTGGAGACTAATGATTATAAAGACACAATCTATCAGAAGCTATGGGAAACAATAAAGTGGTGTTAATAGAAAAGTATAAAACAAGAAAGGTCCACATCTAGAAACAAGACAGGGATCAAATAAACAACATTATTTCTCACCTAAGGATATTAGAAAAAGAATACACAAAATTAAAAAAAAAAAGTAGAAAGAAGACAATGATAAAAAATTAGAACAGAAATAAATAAAATAGAAATAAAAATGATTAGAAAGATAGTCCAAATGATCAATGAAATCATGAACTATTTCTTAGAAATAATCAACAACAGGGCCTCCCCGGTGGCATAGCAGTTGAGCACTGGGTTGTGAAGCTGCCCACAGCCTCTGCAGCACTGGTTCCGTTCCACCCCCCGGCCGCCTGGTGAGGGTTCCCCATGGAGCGCAGACCTCTCGTGCCACCTGCTGCTCCCCTCAGCAGTGTACTTCATCAGTCTGCCTGCTCTGCTCCCCACTCTGGTGAATGCTCTCACCCTCCTGCATTTCTGACTGTACCCAGTGCTTGTATAAATAAATAAATCTAGAAAAAAATAAAAAGAAATAATCAACAACATAGACAAACCTTTAGGAAGACTCACAATAAGAAAGAAATAAAATAAATAGAATAAGAAATGAAAGGGGAAAATTATAACATCCTGAATTATAACATTCAGGAAAATAAAGGATCATAGAGCTTAATATGAACATATACGTGACAGTAAAATGAATAACCCAGATGAAATGGACAAATTCTTAGAAATCTACAACATTCTGAGACTAAACCAGAAGAAATACAAAACCAGAAGAGAACGGACTGATTTTAAGAAAGGAAATTGAAAAAGTCATGAAAAAATTTCTCAGAAAAACAAAAGTTCAGGCCCAGGCGGTTTTACCAATTGGATTTCTAACAAATCTTCAAAAATAAACTAATATCTGTCCTTCTCAAGTAATTCAAAAAAAGAAAAAGTTGAAAAACTTCCAAAGATACTTTACTAGGCTAATATCACTCTGATACCATACCTGACAAAGACATCACAGAAAAATAAGAGGAAAAAAGAGAAAATTACAAACCAGTTTTTCTGATGAACATAGATGCAAAAATTCTCAAAAAATCTTAGCAAACCAAGTTCAACAATTCATCCAAAGGCTCATACAACATAATCAATAGGATTTATCCAGGGACACAAGAGTGATTCTATATCTGAAAAAAATCAATATTATTAATCACACCCATAAAAGGAAAAATAAAAATTGTGTATTACATCATCAAATTCAGAGAAAGCATTTGATGAGATTCAACATCCATTTATGATTACAAACCCCAAAAAATCTAGATAGGTGAAACATTCAATTACAATGGCAAACAAAAAGAAAACATCATAGTTAATGGTGTTCAACTGAAAGCTTTTCCTCTATTATTGAAAGTCCTACCTAGAACAATCAACAAGAGAAAGATATAAAAGGAATCCAAATTGGGAAAGAAGTTAAATTTTCATCATTTGCAGGTGACATGCAGATGATATGATAAAATAAATGGAAATGCCTAAAGATTCCATTAAAAACCTCGTTGAAATAATAAATCAATTCAGTAAACTTGCAGGTACAAAATCAATTAACAAAAATCATTTTTATAGGCAAACAACTAACTAGAAGATGAAATTAAGAAAACAATCCCATTCACAATTACAACAAAATTAATTAAATACCTGAGAGTAAATTTAATAAATGTGAAGGAGTTATACAATGAGCACTGTAGAACTGTTAAAAGATATATAAGATGATGCAAAAATGGCTAGTTATTTCCTGTTCATGGATTGGAAAAATTAACTTTATTAAAGTGACCATCCTACCAAAATTAATATTAAATTTGAAAGCAATCCCAGTCAAGGCTGCAATGGCATTTTTCAAAAAATAGAACAAACAATACTTAATTTTATATGGAACCACAAATGACTATGAATAATCAAAACATTCTTGCCAAAAAAAAAAAAAAAAAAAAAGAATGGCTGTACCACACTCCCAGTTGTCTAGCTATAATATAAAACTATAATAATCAAAACAGTATGTTTCTGGAACAAAAATAGACACACAGAAATGTTGAATAGAATGGAGACTTGAAATAAATCCACACATCTATAAGCATTAATATGACAAAGGATACAATAGTATACAATTGAGAAAAGATACTCCAACAAATATTGTCTAGGTTAGACAACCACATGCAAAAGAATGAAACTAGATCAACATCTCATACCTTACCCAAAAAGAAACTAAAAAAAAAAAAAGTATTAAAGTCATGAATATAAGAACTGAAACTCTGAAATACACTAAAAAATAGGCAAAACACTATACAACATTGGCTTCAGTGACTTCTTTGAGGATTTGTCTCCAATGGCAAGAGAAGTAAAAGCAAATATCAACACATGGGATAGAAGCAAACTACAATGTTTCTGCACGACAAAATACACAATCAGTAAAAAGACACCCTACTGAATGGGAGAAAGTATTTGCGCATCATAAATCTGACAAAGTGCTGATATCCAATATACATAGAGAGAACTCATGCAAATTAACAAAAATAAACCAATTAACTATATCAAAAATGGATAGAAGAGCTATATACAGTGACCATAAGGAAAATGAATACATGTTCTTCATAATTTATCAGGGGAATGTAAATCAAATTCATAATGAGTTACTTTCTCATATATGTAAGAACAGTCCATACCAAAAACTCCAGAAACAAGTGTTGGCAAGGACCTGGAGAAAAACAGACACTTGTACACTGTCTCTGAGTATACAGACTGGTCCAGTCCATATGGAAAACATTATGGGCATTTCTCAAAATATTGAAAATAAAACTACCAAATGAACCAGCAATTCTACTCTGCGGTAACTACCCAAAGAATACAAAAACATGAGTTTGAAGAAATTATATACACCTATGTTCATTGCAGCCCTATTTATAATAGCTAAGTTATAATAGCTAAGTTATATTATAGCCCAAGTGCTCCAGCAGAGGAGAGTGGATGAGAAAAATGGAATACTATTCAGTTATGAAAAAAGATGGACTGCTCCCATTTTCACAACATGATATGCAAAATAAATGAGAAAGAAAGAGATAAATACTGGATAGTGTCAGTTATTTGTGGGATATAGAGAAACAAACAAATGGTCAGACAAATCCAAACCAATAACAAACCCTTGACATCTGATTGCCAAGCAATCAGAATGGCATGGTTATGTGGTGGCAGTGGAGGGAGGAAATCAGTGCAATATGGTGGAGCTTTACTGAACTTTGGTGGTGTCATGGTATGAAAACATAATTGTAGAGGTTTGAACTTCACCACCTAAAACAAATACAATGATGCCAATAAACTATCTCAATAAACATAAGGACTGGAAATAGTTGAAATCCTACAATTTCAACAATATCAATGGACATGAAGGAAATATGCTCAGTGAAATAAGCAAGGCAGAGAAAGACAAATACTCTGAACTTTAACTCATAAGTGGTAAATAGAGACAAACCATCAGATAAACTAAATTTTTTTTTGAAAGATCAATTAGTGTTTGCTACATTGAAGGGCAAGGTGGAGGGGCAAAGTGAAGGGGGAAAAAAGAGAACAGTTGTATGTTAAAGGATAAAATTGGATTTTTGATTGTGAACTTTGTATGGTACAAATACTTGCTCATTTTTAATGATGCACACATGAAACATTTTTTCACACATGAAATTTATGTATTTTTAAAGATTAATTAATTAATTAATTTATAGAAGAACTGGGGTGTAAGCTAGCAGTGCAGAGGTAAGAGGATTCACCACAGAGAATGGAAGCAGAACAGGCAGATCTACTGAAATACACTGCTAAGGGGAGCAGTGGGTGAGACAGTGTGCTATATGCGGGGTTGGTTCCCTGGCCATGGATTGAACTCAGGCCACAGCTGTATAGCACTGAAACTTAAGACTTAGGTCACCAGGGAGGCCCCCCAAACATGAAATTTAAATGTTATAATACAAAGGTACTTCAATTTAAAAAATATTATTTTCTGATATCTGGCATTGCAATTTCTAGTATGTTCACTAGGTGTCTGGCATAAAATTCAGGTGTGATAGATAACCTATGGTTTATAACTTCTTTACTTGCTATCCTCATTCTGTCCTATATTTAATGACACTACAAGATAGAATGACATTTGTAATCACTGCAATACTGAAACTTTAAGTAGGTGATCTCTAGATGTGTCTGTATATGTCACACAAAGTAAAGTGTTTTACTGAAAATACTAAAGAACATTTTGTCATTCAGTTGTTCAGGGACCTCTTCATGGGTTTCTGGTGGGTATTGAGGTATTTTATTCTATCTTAATTTGTTTAATTTTGAAGATATCTTTGGTAATACTATAGCAAGGACAAAGAGGCATGCTAAGAGTCTAGTAATAGACGTATGTTAATCACATTCAGTATGTACATACACACATGCATAAGAGATCTATATATCCATAGTTGTCTGTTCCTCAGTCCTTTCTCCTTAAGAATGGAAAGATAGGACCTCCCCTGGTGGCGCAGCAGTTGAGCGCTGGGCTGCGAAGCTGCCCACAGCCTCTGCAGTGCCAGTTCCATCCCCGGCCGCTGGTGAGGGTTCCACATGGCGCGACTAACCTCTCCTGCGGCTCCTGCTGCTCCCCTCAGCAGTGTATTTCAGTCCATCTGCCTGTTCTGTTTACCGCTCTGGTTCTGGTGAATTCTCTCACCCTCCCGCACTTCTGACTGTACCCTGTGCTTATAAAAAAAAAAAAGAAGAAGAAGAAAAAGAATGGAAAGATAGTAGTCACATCTTTCCTTGCCCTTGGCTATTGAGATTAGAAAGTTTCAACTCTGTCATAGAAAAACACAATTCAATAATTCAGTGACACTCTTCCAAATTGGAATGCTATATTTCTCTAAAAATTTCTCAAAATTAAAGTATATATCAAAGTCTAGCTCAGTTTGATTCAAAGTTGAAAAGAATCACCCAATGAATGTGTGCCTCCAGGAAAGAGCCAATAGTATGTCTTTAGATAGGGCCTGTAATCAGGGAAATGAGTGGTCAGGAGTATAAGGAGATCTAGATATGCTGGATACAAACTTTACAGTGTAAAGGTTTTCCACAATTACCTAAGAGCCAAATATGAGATATAAAGCTAGAAAGCTAACTTTCAGACTCCAGAAGGATTTGGAAAAAAACAAGCTGGTGAAGGAGATACATGACCAAGAAGGCAATGATGCTATAGCGGGCAAGACAGGATATGTGATAAATCAAGAAACAGTTTCTAGAACCAACTACGTGGTCAGAGCAAGATATAAGGCAAAAATTCATAGCAAAAAAAATAATAGCTTTTATTTCATCAAATTATTAACCAAAAACTCGCAGATTCCATTCTGTCCAGGAATTAAACTCCCTCCTTTCCAGGAGCAGGGGTAAATATGTACAAGATGTCTACCAGGTATGAATATTGAAAGAAGTAGAATTTAAAGAAGGGGAATCATAATCTTGTATTTTACCAAGATCCATATCACTTACTAGGCATGACAATGGGTTCAATATTAGCAGAAAGCATGATTCCTGAATTTAAGCAAAGGTAATTTGGTAAATAATTTTATTGAAAAGATAAACACATGCAATTTGCAGCAACATGGATGGCGCTGGAAGGGATCATGCTCAGCGAAATAAGCCAGAAAGAAAAAGAAAAATACCGGATGGTCTCACTCATAGCAGGAATCTAGAAAACTTAAATAAGGGACCAGGAAATTGAATAACTATAAGAAAGTGAAAATCAACAAAAATTATGAACCAGAGACACTTTTTGTGGGGTGGGGGGAGGGAGGGGAGGGATTGGGGTCAGAATGGAGGGGTTGAAATTGTATGGGGAATATAAAAATAAAATTTATTATTAAAAAAAATATTTACCACAGTCTAAAATTGTAATCGCTTCTTTTAAACTAATCTTCTTGTGCTTCTTATCGCTGATGGGAAATAATAGGCTCAGACAGAAATCTCCTTAGGGGAGTATGAAGGGTAGACCCATGCCCAGCAGAAGCCCACAAAAAGAAGCACAAGCACAGACTCCTGATAAGTTACCTAGAAAGAACAGGGGTAAAAGCAACACCATAGGAAGCCCTGCTGAGAGCAGCAGCAATGTGGACACCTGGGAAGCTTATTGGACAAGCACAGGCAATGGCACCATGTCCAGAATAGTGTCACCAACAGCAGCACCAATGTGGGGCCTGAGTAGAGGTCCCACACTGGACAAGTGCAGAGATAAGAGTCATGCCCATAAGTAGTCATGTCCACCAACATTAGTATCAGTGTTGGGTCCTGGTAAGCTCCTGGGATGATAACAGGGAGTTGAGTCATTCCAGGCTAAAGCCCCAGTAACAGCAGTACAGGACCTGGGAAGCTCTCTGAATGAGTGTGAAGGCAGATCTGCCCCAGCAGACACCACACCAATATCAAGAAATCTCCACAAATTCCAGGAAGAGGACTGAGGATGAACCTATAATAGCAGACTCCCCCACTATGCATTGAATCCACATAGAGCTCAATTGTCCCTGAAATACATCTCCGTCTACTGGAAAAGTAGAAAAGCAACTTAAGACCTCAGGGATTACTATACCATGTTGAGAGAACAAATCTCCAGAACTTAATCACAAATTTAGGGAAGATATGTTCTTCCCATCAGATACAGAATTCAAAATTGTCATGATAAAGAAATTTTAAAAATTGGAAAAAAAATGAAAGCACAGAAAAACTGAACAAATGTATACAAGAAAACTCAAAAAACGAATGATCTGAGAAAGAACATTAAATACAAAAGATTGAATTTGAAGCTTTCAATTTTTAAAAAAAATGGAGGTCAGGGATATAAAAAGAGAGAAGATGAAAAAATCTAGAGAAAGCTACAAGGTAAAATAGAACAAGTTGGAGAATGATTCAATGACTGTGAAGTCGAGAATACACAAAGAATCTAGTAGAAGAAAGAGAACTATGAAGAAACACTTTGAGAATTGACTAACTTTTTGAGGAAAGACAATGTGTGAATAATAGGTATTCCAGACAGGGAAGAGAGTTTGAAGAAAGAACTTATTTAAATAAATAACAGGAAAATTGTCCAAACACATAGAGGGACTAAATACAAGTCCATGATACTATATAAAATAACACCAGGGTACCTAAACAAAATGAGACTTAATCTGAGACACACAATAGTGAATAGCGAATTTTCCAAGAGTTCAAGACAATTAAAAATTATTGAATCTGAGGGGAGGGGAAGTAAAGAAAAAAGATAATCAATAAAGGAATCCTGGGCAGACTAACATTGGATTTCTCTGAAGAAACAATACAGGCAAGGGGAACATGGAATGTCATGATCAAAATACTAAAAGAAAAACTGCTAATTAAGAATACTCTATCCTGTGAAGCTACACTTCAGATATGAGGGATAAATAAGGGATTCTCAGACAAATAGGAGCTGAAGGAGTTTGCAAACACTTTCCCCACTAAAATGTGATGAAAGGAAATTTCATATCTAAACCAAAGAGAGGATCATACACAAAGAACAAAATAAGGAAATATAACTACATAATTTATATATCAATAATTAATCTAAGTGTAAATTGACTGAACTAACCAATTAAAAGTCACAGAGTGCCTGGTTGAATTAGTAAACACTTCCAACTTTCTTCTATCTCTAAGAAATACACCTAAGGTGCAAAGTTAACCATAGGCTCCAAGTAAATCATTGGAAACCAACCCTACAAGTAAAAATGACCCAAAGGAAAGGAGTTATAGCCATAGATTTCCAGCTAAAAAAAAGGTAAAAAGTGACAGAGATGGACACATTATAATGATTAGGGGAACAATACATGAGAAAAATATAACACTCATCAATATGCACTTTCCAAATGAAGTAGCACCAAAACATTTAAGGCAATTACTTTCTAAACTGAAAACACTGAGAAAAGCACATCCATATCAGAGGACTTGAATACCCTGCTTTTACCAATGGCTAGATTGACTGGACAGAAAATGAATGACTAAATAGCCTGAAACAAAGAATTATACCACATGGACTTGAGAGATATTTATAGAACATCATAACAATAACCAAAAAAGCTGAAAAAACATTTTTCTCTAATGCACCTGACATTCTCTAGGACTTGACTACATTGGGTCACAAGGCAAGTTAGCAACAAATTCATGAATCTTTAAATAATACCAAGCATCTCCTGTGATCATAAAAGCATCAAACTAGAAATCAATCACAAAAATAAAACATGATTTTCTTCTAATTTGTGGAAACTGAATAAGACACTACTAAATTAATATTGGGTTAATTAGGAAATCAATGAACAGACAATGCAGAAATTCAGAGGATAATAAGAGATTACTATGAACATGTGTTCATAGTGATAAGTTCAATAACCTAGAAAAGATGGTCAAATTCTTAAATTATATAACCATACAAGACTGAATAAGAAATGGAAAACCTAAGTAGAGAAATCACATGCAAGATAATTGAAACAGTAATCAAAAACTCTACAAAAATTCAAATTTAAGACCAGTCAGCAATTAAAGGCAGATCCACCAAATTTTCAAAGATGAGCTAATACCTATGCTGAACAACTCTTTCAAAAAAAAAAAAAAAAAACAATGAGAAAGAGGCAATACATCCAAAGATGTTTTATGAGGCCAGCATTAATCTAGTACCAAAACCAGATGACAATACAAAAAATAAAATAAAAGTACTGAGCAACTTTCCTAACAAACATAGATGCCAAAATCATCACAAAAAAAAAAAAAAAAAAAAAACAACTTAGCAAACCAAATCCCATCACGGATTAAAAGGATCATATATCACGACCAATTGGGATTTATATGGGACACAGACAGGATGGTTCAACCTCTGAAAATCAATGTAATTCACCACATTAATAAATGAAAAGGTAAAAGAAATAGTCATATTGATTGGTACCTAGAGAGTATTTGATCTCATTCAGCATCCTTTCATGATGAAAAAACTCAGAAAACTGGGGATAAATAGAACACCTCAATCGAATAATGGCCATGTAACACATACCCAAAATTAACATTCTCAATGGTGATGACATAGAAAACCCTAAAGGCTACATGGAAAAAATAATTGAAAGTATAAACTAATTAAGCAAAGTAGCAGTTATAAAATCAATACTCAAAAATCAGTTGCCTTTTTCTATACAAACAGTGAGCCAGAAGAGGAAGAATTAAGAAAAAAATTCCATTTACAAACACACCAAAATACATACATACCTAGGAGTAATCTTAGAGGAAGAAAGCACCTAAACAAATAAACTATAAGACATTGCTAAAAAAAATGGAAAATACAAAAAAATGGAAAAATATTCCCTGCTCTTGGATTGGAAGAATCAAAATTGTCAAAATGACCATCCTACCCAAAGCAGAAAACGGTCAATGCAGTCCCTATCAAAATGTCAATGTCATTCTTCAAAGAAAATGTAACAAACATTACTGAAATCCATATGAATCACAAAAGACCCCAAAGAGCTAATGCAATCCTGACAAATAAAGAGGAAGAATGTCGGTATCATACTTCCAGACTTCAAACTATAGCATAATGTCATAATAATTATAACAGCATGGAACTGGAACAAGAACAAAGATGCAGAAAAATTGGAATAGAATTGAAAGCCAAGAAATAAACCGATACCTACATGGACAGTTAATTTATAACAAAGGAGCCAAGAATATACACTGGAACAAAAAGCTCTTTCACCCAGTGGCACTGGGGAAACTGAATAGCTTCATGCAAAAAAATAGGACTAGACCATTACCTCATGCCCTACACAAAAATAAACTTGAAAGGTATAAAATACTTGGATATAAGACCTGAAACCATGAAATACACAGAATTAAACATAGGTAAAACACTTTATGGCATTAGCTTCAGTGATATCTTTGAGGATACCTCTCCAGCAATAAGGAAGTCAAAAGATAGTATATACAATTAGAACTACATCAAAAGAAAAAGAAAAAAGATTTTAAACCACAAAAGAAACCTTAACTAAAATGGAGACACCCTGCAGAAGAAAAAATATTTGCACATCATACATCTAACAAAGATCTAGAAGTCACATAACTCAAGAACATAATCCAGTCAAAAAGGAAAGAGAGCAAAATAGGTACTAATCCAAAATAGACATACAGATGACCAACAGGTGCATGAATAAATGTTCATCACTTATCACCAGGGCAAAGCAAATCAAAACCATAATGAGATATTACGTCACACGTGCGAGAGCAGCCCATCTCAAAAAAGAACAAAAACAACCAGTGGTAGTAAGGCTATGGAGAAAATGGAACCCTCTTATACTGTTGGCAAAAATGTACATTCACCTAGTCTCTATGCGAAACAGCATGGAGTTTCCTCAATTGCTATAACATTAATCTACCATATGATATAATAATTCTACTCCTGGGCATTAACCCAGAAAATACAAAAACACTAATTCAAAGGGAAATATGCACTTTCATGTTCCTTGCAGCACTAGTTATAAAAACAAAGTTATGCAAACATCATAAGTGCCCAAAATAGATGAGTGGATGTGGAATATGTGCTATATAGATATATACAGTGGGCTACCATCTGTGGTAACATGGGTGGAGCAGGAAGGGATTATACTAAGTAAAATAAAAAAAGAGGAAGACAAATACACTGTGTGGCGACACTTACATGTGGAATATAAAGAAAACCACACATAGGGCCAGATAAATAAGAATTATGAACTAACTATAGAAAGCTGACTATAGAAATGAGGCCACCAGAAAGCGGGTAGGGGTAGGGAATGCAAATTCAAGGTGGGAGTGGATCACAATGAACTATGATGGTAGACTATGAATATTTTGGTGGTGGATATGGTGTGGTAAGATAACCTTGGGGGGAAGAACTTAAGTTTCTGAAATACAAAGAATGATGTAAAGCAATATGACCTCAGTTAAAGATAAGGTTTAGCCATTTGTACATGTTTAGCTCTAATACTTTAGTTATCCTTATAAGGAATCTTATAGTTACTGAGCATAAAGAAGGAAAGATCATCTTTCAAAACCTCTGAATTGTATCTAGTGTGCAAAACTGTAACCAAATAATATTTTCCATTATTTCCTGTTGAAAGACAAACTAATAGGGGCCTCCCCTGGTGGCACAGTGGTTGAGCACAGGGCTGCGAAGCTGCCCGCAGCCTCTGCGGCACCGGTTTGAACCCCGGCAGCTGGCGAGGGTCCCACATGGCACACAGACCTCTCCTGCCGCCCGTTGTTCCCCTCAGCAGTGTATTTCTTCGTCAGTCTGCCTGCTCTGCTCCCCGCTCTGGCTCTGGTGAATTCTCTCACCCTCCCATGCTTCAGACTGTACCCAGTGCTTGTATAAATTAATTAATTAATTAATTTAAAAAAAGAAAGACAAACTAATAGATTTAAGTGAGACAGAAATAGGTTTGAATGTTGGATTTATCACATATTCTCAGTAATCTTTTAATTACTGAGAATTTTCCTTTTAGAGATCCAGTTTTCTTAAATTTAAAGTGGGAAAAATTGTCTCTAATTTGAAAAGTTACTGTGAAGCTTAAAAGATACCCAGGCACATAGGTGGTACTATTATTGATTGTGAAGGGGGAATTCATCTGACTTCTACCAATTAATCTCATACAAATTTTGAATTTGTCAATAACTGATTTCAATGAAAAAAACTTTATTGTGCATCACTCAGTAGGGGCCAGTCAGCAGGCTACCCTTAGGCACACTCCAGAGCTGAGAGTAGTAAGGGTCCTGGTTTTATGGGATTTGTCACCAGGGCAGGGTATTCAGTAAGCAGAGTATTGCTTGGACATGAAAATTGTCTAGCTCAGGTTTCAAAACGTTTAAGCAACCATAGGTGATTTCCCTGGACTCATGATTCTGCCCTCCCCCACACCCCGCCCCACCCAGCCCCACCCCGCCCCACTTTGTGGGAAAGTACATCCCAATTAGGTTTTTCAACAAAAGGAAGAGAACAAAGACCAGGTTCTAGGGACCTTGTAACAAACTCCTCCTTCTACTTTATTTCACTGCGCATTCCTGTGGGGAATTAAGGTTCTCCTTGGATAGTTACTTCCTGCTGGAAGGAGATGACATCACCCATCACCACTGTAGGACGGATAGAGGAAAAAAATTTCAACTGACCAAGATGGAGGTATGTCTGGGCATCCAAGGATGAGTTCCTTGCTGTTCATACTCCTGGGAAAGGACCACTTGACATCTCCAGAAGGGAAGGGATCAGGGATTATATACTACAGAGCAAAAATGACAGGAATATACAGCAAATTAGATACACTTAAATGATGTTTTCAGTCTTTTGCCTATTTTCCTCCACTGGGCTTTTGACTTATACATTGAAAAAATTACTCCATGTTATATAAATTGTTACTATTTTCTGTCTACCTTTTATTTGACTTTGAATTTGCTCCAATTCTATTTTACTCTCTAGGTCCTTCAAGCCACTTGTTTCCCAAGTCTTGCTTCCCTAAAAAACATCTTAGACAATTCAACTGAAAAATCTGATCAGTCCCAAAATTGAACAAGTTTGTAAATGCACTTTCCAGATTTTCTCTTTATTGAGAATAGTTTACAAATACTCTTTCCTCTTGGATTGTTTTTTCCTCTTTGCAATGATTAATTCTCTTTGTTATAAATATCCTGGATCTGATGCCCTTCATATCCTACTTCACTGGTTTGTTTCTCAATGTTCTTTTATGAAGTCTTCTCAGACCACTAAGTTTTGGGTCCTTCAATACTCACATCTAGTCCCTTATTCTAGTTTCACAATATCGCCTTAGCTCATTTATTTCCATAAATTTAATATTCTGTCTAGACACAGAACTTCCAACTTATTTATAATTAAATGTATAATTACTCCCCCAAGTTAACATATCTAAATCACTGTTCTGGATTTTAACTTAATAACTTTCTCCCTTAATCCACTTTAAATTTCATTTAGTAAATCCCCATCCGTTTATCATCTCATCTACTTCACATTCTTCTCTGTTCCTTTGCATCTCCAATTCTTCTCAACTCAATCACCAGATTACTATTTTAACAACTTAGTTATATGTTTTAGTAGTAACTGTCTCCTGGCCTGTCAGGAGGGTACTCAACCTTGGTTTTGATTGGGCATAACCAAGTTACCATGAGCCTAAAGAGCCTGGTTTGACTTCCCCAAAGTAGGGCCTCTAGCCCTTGTAAGCTCAAATGAGATTTTGCAAGAGGGGTGGCGGCAGAACCTCCTGTACATGATTTCCAAGGGGCTTAGGCTGATTTATCTCCATAAGTTTGCCCTGACTGAACAAGGCAATAGGTAGCATCTTTAATCAATTTTTATTAGTTTCTAGTATTACTTGGCCATTTACAATTTTAGAGTCTGATTTGCACACTTACCTTTGCCCAAGGACTTTGGCCTCCATCAGGAGGGCAGGATCCACCTGATCAACAATGTCTTAGTTCAGGAGAGGGAGATTCTTGACAATGAAGGGCATCCAAATTTTACAGAATCAGGCTCTTCCAAGGAATCCCAACAGTTGTTTCCAAGGTTTCAGAATGGGGACCTGGCGGACGGCTTCCTTTTGATCTATGGGGAGGCCCTTTTCCCTTTTACAATTTTAAGGCCTAGGTATGTGACTCTCTCCAGCATAATCTGAGCTTTGTTCCTAGAAACCTAATTTCCCTTCTCACCCATATAGAGCCTTGGAGACATTGAGGAATCACAAGGCTTAAGCAGGCCCTGGGTTATGAGGTTCTCCACTACTGCTCGAATTTCCTCTCAGGCTTCTTTTTTTAGGTGGTGTTACCATAGGCAGGGCTTTTGGGGTATAGGTTTGAGTTTAATGTGGCCCTTCCCCCTGTGCCTGGGTATAAACCGCAGGATGATGCTAGCACATCCCCCTGAGAAGAACAAGGCCAACACTATCTCCTCAGAAGAACTAGTACCTTTACAATGGTGATACTGCCTTCCAAACTAAGGGTAGTTTCTAACTTATATAACCGATCCCTCCAGAGAAGGGAGACTGAATATTTTGGTACATAAAGAAATATTTTTCCTTAAATATTTTTCCTTATAACTGGATTTTTTAAAGTTGAAGGAAGTTCTTGGTTTGTTCTTTTCCTGACACTTCAACTATTGGCCAAGTCTAGGAGGACAAGCTTCCTTTCTGAATGTTCCAAACCAAGTAGGTGACTCCTCGTACTGGTGATGGGCACAGAGCAGGATCTCTATGACCCTATGCAGACAGGTAAATGAGAGTCCTAGAGCCCTTAGTGGCTTTTTTCAGCTTTTTATTGGAATTTTACCAAGTACACAGCAGGCAGGTGTGCTGAGGGGCCTGGAGGGTGCCAGAACTCCCAATCCCCAGCAAGACTTTTTCTGGGCTCTCTGGCATTCTCTTGTGGCCTCTGCTTCTCTGCTGGTTCTCTTCTGCTCTCTCGCTTGTTCTCCTCTCTGCTGGTGTCCCTGTGATGCTGCCCTTATAAGCTCCATCTCAGCCCAGATGCGTCCCACATACATATGCCCACATCCCACTCTAGGTGTCCACCATCAGACATGCATTCAGGACCACAGGGATCCATCATCAATCCTAATGGCAGTAGAGCAGAAAAGCCCAACAATTATTTACCCTACACCCCTGCATCAACTAAAAAGTAGGCAAGATTGTCCCCTAAGCTCAAGGTCAGCCATGATTCCTTCAGGACAATGGATATTTGATTGCTAGAAGTCTGCTGAGGAAATGCCTTGCCACTTTAGTCCATCACGGAACTGAACAATCCAGCTTCATGGACTCTCAGGCCTATGGAGACTGGGACAAGCCTTTTCCCTTCCTTTCTGGTGATGGAAGGGGACTCACTCTTTGAATGCCCCTCCTTTTGGCATATGACACACTGATTTTGTCCCATAGTGAAGTATCCAGGCCCTACTGCTTGGAGACCAGGAGCACTCTCTGAAGATCATTCTCTAGGATATCCTTTCCTGTTTTCTTCCAGAGTGACCTTAATGGGCAACTTCCAATAGGCTGGTATAGTGCCAACAAGGCACAGGGCAGGTTCTCTATGGATCTGGGCAGACGTGTAAAGGAGGAGTCCTAAAGCCCTCAGTGGCCTTTTCCAGATTTTAATGATCTTTCTACACCATTTGTAGTGAGACAACCAGATGCAGGGCAGGCAGTGGGCCCGGGGAGGGGAGGGAACTGGGAGGCTGGCAAGCGAATCTTAACTTTTTCTGGGCTCTCTGGCATGTGGTCTCTTCATGGGTCTCCACTGCACTCTGCTGTACCCAGTCATCTCTGATGCTGCCCTTATATGCTGTATCTCCACCCAGGTATGCCCTCTCATGACACCCACACCATATTCCAGGTGTGCACCATCAGGCACACGTGTAAGACCACAGATGTCCATCAAAGATGTTAATTATGGGAGGGTGGGCAAACCTGATAACTTCCATTACACTACAGTGGCTTGCTGTTTGAAGTTCTCCACTTCCTCCTCTGCTGAGTTCGGTTATTGAATCCTCAGATGGCTGCCTCTCCATTGGGAGGATGGCATATTTTAACATTAGCTTTGTCCAATTAACAGACTTCTAGTTCATCTTATTCTCCTTAAGAAGTGTTTGGGATAAGCAGGGCCAGGTGACCCTGGTTAGTGAGTTCCTACTGAGAATCTTTAATTGGTACCACAACTGCAACCGTTCATGCCTAGTCCCTCAGGTATTATTGTCAGTTTGTTTTAGCTTCTAGGAATCTTAGTAAAAGTTTCCATATGACTTTTGATTAATGACCATATTTTAGCAAAAGGAGGGTATTTTAGTCTGCTAACTCATATCCCATGAACCATCTGTCAATATGAAGTACTTATACTTTCTTCCTAATTCATTTAATTTCCTCCAGTCAATTACCTTTTTCTAATACCTGAGGTAAGGTGTCAGTTCTGTCCACATTATAGATCATATAGGACTTTCCTTACAAGGTAAAAAAGTTCATAATTTTCTCTATTAAGTTCCTTATACAGAAATTGATCATTCTCTATTAGACAAAAAAAGTGTGTCAATATTGCAATATTCAGCTTATATCAGAATAATTCATATAAAACAGCATATTCACTACAAAGAACTACTTTATTAGCAGTCCTGCAGTGAATCTACTTAAAAGACCCACAATGCTTAAAATTCCAGAACTATCCTAAGTAGATGTTAGATTAGTAAATTGATAGATGATGAGCTAGTAGCCTAGCAGAGCTGCACAGTACAGTAGCTTATTCATGAGATTTAACTCATGTCAGTCACCTTCTTCACAAGTGACATCACTAATACAAATACAGTTTTGACTATCATTCAACATTAATATCTGACTAAAAGCTGACAATGGTTTATAAATATTATCCTTTTAGCATCTGAAAGTTTAAGTAGCCCTTATAATTCATTTGCTCTTATTTAGCTTGACCACATAAAAGTTCATTTCTAAGATTTCTTTTTCAAATCTTTTTTTTTTGCATAATTCTATTACAAAAACAGCTTCATGTTGGGGCTCCTCTGATGGTGCAGCAGTTGAGCTCTGGACTGCAAAGCTTCCCACAGCCTCTGCAGTGCCAGTTTGATCCCCAGCCGCCGGCGAGGGTCCCACATGGAGTGACAGACCTCTCCTGCCGCAACTGCTGCTCCCCTCAGCAGTGTAGTTCATCAGTCTGCCTGTTCTGTTCCTCACTCTGGCTCTGGTGAATGCTCTCATCTCACCCTCCCGCACTTCTGACTGTACCCAGTGCTTGTATAAATATATATTTTTGAAAAAGCTTCATGTTGATATCAAATCTTTCTCAGATCAAAATACCTCCAATTTTCTATACTTTTTTTTAAAAGATTTATTTATTTATTTATTTATTTATTTATTTATACAAGCACTGGGTACAGTCAGAAGAGCAGGGAGGGTGAGAGAATTCACCAGAGCCAGAGGGGAGAGCAAAGCATTCTATACCTTCTAATACACACATTCTTACTTGTTGTTTCCCTTCATTAAAAGTTTAACTTCACAATTTCTAGTTAATAAACATCTGTAAAAGTTGTTACACCATTATACCTCTTTACTTTATTTTATTTATTTATTTTTAAAATTATTTATTTATACAATCACTGGGTACAGTCAGAAGCACAGGAAGGTAAGAGAATTCACCAGAGCCAGAGTGGGGAGCAGAACAGGCAGACTGATGAAGTACACTGCTGGGGGGAGCAGCAGGCACGGTGGGGGAGGTCTGTTGTGCCATGTGGGACCCTTGCTGGTGGCCAGGTATCGAACTGGTGCTGCAGAGGCTGTGGGCAGCTTTGCAGCCCATCGCTCAACCGCTGTACCACCAGGGGAGGCCCCATTGTTCCCCTTTAAATTAAAAGACAAACCAAGTAACTTGTCATATTTTATCAAAAAATCTGAGAGACTTATTATTGCTAGTGATTCTTAACTCATTTGTTTAAGCCTTTACTTTATAAAAACTTTGCTTTCGGGCTGCCACTTCTGATTTGGGCTTAAACACAAGCATCTCTGGGCCTCCCTGGTGGCACAGTGTTTGAGCGCTGGGCTGCGAAGCTGCCCACAGCCTCTGCAGCGCCAGTTTGATCCCCGACCGCTGGCGAGGGTCCCACATGGCATGAAGTCCTCTCCTGCTGTGCCCGCTGCTCCCCTCAGCAGTGTACCTCGTCAGTCTGCCTGTTCTCCTCCTGCTCCGGCTCTGGTGTATTCTCTTACTCTCCCGTGCTTCTGACTGTATCCAGTGCTTGTATAAATAAATGAATAAATCTTAAAAAAAAAATCAGAGCTATTTCTTTTGATACTAGTCAGAATTTAAGGACATGAATGATTTGAACCATTAAGTTTTGAACTAGTTCTTCACTAAAAAAATATTCTTGAAAATGTTTAGTTTCTTGTTGGGTACCATCCCAGCCTGGCAGGTTAACTGTAGATCCAAGCAAATGAGAAAATAAAATCTTGGAGCCTCAGGTATATCTGACAGGCCTTTATTGCCGAAGCAGGGGACTGGTTACACAAGCATACCAGCAGGCAGGGAGGCAGGCAGGCATGCAGGCAGAAACTGAGCCTCCTAGTTCCCATGATCTCTCACTTCTCAGCCCAGGTGTCTGTATTTATAAGTGGGCATGCCCCATGCTCACACTCTTAAGGGTTTTTTGTTTGTTTGTTTGTTTTTTTACAATAATAAGACATCAAGTGTGGGTAGTAAAACTGGGGAGGAACACAAACCTGCAGGTGCTGTCCACAGAGGCTGGTGGCAGGAGACAAAAAAAAAAAACAAAAAAAAACAAAAAAAAAAACATGAGTTACTCCATGTACCTTACAGCATCATCTATAGCCCAACTGTATATGAATTATTAGTTTTCACAAAATTCATTCTTAGGGCCTCCTCGGTGGTGCAAGGGGTTAAGCACAGCACTGTGAAGCTCTCTGAAGCCTCTGCAGCATGAGTTTGATCCCCAGCAGGCCCCAGGAGCAACCCACATGGCACAGCAAACCTCTCCTGCCTCGCCCACTGCTCCCCTCAGCAGTGTATTTTAGTCACTCTGCCTCTTCTGTTCCCCACTCTGTCTCTGGTGAATCTTCTCATCCCCCGCACCTCCCACACTCTGACCTGTACCCCGGCTCTTCTATGCATAAATAAATCTTAAAAAAAAAAAAAATCACTCTTCATCAGCTTTTTTCCTCACAAGATTTTTTTTTTTGCTCAGATTTTAACCCTTGCAGAATTTTTCCCTAATAGGCTATCTCCTCAATGCACACTGTCCCCTTAATCTCTTCCTCACAGAATTCTCTTTCCTAGAACTTCTCACAAATTTTTTCTAGAAGTCATTGATTTCTACCCTTTGTTGTTCACCTGATAATAAGGGTTTAGGCATTCCCCAGATGTAGGAGGTAAAGAAAACATTCACTTTCCCAATTTACCCTAGTTTCCAAGTTGTTCCTTGTACAACTGCAAATCAGGACAACTGCAAATATGCTTTCCAGACTTCTTTCCTACAGGCTGAAAAGCTTTCTACCTTGACTTTGCTTGAAACTGAAAGTTAAATTTAAGCCAAGTGTGGGGACAGCTTCACATACCTCCCAGGAGGATTCAAGAATAAGAAGTGTTCTTGAGGTGGTTCTGGTCTTCCAGGGGATGGGCAGCCTGTCCTGGCATCAGACACATCAGAAGAGAGGTCTCAAAGGGACCCCGATTCCTTCATGGTTGCTGTAGTGCCAGGAAGGCACATCTCTGTGATCTGAGCAGACTGGGTAAAGGACAGTACTGGAGTCCTCGGTGGCTTTTCAGGCTTTTATAGACATTTTACTAGGTACACAGCAGGCAGGGATGCTAGGGGGCCAGGAGGCTGGCAGGCCTCCTAGCCCCCAGTGAATCTTCACTCTTTCTGGCCTCTCTGGTGTTCCCTTTTGGTCTCTGTAGGGTAAAGAAAATATCAGGCTTTTCTGCCCTTCCGCCATCAGGATAGATGATGGATCCTTGTCCTGAATGCATGCCTGATGGCGGGGACCTGGAATAGGGTGTGGGCCCAGGTAGATGGGATTCAGCTGAGCTAAGACTGTGCTTTTAAGGGCGGCGTCACGGGGACGCCAGCAGCAGCAGCAGCAGCAGCAGCAGCAGCCAAGAAGCAGCAGAACGAACGCTAGAGAGCCCAGATAGAGTGAAGACTTGCTGGGGGCTGGGAGGCCTGCCAGCCCCCCAGCCAGCACCCCTGCCTGCCATATGCCTGGTGAACCCCAAATAAAAAACCTGCAAAACTACTGAGGACTCTGACTCCTCCTTTACCCAGTCTGCATGGGATCAGAAAACCTGCACTGTGCCCAGTTCCTGCCCTTACAGTCTCCTTCTCTCTCTTCTGTTTCTCTTTCTTCCAGTGGTTCTGTTCCTCCACTTGCTCTCTTTCTGGTTCTGTTCCTCTGGCGTCTCCGTGACACCGCCCTTATGAACCCAGTCTCTCAGGCCAGCATGTCGCATATACCCACCTACGCATGTCCACACCTTACCCCAGGTGCCTGCCATCAGGCATGCATTCAGGACTGCAGAGATCCATCATCAATCCTAATGGCAGGAGGGCAGAAAAGCCTGACAATCATTTACCCTACAGTTGTCAAATTCTTGGTGATTTTGAAGGATCTTTAACTGATTTCTACTAATTAATCCCACACAAATTTTGATCTAACCAATGACTCATTTCAAGCAAGGAACGTTTATTAAAAAACCAATACTGGAGGAGTGGAAAGGACCTTGAGTCACACTCCAGGATTGAGAATGTTCAGAGTTCTGGTTTTATGGACGTGACCACTCAGGCAGGGTTAGCAGAGAATCAATATATTTGCTGAGAGTTTTATAAGTAGGGTATTGACTGGACTTGAGTTTTCTAGCTTGGGTTTCAGAAATTTTAAGCACCCACAGGTGCTTTCTCTAACACCTCCCCAACTGCTCCCCCACCTCATTAGGAGGAAAAGAACATCCCAGCTGATTAAGATTTCAAAAATGGAACATAATAAACAAGGACCAGGTTCCAGGTTCTTGTACAAGTACTTAATAAATTACTATTATTATTCCAGTGGGTCATTGTTGTTAATTCCACTGAGTTCATATAAAATTACGCGTTAGTATATCCACATATATCACTAAATAAAGGAAATATACTAAGGGGTGTTAATGAATTCAAATAGTTTCTTACAAATTTGCATTCCTCTTCCAAAGAAAGGTGTAGGATAATTGGATTAATCAGGCTTTTTACGCTACTAGCCTCTGTGGCTATCACCTGTGGCCATGATTGCATTTATGCAGCAGTGCTTGGGAGCGCGGGCACAGGGCACACAGGCCTTATTGTGGACTCCTGGAGTATGGGTGTAGGCATGCGTAAGTCTGCACACCTGAGACTAGAGGCCAAGGCTATAAGGGTGGTGTCACTCAAGAGACTGATGGTTATGGGAGGACAAGTGGTTACAGTAGACATGAGACCATGCGAGAACACCAAAGACTCCAGAGAAAGAGTAGAGATTTGTGGGGTCTGGGAGGATCAGATTCCCCCAGATCCCCTTCCTGCCTGGCCCATACCTGCCTCCCTGCATGCCAGCCTCCCTGCCTGGTGTATCTGTATACCTGGTTCCCTGAGAGCCTAGAGACTGTAAGATCAACTGAGCACACTGTAACTGCCCTTTATCCATCTGTCCTAATCACTAGTGAACCTGCCTGTGCTTGCTAGCACAACAGATGGTTTTTTGAGTATGCCACAGAAAGTTGAAGTATTTTTAAAATCATTTTTCGTGATGCTAGTTTTCATTATGACAATATTAACATCCTAAAACAAGCCATTGAAAACCCACTGAGTGTCCCCAGAGATGTGGAGGAAACTAGGCACAGTGCCAGTCAAAATACAGGGCCATTCCTTACACCACAGACTAAAAATGGAGAAAATAATCTGTTGCCCACAGGTTGTTCCTTTCTCATAAGACTTCTTATATTGAACTAAACAAACCTGCCAGTTGCTGAGCAATTATGCATGTAAAGTAGATGGGAAATGTCTCAAAATAAGGTGCTTACTCTGTAGGACACTGAAGGCTATCCTGGAATATGAATCAGGCTAAAATATAAGGCTTTGCTCTATCTACTGATAATGATAGTGACAGGGTATTGATCACTCTTTTCCCTTTGTAACTGTAGCAGCAGGAAGGCCACAAGTCAGGTTCTCTTGTGAACCTATGCAGACGGGTAAAGGAGAGTCCTGGAGTCCTCGGTGGCTTTTTCAGGCTTGTATTGAGTTTACCAGGTACACTGCAGGCAGGAGTGCTGGAGGGTTGTAGGGGCAGGAAGACACAGAGCAGGTTTTCTATGATAGGAGCAGATGGGGTAAAGGAGGAGTCCTAGAGAGTCCTGGAACCCTCAGTGGCTTTTCAGGCTGCTGTTGGGATCTACCAGGCACACAGCAGGCAGCAAGTCTTCACTCTATCTGGGCTCTTTGGAGTTCTCTCGCATTCCCTCTGCCTCTCGTGGTTCTGCTCTCTGCTCAGCTTCTGCTGGCATCTCCGTGACCCCGGCCTTATAAGCTCAGTCTCTCAGCCCAGGTGCACCCACTTACGCATGCCCACACCTTACTCCAGGTGCCCACCATCAGGCATGCATTCAGGACTGCAAGGATCCATCATCAATCCTAGTGGTGGGAGGACAGAAAAGCCTGATACTTTTTTACCTTACCCTTCAGGGGGCCAGGAGGCTGGCAGGCAAACCTTCACACTTTCTGGACTGTCCAGAGTTCTCTTGTGGTCTTGTTCTCTCTCTTCTGCTTCTCTTTCTTCTGGTTCTTTTCCCTTGCTGGCATCTACATGATGCTGCCCTTGTAAGCCACTCTCAACCCAGGTGTACCCACCTATGCATGCACACACCCTACACCAGGCTTCTGCCATCAGGCATGCATTCAGGACTACAGGGATCCATCATTAATGCTAATGGTGGGAAGGCAGAAAACCTGATAATTATTTACCCTACAGTACCTTTATCAACATATACAGGGAAAATCAGATTCAGTCTTCCTCATTCTATTTCTAGTTTACATGAAAAGGATAGTTCAGGAAGCTAAGCTCTGTGAGACTAGGTTTCTCATGGTAGTCAAAACGTTTATTGTGAAGACAAGTAATATATAACTTGGTAATTTATTTAGCAAAATCTTTCAGAAATTTCCAAACATTACAGAAACTCAAAATAACTCAAAATTAAACCCTGAGAATGGAGTTATTTTATAGTGTCATGACACAAACACCACACACATACACCTTCCATGCCCTACATTAGCAAATCACAATGCTTTCAACTACCCCAGAATCATTTTCAATACTTGGCAAGTTGTTCTTTTCTCATAAGACTTCTCACATAGAACTAAACAAAACTGCCAGTTTCTGAGCAATTATACATGTAAAGTAGATGGCAAATGTCTCAAAATAAACTGCTTACTCTGTAGGATAGAGTATCCAGAAAACCTTAGGGCTTCAGAGTTAACATAAAATAAAATATCTAATTTTTTAAAACTTATCAGCTGTGTGGAAAATAAAGTCTGAAAAGACATTTTGCTAAAAGATTCCACAGGAAGGTGACTTACTATAAAGTCAGGCATGGACACAGTGCAGGTTCTCTAGGATCCAGCAGACCGGGTAAAGGAGGAGTCAGAGTCGTCAGTGGCTTTTTTGCAGGTTTTTATTGGGATTTACCCGGTACACAGCAGGCAGGGATGTTGGGAGGCTGGGAGGCTGGTAGGCCTCCCAAGCCCCCAGCAAGTCTTCACTCTATCTGGGCTCTCCGGCGTTCTCCCTCTCTCTTTCTCAGCTTCTGCTTATTCTTGGCTTCTGCTGGCGTCCCTGTGACGCTGCTCTTATAAGCACAGTCTTAGGCCAGGTGAATCCCATCTACCTATGCCCACACCCTACTTGAGGTGCCCGCCATCAGTCATGCATTCAGGACTGCAAGGATCCATCATCTATCCTGATGGCGGGAGGGCAGAAAAGCCTGACATTTTTCTTTACCCTACAGTCCACCCCCTCAGGGTTTTCTGCCATATAGTCTTCATATATACAATTTTCTTAGCAAACATAAACAATGCAGCCATGGCCCACAAAAGCAAACACATCACAATATAACAACAAAATACAACAGAACACAAATAAGTCCAGGCAGGGTCCCAACCTAGTGCAAAAGACAATTATTGGTACCAGCAGATGAGCCACCACATCTGCTGCCAAAGGCACTGCTCATACGAGGGAGGGGAACCATTCACGGCATCTACTATATCACACCAGGAGCCGTCAGGCTTCCTGGCCTTCTCTGGCTGTAGTCTCGGCTAGAAGCCACACACCACATCCACCCCCAGGATGCACTCACTCTGGGATTGGCAATTCTATACTGTTGGGGGTAATCGCCAGCCCTCAGGGTTTCTGTCTGCAGTCGCTCCAACACTCGGCCTTCATAGCCACCAATGCGACTCGCAGACCCCTGCACTCAGGCCAACCCACTGCACAAGCACATGGGTCGGGGATCCACACTCTGCATTCGGCTTGGGATCCACCCCAAGCCACGTTCCCCACCATCCCCCAAGGACGGGTTCCTCAGCTCCTCACCCTCACTCGGCAGCGAGCAGGGCATCACCCACTGGTGATTTTACGAGACTCACTTGTCTTCAGCATACTTAGGCTGCTTAACAGCCGCTCAGGGCTTCTCAACTTAGCATCAGCACCAGCTTTTGCCTTCTCAGTTGGCTTTTCTCCTCTGCCTGGCTGCTGGGCATACACAGGCTGCTTTTGGCCATCAAAGCTCACTGGCCACCCCCAGATTCCTATCTCCTGGGATTTACAAACAATAGCATCCTACCCCAGGGTCCCAAAACATTAACTTGCCAAAATTCCTCTGCCTTCTGGCGGGATTGTCAGTCCGATTTCATCAGTCCAAGTCCATTAGTCCAAGTCCATTGGCCTCTCCCTGCATCAGCACTGGCGAGCTCCGGATCGTATTCCTCTCCTCCCTGACGATTCTGCTGCCTCAGGGGTCGGGTCGTTGGCTGGTCCTTTCGGGTGTAGTTGGCCTGTCCTCTCGGGCGTCTCCTCCTCCAGGCATGGTCTTATTCCGTAGCTCCTGGACCTTGTCCACCCTCTGTGCTGCCATGGTGCCTCCAGCGCTGTCACAGGCTCACACAGTCTGTTACTCCTTAGTCCCGCCAGGTCTTCGAAGGGCTCCATACCCATCTGCATGGATCATCTTGTTGACTTACACCAATTGTAAAGTCAGGAATGGACACGGTACAGGTTTTCTAGGATCCAGCTGACCGGGTAAAGGAGGAGTCAGAGTCTTCAGTGGCTATTTTGCAGGCTTTTATTGGGATTAACCCAGTACACAGCAGGTAGGGATGTTGGGGGGGGCAGGAGGCTGGCAGACCCCCCAGCCGCCAGCAAGTCTTCACTCTATCTGGGCTTTCCGGTGTTCTCCCTCTCTCGGCTTCTGCTGCTCTTGCTTCTCTCTCGGCTTCTCCTCGTTCTTGGCTTCTGCTGGTGTCCCCGTGACGCTGCCCTTATAAGCACAGTCTTAGCCCAGGTGAATCCCATCTACCTATTCCCACACCCTACTTGAAGTGCCCGCCATCAGGCACGCATTCAGGACCGCAAGGATCCATCATCTATCCTGATGGCGGGAGGGCAGAAAAGCCTAACATTTTTCCTTACCCTACACTTACATTATTTCTTTTATTCATTACCAGGTAAATCTTTTCAAACTCTATTGCTATTATTTCTAAATGTCTTGTTCTCCTTAGGTTGTCAGCCACTGCCCAGTTCCTTATGCTTCTAAAGGACCTAAATTTTCTCCCATTACTAAAAATCACACAAAGCAATTTTAACCTCTCTGTTCGTGACCTATATACAAAGCATCTTTATAGTTGTATTTCCTATGAGCATGAAGTATACCATCCCCATTCAAGTCAAGCCTTATTTTGTTTGTCTCTTCTCCATCAGCTTCCTCAGAGACTAGGGTTAAGTTAAGGGTGGAATTTAAACAACTTTATTTCTGAAATCCTCTCCTCTATACCCCAAATATGCCATCTTTAAAGTGGAGACTCAGCCCCACTTGGGGCTCCAGTGCTTGGCCCCCAGAGCAGTGCAAGTGGCAGTGGGTAGTGGTCATTTTACTGCTGGGTCTCAGACTACTGGCATGCAGCCCCTGGGGGCCCATGGGGCCAGCTCTGGTACAGTGGAGAGACCTGTGGATTTAGTGCCTGGATGTGGAATGGAGTGAGCAGGTGCAAGCTGTGAGCTGGTTAGTAAATGGTCCAGTCAGGCTGGTAAGTGGGGGACCCTGAGAGAGAAGAGAGCATGGGAGAAGATGGCTTAGGGTCTTCTCCAGTGGCACTCTGGCACTCTCTGAGACTTGGTTGGATAGGACTTGCTTGGAATCCTTGGAATGCTCTGGCCAGGACACTTGCTCACTGGACTCTCTCAGACACATCCTGTACCCCATCTCCAAAGAAAGAAGAGAAGCAGAAAAGATTCACAAAGGAAAGAGCTTCGGAGAGGCTGGCTGACTGCATCTGCCTCCAGTGTGCCGTTGACATCACTTGAAAGGAGCACCAGAGGCCCCGGGCCTGGTTTCTCAAAGAGCTATTTGTTGTTGGTGTGGGCCAGCAACTCAAAATAGCTGTAACACCAGTGACCAGTAGTGACAAGCACTAGTGGCCAGTGCTGTTCAGCACTATTGACAGGTGACAGGCACTTCTTAAAGCTGTTAATCATCCGGTATCACCTCCAGGTGCTGCTACTTTGCTGTCAGTTCCAGTATCCAGTACTATTCATCCTAACCTTCAGAATGTGACTGTGCTGTGTCATCATCTCAGCTCTGAGTGCCTCCAGCTGCAATGAGTTGGACCCTGGCCCATGGCTAGCTAACCACAAACTCCAGGCATGCAGGACACCACCACAGATGAAGGGCTTTTGTTTAGTAATTTTGGAAACTGTGGACACTATCTGAGCATCTACTAGCTGGCCATTTGTGGACTGACTTTGTTTTCCCTGTTTAATAAACCACATTGTTGTTCCCCGAACCTGAGTTGTCTTGCAATTGTGCACAGCTGAATAACCCACAGACAGTGACACATCCTCTGCTGTTACTGTCCTTTGATGAGTTATAACCCCCTTATATCCCTGTTTCAATCTCATAATCCATTTTTCAGTTTATGGCACCACCACATCCACCAATTTCACAAGAAAGAAGCCTGTAGTCTCTAAAATCCCTTTGAGTTATGTGGTACCATTTTTGCTAATTTTCAAAGCATTTTACATGTATTTACTCATTTAATCCTTTCAACTATCCATTTGGGTAGATAATATCAACACACCAATTTTACAGATAATAAAAAATGAGGCTCCGGGCCTTCCCTGGTGGCGCAGTGGTTGAGCACTGGGCTGCGACGCTGCCCTCAGCCTCTGCAGTGCTGGTTCAAACCCCGACAACTGCCAAGGGTCTCACATGGTGCGACAGACCTCCACTACTGCACCTGCTGCTCCCCTGAGCAGTGTATTTCCTCAGTCTGCCTGTTCTGTTCCCCACTCTGGCTCTGGTGAATTCTCTCACCCTCCTGCACTTCTGACTGTACCCAGTGCTTGCATAAATAAATCTTCAAAAAAAAAGAGACTCAGAGAAATCATATAAATTTTCTATAACCACTAAGTCTGTCTTCAGAGAAAGTGCTTAAAGCCGCCAGTAGTTACTTTCTACATGACACTTTCCCTCCCTTTATAACTCCAACTAAAATGAACTTCTGTTTGTTCTATCTCCATATATCTGTCTTTTAGTCTCCTTTCTCATTGACTTAGAGCAGAACGTCATCTTTAATAGCTTTCTAACTGATTTTTCTGCCTCTAGTTTTCAGTTTCTTTTCTTTCCAGTCAATTTCCAAAAAAAAGCACAATCTGATTATTTCCTTCTGTCTCTATTTTACTTCTGAATTAATAACACCTTCTTGGGTGCCATTCAGTGTTCTTAGTGGTAGTATCTCTACATGTTTTGAGAGATAAGCCTTAAAACATATAGATTTTGATAATAAAGTGAAAAATTAAAATCTATATATGTTTTAAGGCTTATCACTCAATACAGGTTATTGCCATGAGTTTTAAGTCACAATCTTTTGTTTTTCCTGAACATTGGCCACTTTCCTGTGTAGAATATACTGTATTTCTAAACTGAGCAGACTATGCTCTGCTTGTTCTGAAGCAAAGCCTAGTAGTGGGTGGAGACTTCAAATCTTGCTTCTTATAGAATTCCAGGCAGTGATGAAGATGACTAATTTTCCTTTCCATTGCACCTCAAATTCAGAATACTGTTGATGAAGCAGAGGCAAGCAGGCCATCCCTTGTTCAGATCATATGTCAATTCCCAGGAGATATGGGTCTGAAACCCTTATTTCCTCTCTCCTCTCATTCAATATTTGCAAAATCCAGTTTAATACTTAATCCCCTACTATCTCTTCTTTATACTCCCCAACCCAAACTCCCTTCTCATTTACTCTTATGGGAGTCTCTTTGGGCCTCTGCTGCCTAACCGTTACCAGAGTAAACTTTCCCCAGTCTTGTACTGTGCAAATTTTCAGTAGGGAATTCGAGTTTAGTTCAACTTTTTCTTAGGTTTTGCTACTTCTTTCTTCTGAGACTGTCTCCCCTTCGCTCTCTATGCTCAGATGGGTGATTCACTTCATCTGTTGAGGATTAATGATGAAAACCCTGCATGTAATCTTAAACATGAGTATCCCATTTCACCTCAGCTAGGTAAACTTCTGCTCATATTTCTAGGCCCATCTCATTTACCATATTTATGAGGAAATGACTCAATTTTTAAAAAATTACATTTGTTAAAAGATTTATTTATTTATTTATTTATTTATTTATTTATTTATTTATTTATACAAGCACTGGGTACAGTCAGAAGTGCGCGGGAGGGTGAGAGAATTCACCAGGATCAGGGCGGGGAGCAGAGCAGGCAGAAGGACCGAGGCACACTGCTGAGGGGGGCAGCGGGTGGCAGGAGAGTTCTGCGTGCCAAGTGGGACCCTCCTCCGGTGGCCAGGGAGCAACCAGGGATTGAACCGGCACTGCAGAGGCTGCAGGCAGCTTCGCAACCCAGTGCTCAACCACTGTGCCACCGGGGAGGCCCAATAAATTACAGTTTTTTTAAATTTATATCCCATATACAATATGAATTTTATATACACTGTAAATTTATCTTTACAGTGAGAAGGTCATCATTATTGATTCCAGGTTTATAGATGGAAATTGAGGGCTAAGTAATTGTATGGCACCATTAAGGCCATACTGAGTTGGGATCATACTCAGATTCATCTGACTTGAACTTCTGTGCAAATATTTACAGACCAATCTGTTTTGTGTAGTTATATGTATATTACAGTTCTCTCACTTGTTTATATTTTTGGGACCCATAAAGGCAAATTCTTTGTCTTCCTCCATTTTGTTTCTACCTATAATAGCTTTAGAGTGTCTTGAACATAGTAGGTCCTCAATAAATACTTATTGAATTGAATAACTGACAAAAAATTCATTTGAGAATTATAAGGGGCAGGTCAGACAAAACAATGTTCTCTCTGTCTCTCTCTGTCCCTGGATTTAGAAGTCGGGTGTATTTGACAGTTGAAATGAGATGCATCGAAATAGGACTAAAGCTCCTGCATTTTTATGTCACTGATACCATTTGGTCAATTCAATAGGAATTCTGTTTTTACTTTTGTAAATTTTTCAAGTGGAGGAATAGAGGATGGGATAAAAGAGAAAATAAATGGTCTAAATTTTATGTCTAATTTAGAATTTGTGAAAATCCAGGGGGAAAGAAAAACTTGGTTTATAGTTTTTCTTTTCCTCTCAGTAGAAGAGAAAAAAAATAGGGCTAGAAAGACTACTTAAAAAGCAAATGAACAATATAAGCCACATTGAACAGGAATGTTTATCTGGCTACTTAAGAGAGCACAGTGAATTCAAATACTTTGGGAGCATCTTTCCAAGTGCAAGTAGCTCGTTAAAATTTAAGGAGAGCCTTGGGTTGTTGTGAAAGATACTGTGCTTTCCCAATTACAAACAATTTTCACCTGCTCATTAAAGTAGGTCTTCTATACAAGACTTGGATTCAATTCAGTTCAATTAAATAAGTATATATTGAGTGTCTAGTGTGCCAGACTGGGACACTGCGTTTGAAGCTTAGTTCAATTACCTACTTGTCCAGGACAAAAACAAAAATATTTCTTCCAAAGATCCTGTAGATCTGATGTTCACACTAATCTTGACTGAATTCACTTCAATTAATCTAACTTGATATATTGTTTTGGAGATTTGAGGAATTGAGGTTAAGGAACTTGTGCAAACCAGCAACAGAAGCAAACTGTTGAGCTGTCTTCCAGGGAGAACAACGCCCCCTTTCTCATTTGTCTTCTGGGTCCCTGTGGAAGATTTAGCTTGTTAGCACATTACTTGATTTTACACAAAGACACACTGCACCCTAGTGTATCAGTAAACTAGACCAGGGAATCAATAAAAAACAATCCAAGTATTAATGTGACTTCATGCCAATATCCACTTATTCCATAATATATTAAATATTGAGTTTAGACTTACCAAATCCCTGTGAGATGTTCCCTATTAAAATAAGAGGATTTAATAGATAGTGCTGCCAGAGAAATAATGAAAGAACCAGGAGTGCTCAGCTGAATGTGTATTTTATTGGTTTAAAAGAAATACATTTCAGATAGGTCTTCACTAAGTGTATTCACCTAAGCTAGGTCTCTGAGGTTAAGATACAAATAAAAACAAAACCGGTTAACAACTTAGTAGCAAGATAAATTATATCTGGTAACTTCGTCCTTCAAAACCAAGAATGATGAAAGAATAAATTTGAAAAATCACTATTGTTAGGTCTCTTCTAAGCCTCTATGTATAATTGCTCTGGAAATGTAAAAATACCTATTGTTTCCCTCTCACAACTGACATGTGATAACCCATTCAGTCTTTCACAAGTTTGCTGCAAATGATGCCAGTCAAAGCATCCAATGAGACCCTCCAACATGAGTGTATTAGCCATTATCTGTTACACTTCTGGACCAAAATAACAAATAATATGCCTGGAGGTGTTGCCATTTGTGACTGCTAGTTTCCCTACATGGCATATGCCTAGAGTCTCAGATGGGAGGTGATTGCACAAAACTGTGATTGTGAGATGACTTAGCAGAACCCGTGATGATGTCCTAATGGCCTCCTGCTGAGGGGAACAGGAGTAATTGTTTGTCAGGGGAAGGAACACATCTGTAAGAAGGCATCTTCTGCAAACCAAGCAGTCATGTGGAAAGGGAAAGTGAGAAACGTAGTGCCAGGAGACAAAGTGGAGAAAATGCACAGGTTAAGCCAAATATAGCAATAGCCACAAGAACAGGAATGGGACTAGGGAGGAGCTGGTGGAGCTAGATTGAAGTTGTGTGCTTTGGAAAACAATACAAACAATTATTTAAAAATGAAATGCCTGCCTGCTAAAGTTACCAGTTTCTACTGGCAACCTTGAATCATAATGAAACTGCCAGACAGTGAAATGCTAGAGAAGAAATTAGAGTATCACCCAGGGAGAAAGCTTGCACAATTGTATGTTCTCTAGGAGTGTTTTTAAAGCTTGGTTGTTCTTTTGAGAGGAGTCCTTTCGATGTTGCTTTTGAATCCAATAGCTTCCTTTGTTCGTTGTGTACCCTAGTGATCGAAAATGAACCACTGTTTTAAAACCATTATTTTAAAATCAAGGCAAAATTATTGAATTCACATGCACTAGAAACATCACAGTCATATCATACAATTGAAGGATATGCATAGCCTTGCATGTGGCAGCACTAAGCATCACCTATTTAATCAGAAATAAGCAAGAGCAAGTAAGCTAATTAAAGCTGCAAATGCTAATTTCTCCACCTTTTATCCTGGGTCTAAATTATGGTTTTATCTATTTTTTGAGGAAATTAAATGCTCATGCCAGTGGAGTCCATCATTATTAAAATATAAATCAAAGTATTAAAGCATATTGGCCTATGGGAAAGACTGTAAAAAAATTTAATGCCCTCTACAAACAGCTGTGCTCCTGAGCCAGTGTTTTTTTGTTTGCTTTCCTGAGCTACCAGATTTATATCTGTTTTAATACTTCTAGAACATCTGAAGATGTCCCCAACAACACAGATTTTAAAATGTGAAATTCTATAGCAAAATTTTTAGAATAAAATAAGCTCTACTCAAATTAACTTTCCCTCCTCATCTCACTTTTCCAGGTGACAAATTCAATCTGTTGTTAACTGCAACTGGATGCAGCTTGAAGTTTAAAGATTTAGAATATTCCCAAGGAAATTTTATATCAAAAAGAGGTCCTTAAAACATGGTAGGTGCTATGTATGTGAATGTCTGTGTATAAAAATCACCTCTTGTCTTCTGTTACTGAAAGTTTTCAAACATCAACAGCCATTTTCAATCACAGAAATTAATAATTATCACTGTAGTACTGATGTGCAGGTAAATTCCATGAAGGAAAGACATAGAGGAAGGTCAAGTGAAGGCATGGAAACTGATATGTGCTTGGTAACTTAGGAAATTAATACTAAGGTTTAAGGTGATGAATGAGAATTTTTCCAGAATGTACCCTTGCTAAATGGAAAAAGTCTTAGGCAAATTGGCAAAAGCTAGTAACCCTACAAATTGTAATTCACATACGAGTTCAAAACACAAGGTGAGCTTTCATTGTCTTAGAATTTCTCCCATTTTAGAATCTCTTGATCTCAATAGCTTTCCCTTAATTAAAATGTTTTGTAATTTTGCTGATATCTACTCTAATAATCACACATGTCTTCATAGTATCAATAGTCTATTTACATTTAATTATTAATCTCATTAGAACTAATTCAATACCCATGATCCAAATTTCAAAATAACTGCTTCTGCTTTTTTTCCTACTGTTAAATCCAACAGGGGAAAAAAAAAAAAAACACTCAATCATTTTGTAATCTTGAATGGTCAGGTTGCTTTGAATGCAGTGGTAATTTGGATGCCCAAGTGCAAGATACTGCTGTCATGGCAGATAGTTAAAAACAAGCTGTATCCTTCAGAAACAAATATATCTATGCTTGTGTGGTGTATGTATCATATTACAGATAACTAAACTGATTTTGCTTTAGGAAAAGTCTCAATTAAGACAGATTGCAGGGCCTCCTCTGGTGGTGCAGGTGAGGTGCTCCTCTGGTGAGCACCGCACTATGAAGCTGTCTGCAGCCTCTGCAGGACCAGTTCGATTCTGGCACTGGTTCGATCCCGGCCGGCCGGCGAGGGTCCCACGTGGCATGGCAGACCTCTCCTGTCATGCCCGCTGCTCCCCTTAGCAGTGTATTTTGTCAGTCTGCCTGTTCTGTTTTCCGCTCTGTCTCTGGTGAATCCTCTCACCCTCCCGCATATCTGGCCTGTACCCTGGTTCTTGTATAAATAAATAAATAAATCTAACAAAAATAAAGATTGCATTATATGCTTAAATTTGTACCAATGTAGGCAACACAAGCAAAATTTCTTATCACATTTGTCAACTTTCCCTTGACTATGCTGTATTATAAAACAAAAAAGAATACAAAAGTTAGGGTGTCACCTGAGTCTATTGATAAGGCTTTTAACATTTCTGTCAAGTTGTGACATTGCTTCTGTAGAGTTAATTTCCAAACAGGCCTTCAGATGGAGTAGCTTATAGGCTCAGTCACTATGGGCTGGGTTTAAGAGTCAGCATCTGAACATGAAGGGAGATGCAATCTGTTTATAAACAACATCCACAGTTTCCAGTGAGTGTAACATAACTTCAGCATACACACATGAGACCCGTATATAAGTAAGGACTCATCTAAGTTCTTAAAGAATCCATGAGAATAGAAATAAAACCTAAAATTCATTCTTGGTAGATGCACATATACATATACAGTTGAAAATAATTCTAACACACTTGAGATATCATAAATAAGAAAACTTGTGACACACTACTTTAGAAGTTCAAAGCATTCCATTGCTCTCTCAAAATTAGCAACAGATGTTTCCTTATAAGACATGTATTCATCTCTACTTTTGTCTCTTATCAATGTAGATCAAGATCTTATCACAGTATTACACTAGTGACATGAATGGATCACTTGTGACAGATCCACTGGCTCCATCTTATTGAAGACTGCTGCTAGATTAATCCCACTAAAGTACTATGTAGGGTAATGGAATTTATCAGATTTTTTCCGCCTCCTCCTGTCCCCGCCATTAGCATCTATGATTGACACCCGTGGTCTCACACGCGTGCTTGATGGCTGCACCTGGAGTGTGGTGTGGGTGTGCGAGAGTGAGAGAACCTGAACTGAGACGCACTACATAAAGGCAGCGGCAGCAGAGGATGGGTGACAGAGTGCAGGAGAGACCATGACAGAATGCCAGAGAGCCCAGAAAGAGTAAAGAATTGCCTGCCAGACTCCTGGCCACCCCACCTCTGGCCCCCGGCCACCCCACCCCGGGCCCCCGGCCCCCAGCCTCTCTGCCTCCCCTGCGCCTGGTTTCCTTACGACAAATGTTGTAGAAAGATTATTAAAAGCCTGAAAAAGCCACTGAGGGCTCCAGGACTCTCCTTTACCCGTCTGCCCTGATCCATAGATAACCTACCCCGTGCCTTGCTTGCATTGTAATGGTTTCCATCATGTTCCTTCAAAGACCGTGTCTTCAATGATTCTACACTGTTCATGGAATAGAGTACAAACTCCTTGTACTCACAGTCCACCCTTTCCCAGAGTGCTTTCATAAGTTTTTCCTTTTAAGTAATATCCTTCCTTGTAAAAGTATATTATATTGCAGAAATTCAGGAAAATAAACTTTTTTCTGATGAATTATCATAGCATTGATATCTCACTTCTGTGAATTGCTCTAAATTGGATCTTGATATTTAATTGTTCTGGCTGTGTATACTTTTGTCTCTTTATTCATTTTTAGTCACTGTTGATAGCTAAATATATAGTAAGTGTTCAAGAGTAAATGACCATATTGATTATATCTTTATCTTCCACTGCCCATGTAATTTCTTTACAACTTAGTTACAGTTAGTGGATGTTGTTTCAGTTTTTTTACTTTTGTCAAATGTGTCAAAGAAAAGCAAACTGTGAAACTGTCATATCATATCCTGCAAGCATGTAGATCATGCTTGAGAAAAATATCTTTGAAAAAAAAAAATAACCAGCTCCAGCCTATCTTTAAAAGTGCATGTTCTGCAACCATCCCAGGCCAGGTAGGTTCATCATCAGTTCAGGCAGTTTGAAGGAGACTCTTGGAGCCCTTGGCATCATCCTCACATGTTAGGAGAGACAAGCCAGCAGGGAGACAGCAACTTGGGCCTCCCTACAAATCCCTATATTCTCTTAGTTTTTTTCCGATGCTCTCCACTGTACTCTACTGCTTGGTCCTCTGCGGCCTTCCCTATAAGCTCCATCTCCAGGCTCAGGTGTGCCCACTTATGCACACCCACACCACACTCCAGGTGCCACCATCAGGCATGCATGTTAAGACCACAAGTGTGGATCATAGATGCTAATGGCGGGGCTGGGAGGGGGATGGAAAAAGCACGATAACTTCCATTTACCCTACAATCCACCCCCTCAGGGTTTTTCACTGTACAATCATAAGTTTCCGTTGGTGAATATAGAACACTGCAACCATGACCCACAAAAGCAAGCATAATACAACTGATTATAGCACAATAAAATACAAAAGAACAGAGCTAAGCCCAATTTAGGGCTTTACAATACAACAGAATACTGCTAGGTCAACCTAGGAGCGAAAAGATAAAGAAGTTATTAGTACCAGCCATGGGAGATCTCTCCCATGTGGCAATATACATGCCAATTTTGTGTCTGAGCATAATATCAGAGCTGGCATCAGTGGCCTTCCAGGTCGCGAGTAGCACACACGTTTTGCCAGTGATGAGGCATCAGAGGGCTCTACATGTAACAAGAGTAGGAACTCATAATAGGCCACAAAGTCAACACAAGTGTTCCCTTTAGGATTGCCTTCTGATCTGCCACCAGTTTGGGTAACGCACCCAAGGTGGCCACTGTGCAGTCACCCCTGGTGTTACTTGTAAATCGGCCTCGGGTCATGACCCCAAGGGGCTGTCAGAACCGCCCATTACATGTGGGAAGCCTTCACAGTTCAGGGCCATTCCCAGTCCACAGTCTGCCCTGGGTCCACCCCGTCAGGTCTTGCAATAAAATGTTTCCCTGCCGTCCAAATCCAGACTTTAGCAGCATATCCGAAGTCTGTATTTGCAGTTGGATGGGAGAAGCAGCACGATGCAGCAATGCCTCCAGGGGGCCAGGCCACCTTTCCTGCTCCTCTCAGTGTTCATAGCACGTCCCACAGGCATCAGCTCCACCCGGCCAGTGTCAGAGTGGGAGCCATAGCTCTCGGTCCTTGCTATAGTAGGCTGTTATAACGCTCTATGATCCGTGCAACTTTGGGATTATAGGGTGCGTGAAACTTCTGTTAAACACCCATGTCCTTGGCCCACTGCTGCACCCGGGCACCTGTTAAATGAGTCCCTTGGTCATGCTCCACTACCAGCAGACGTCCATATGCAGCACCCAGGTGTGCCAGTGCTGCCAAAACTGCCTTTGGTCTGCATATGCAGCATTATAAGCTGCCAATAAACCGGTAGCAATATCAACACAGGTTGCCGCATATTGCTGTCTATCACAGCAGGGTAGTAGTCCAATAATGTCAATCTGCCAGCATGTGAGGGGCACTGGCCCCCACAATACCTGGCCTGTGGATGCAAAAGGATACTGTGAGTGAGTCCTGGAACACACCACACATTGCTCACAGACAGCCTGAATCTCCTGTATAGTAACAGGTAGGCCCCAGGCATGCACAGTGTTCCATATTATCTTTTTCCCTATATAGAGCAAGCGTCTATGCAGCTACTGTGCCACAACCCACCCGAGAGCTGCTTCAATCTTTCCCACCCAGGCTAGGGTGTCTGCTTCATCGTTTCCTGGTGAGGCCACAGGGCATGTCCTGTGACATGATAAACAATCACCTCTTCTGATGCCCTAGATCCCATAGATCTTTCCATAGGGCCTGGCCCACAAAGGCTAATGCATGACTGCCCAGTCATTTAGATTCCAAGTGGAAATCCAGTGTCAGGCCCCTGTACACAGCCCAACTGTCCATACAGATTACCAGAGGGGAAGGTTCATGGGTCACCACCATCCATTGCAGTTCAGCCCATTGGCTGCTGTGTCCTGTCCTAGTTCCACACCAGTGTCTGTTTCCGGGTGTACAGTCACAGCTGTCTAAGATCCTGGCTGGCCCCAGATGGAGCCATCTGTATACCAGGTCTCTGCTAGAATCGGTGCTTGTCCCTCTTTGTAGGGACTAGCTTCAGGTTCGGTTCCCACACAGGCCTCTGAAGTGGGTTCCATGCTGACACATGTCACCAGACCAAGAACCTCCTACAACTCTGCCCTTAAAGAGCCAGTTGACAGGGTGCAACGGACAAGCCCAGTACATGGGCCAGCCTCCTCCTCCTCTCCAGAGGAGTCTGGTGTCTCCAGAGCAGTGGGTCAGTTTCTACCATCGTTCTTCCAGAATCCTCAGACATTGTCAGTTCCCACATCTCATCCTGCAGGTGCTGGACTCTGGATTGCTCTCTCTGCATAGACTCTTGCAGAGCTGTGAGAAACTCACATCCCACAGCCCCGGCTGCCTCGCCTGCTCTGTATCTATCCAAGTTCTCTTCTACACGGAAGTACAAGTCCCATTCCAACTGCAATGGGGATCCATCTACCTCTGGCCATTCCTGAGGAGGCGCCCATTGGGAGGAAGCTGGCCACCGAGTATCATCTGCTCATGGCCGGCTGCTCCACAATCCCACCCGCCACACGTTTCAAAGGGCTCGTACCCGTTTACATTGAACCACCCTGCCATCTGCGCCATTTGTTCCGCAACCATCTCAGACCAGGTAGGTTCATCATGTATTCAGGCAGCTTGAAAGAGAATCCTGGAGCCCTGGCATCATCCCCACAGGTTAGGGGAGACAAGCCAGCAGGGAGACAGTAACTTGGGCCCCTCTGTGAATCCCTATATGGTCTTTGCTCTTACAGCTGTTCTCTAACGCTCCACACTGCTTTCTGCAGCACGATCTTCTGTTGCCCTGTCCTTGTATGCTCTGTCTCCCAACTCAGGTGCACCCCACCCTAAACTCTAGGTGCTGCCATCAGGCATGCTTGTAAGCCCACAGGTGTCAATCATTGATGCTAATGGCAGGAGGGTAGAAAAAACTGATCCATTTACCCCACAGTGCACCTATTCTTATTATCTAAGATTTGATACAACAGATGAAACCAAGAACTTTGTGAGAATTTCAGTGTTTTTGAAGAATGATCACTGTATGTCCTCAGTTTATAAGGTATATTATTGAAACCGGAGACCGGAGACCCTCCTCCCTCCTCCTAGGGCTTCAGTGCTCAGACCCAGAGCACTGCTTAAGGGCAGTACAAGCGGCAGCTGGTGGTGGGTATTTTACTGCCTGCCACCAGTGACCCCACAGGGGCTCAGGCTATTGGCATAAGCCAGCAGTGATGGTGGACAGCAGTGTCTCCCTGTAGGGTAAGGAAGAATGTCAGGCTTTTCTGCCCTCCCGCCATCAGGATAGATGATGGATCCTTGCAGTCCTGAATGCATGCCTGACGGCGGGCACCTGGAGTAGGGTGTGGGCATAGGTAGATGGGATTCACCTGGGCTAAGACTGGGCTTTTAAGGTTAGCGTCACGGGGACGCCAGCAGAAGCCAAGAAGCCAAGAATGAACAGAGGCCGAGAGAGAAGCAGAGAAGGCAGGAGAGCCCAGATAGAGTGAAGACTTGCTGGGGGCTGGGAGGCCTGCCAGCCTCCCGGCCCCCCAGGACCCCTGCCTACCGTGTACCTGGTAATCCCAATAAAAGACCTGCAAAAAACCACTGAGGACTCTGACTCCTCCTTTACCCGGTCTGCTGGCTCCTAGAAAACCTGCACCGTGGTCCTTCCTGCCTTTACACTCTCCTACATGCTACCCCAGGGATGCAGTCCCCGGGGGCCCCATGGGCCAGCTCCAGAGCTGTGGATGCCTCCAGCTGCAGGCAGTGGATCGGCCCATGGATTTGGTGCCTGGATCACAGAATGGAGCAAACAAGTGCCAGCTGAGTTGATTGGTAAAGAGTCCAGTGAGACATAGGATTGAAATCAGTCCAATCAGAGCGGTAGGTGGGGCACCCTGAGAGAGGAGATAAGGCAGGGCAGGAGCCAGCTTACTCACTGGGCTCTCAGACTTGCTCATAGTGTACTTGCTCTGCCATCTGCACTTCTGAACTCTGGCTCCGGCATTCAGGCAACGGGGCTTCTGGACACCTGCACTCTCTGAGACCTACTCAGACTCACTCCCTTGCACTGGACCCTTGCTCACTAGGACAGAAGCATCCAGTAGTTGACCTCCAAAGGAGAAAAGAAGCTGAAAAGCTTTGCAGAGAAGCTAAGAGCTTGGCTGAGACTGGGGGCCGTGGCCTGCTCCCAGCCTGCATTTGATATTGCCTAGAAGGAGCACTTAGGCCTTGGGCCTGGTATCTCAAAGAGCTATAACTTACAAACTTACAAAGACCCATAAGGCTAGTGACTGGAACTACTGGCCAATGCTGTCCAGCACTGTTGACAAGTGACCATTCACTCTGTCCAGGTCACCTCTGAGAATTGTTAATCATCCAACAGCACCTTCTGGTGCTGCCACCTTGTGTTGCTATATGGTCCAACATCTGGTGCTGTCTGTCCCAAGTTTAGGGTAAATGAAGATTGCTCAGGTTTTTGCACCATTGGCCTCTGTGGCCATCACCTGCAGCCTTTAATGCAGGAGGCTCTTGGGAGTGTGGGCTCAGGGTATGCATACCTGATGGTGGACACCTGGAGTATGGTATGGGCATGAATAATTGGGCACACCTGAGCCTGGAGGCTGAGGCCCTAAGGGCAGCATAGTATAGTGCAGCAGAGTGCGGCAGAGAGCAGCAGACTGGCCATGAGAAGAAGAGGCCACAGGACAATGCCAGAGAAAGCCCAACAAGTAAAGATTCACTGGGGGCTGGGAGGCCTGCCCTGCCTGCCCTGCACTGGTTGCCTCACTACAAATGGTATAGAAATATAATTAAAAGCCAAAAAAAAAAAAAGCCGCTGAGGGCTCCAGGACTCTCCTTTACCAGTTGCTTGAGTCAATAGGCACAACACCAACTGTAGGGTAAGTGAAGATGCTCAGGTTTTTGTGCCATTGGCTTCTATGGCCACCATCTCCAGCCTTGAATGCAGGGCATGCTTAGGAGTGTAGGCTTGGCCTGAGAGTAGACACCTGGAGTATGGTGTGGCACGCATAAGTGGGCACACTTGAGCCTGAAGGCTGAGGATATAAGGGTGGCTATGAAGGCAGGGACCATGAGATGACTCCAGGGAGAGCCCAGAGAGAAAGACTAAAGATTTGCTGGAAGCGGGGAGGGCTGCCAGCCTCCCGGTCCCCTGGCCTCCCTGCCTTGCCAGCCTGTGGGCTTTCCACACAACAATTGGTGTAGAAATATCATTAAAGCCTGAAAAAGCCACTGAGAATTCCAAGGTTTTCCTTTACCCATCTGCCGGAACCAATAAAGAAGCTCCCCTGTGCTTGCTGGCTCTACACCAACCTTCGGGCTGTGACTGTGGGCTGCTGTGGCTCTGCCTGTGAGCACCTCTAGCTACAGCAAGTTGGTTGCTGGCCCATGGCTTGCTGGTCTCAAGCTCCAGGTATTCAAGATGCCATCTGGGAGGAGTGGCTTTTGATTAGGACTTTTGGACACTGTGAGCATCATCTGGGGTAATACAGCTGGCTACTTGTGGTCTTGAGAACTCCTTGTTTCACCCGTTTGTTAAATAAAACCCACTGTTGTTGCTCCCTGAACCTGAGTGGTATTGCAATTGTGTCTTTATTGGGCACTGTCCATGGAGAGCTGTAGAACCCCTATAGCCCTATTTCAGTATGCTATAATTAGAAATGAGAGTTTTTTACAGTTTCTGATTGTAGGAACATGGTTAAAAAACAATA